>NC_081240.1:3566681-3889181 GCF_902713425.1 Acipenser ruthenus | reverse complement strand
CCGTAAACTGTTCTTTTAGAGTGATTCAATAAGGAACGTGGTGAGTGACGCCATCTCTATAGCGACCCTGGACCACTCCATCCTGTCAACAGAGGGTTGAAAGCATTTTTTCACAGCAAAACTACTGACATATATACCACTAGTATAACGTTTTATACGTGGTTATATTTTAAACTCTGTATATAGAGTATAAAGTTAACGTTTAAATGACAGCCTTACTTTGTTCTGTGTAATTTTGTAATGCTTTGATCTTACGGTCACCCTAAGTGTTTGTGAATCCAAACCCGTTTATCCTCACGCATGCGCGGTACTGCAGAATCAGTTGGTTGTGTTGTTGGAGCTGTGTTTGGGTAAGTCAGAATGTTAATTTTGTTTTTGTTGTTTTTTTCTTAAATAATATTCTTTAGATTTTTTTAAAATCTATTAGAATGTTTGTGTGCATTTTTCAAAACACAAAAAACTGTTTATTACGCTATGCTAAACGTATAGCACGACCAGGTGTGTAGATTTGGTAGTTCTACTTAGTTTATTTACAATGTGGAAGATTACGAGTCAAACCATTTGTATTTAATTGTTAGGGAGTAACTTTTGAAAATGGCAGTGCCGGTGTTACGTAGAATTCAGTGCCCCATGGAAATCAGTTTCCCCTGCTTATTCGTACTACATGCAATCAGGCGGTGTGGCACTTTTAGCACTTTCGCCAAGGTTTGTTTTGGACGAATCCCGAAGTGACCACTAGTGAGGGTTTATATACTCGCCCGATTATTTTCCAGACGAAACGCAGTACATTATTGGCAGGGGAAACTGATTTCCATGGGGGGGGGAGACATCATCTTTTAGTTTAGTTTCGAACATGTTTAGTAGTAGGTTAGGCTTTACTGAACAAGAAAAAAATCAGCAATTGAATTATTGAAATGTATATTGTCATGTATTATTATTCCATTCCACAGCCAACCTGTGTGCCTGCCTAAGGGGGTCATGTCCCTGCATGTCCCATTCACAATAAATGAAGGGTAGTTTAGCTTGACAGTCTTTTAAGCTATTTAGAAAGTATATATTGTCAAACTGCTTTTCAGCTGTATTCAGGGGCATAAATCCCCCACTGCATAGCAGCTAGAGCCATGCTAGGTTTTATTATGAGTCAAACATAACTAGGGCTGTGCTTTTTTCAAAGAATAATACAGCCTTACTAATCAATGATGTCTTGATTTCAGAGTGCTAGTGACCCACCTTGGGGCAAGTTATTGACTACATGTGGCCACTGACTTGGCAAGGCAGAAGGGTTTTGTAGAAGAAAAAAAAAAGATTCTGTAGAAGATACAGATTTTGACAGAACAGCCTTCTCTTCAGAAATGCAGACGCTGGATTATTTATTTCATCTTGTCCTTCTGCTGATGTTGACAAGAAGCATTTTTTAAGGTGTACTCTTGCCTAAGCAGTGGTCCATACACTCTTTAAAGTGAACACCGGTGTCTACCAAGACACACACAGTGTTTGAAACGCTCTCTTTAGATTCGTGCATCTCAATTTTCTTTTTTTTTTACTTTATGAAAATCTGAATTCTTGTAACATTTTCATGGCTGCTTTCACAGATCTTGATCAGCACATGTCAAATCAACCAACATTTAGCAAAAATGTCCTCATGCTCCTAATAGATAGTGTCTGAGATATGGCAGGTCATAGTAGTGGTTGTGAAAACTCATACACACTGCAGTAAAGAACCTTTTGAAATACTTATCATAGGGCTACACAACTCCTATGTTATTTGATGTTTAGCCGTTGATTCCACACATCACACCATTAACTCTGTCATACATTTCACAGCTAAATTGCGAACCAGTGGTCAGTCAAAGAATTTTAAGAGGTCTTGAAACCAGCTGATGGATTATTATTCACTTTACTATTGTGTTTGTTTTTTCTCACATAGGAAACTCTGTCGGTACAACTAGATAAAAGGAAAGAACTCAGCATGCCTCTGTTTGGGAATGTGTTTAGCCCCAAGAAGACCCCACCACGGAAATCAGCGTCTCTGTCCAACCTGCATACAGTGAGTCTATAATACCAGAGATCATTATCTCTGTGTAACCTGCATACAGTGAGTCTGTAATACCAGAGATCAGCATCTCTGTGTAACCTGCATACAGTGAGTCTATAATACCAGAGATCAGCATCTCTGTGTAACCTGCATACAGTGAGTCTATAATACCAGAGATCAGCATCTCTGTGTAACCTGCATACAGTGAGTCTGTAATACCAGAGATCAGCATCTCTGTGTAACCTGCATACAGTGAGTCTATAATACCAGAGATCAGCATCTCTGTGTAACCTGCATACAGTGAGTCTATTATACCAGAGATCAGCATCTCTGTGTAACCTGCATACAGTGAGTCTATAATACCAGAGATCAGCATCTATGTGTAACCTGCATACAGTGAGTCTATAATACCAGAGATCAGCATCTCTGTGTAACCTGCATACAGTGAGTCTATTATACCAGAGATCAGCATCTCTGTGTAACCTGCATACAGTGAGTCTATAATACCAGAGATCAGCATCTCTGTGTAACCTGCATACAGTGAGTCTATAATACCAGAGATCAGCATCTCTGTGTAACCTGCATACAGTGAGTCTATAATACCAGAGATCAGCATCTCTGTGTAACCTGCATACAGTGAGTCTATTATACCAGAGATCAGCATCTCTGTGTAACCTGCATACAGTGAGTCTATTATACCAGAGATCAGCATCTCTGTGTAACCTGCATACAGTGAGTCTACAATACCAGAGATCAGCATCTCTGTGTAACCTGCATACAGTGAGTCTGTAATACCAGAGATCAGCATCTCTGTGTAACCTGCATACATAAGAAAGTTTACAAATGAGAGGAGGCCATTCTGCCCATCTTGCTTGTTTGGTTGTAGTAGCTTATTGATCCCAGAATCTCATCAAGCAGCTTCTTGAAGGATCCCAGGGTGTCAGCTTCAACAACATTACTGGGGAGTTGGTTCCAGATTCCCATGATTCTCTGTGTAAAAAAGTGCCTCCTGTTTTCTGATCTGAATGTCCCTCTATCTAATCTCCACCTGTGACCCCTGGTCCTTGTTTCTTTTTTCACAGTGAGTTTACAATACCAGAGAATAGCATCTCTGTAACCTGCATACAGTGTGTCTAGAATACCAGAGATCAGTATCTCTGTGTAACCTCTATACAGTGTATTTATAATATCAGAGATCATTATCTCTGTGTAACCTGCATACATTGAATCTATAATACCAGAGATCAGTATCTCTGTGTAACCTCTATACAGTGCATTTATAATACCAGAGAATAGAATCTCTCTGTAACCTGCATACAGTAAATCTTTGACAGAAGGTAAGGAGCTGCTCTTCAGTTCTTGTCGCCTGCTATAGACATAATGTAGGCAAGATCAATCAAAGTGTGTTTGTTACTTCACACTGGTTCCAGCTAAACTAAAGGACACTTGTTTGAAAAGTCTCAAATCACTAGATGGCGCTAGTTCACTAGACCTGGAGAGCAGCTCCTGAACTGTGCTTTAAATTCATTTTATTTTGACCTAGCACTACACAGGCTCCTGAACACATGTGTTGCTGTGACTATTTAGATACATTGTATGTAATGTAAAGAAAGTGCTATAGTTGTTGCCGCGCATGAGGATATTAAAAGATTGTGTATTTTGCTCTCTCTCTCTGTCTCAGCTGGACCGCTCCACTCGGGAGATGGAGATCGGGCTGGAATATGGCTCTCCTATGATGAATATCGGGGGGCAGAGCCTCAGGTTTGAAGATGGCCAGTGGCTTGCAGGTGAGGACAGGTTCTGGATGTCAGAGTATTGAACAGAAGGGTCATGTTTCTGTTTTCACACCAGGCTTAAATACAGTAACAAGAGCACCCTCAGGCTAGGCTAATGTTTGCCTTCACACCAAAAGGAAATGGGTGAACTAATCCTTATGAAGACAACAGTGATGCTTTTTGGTTTGTTGACGTGAATATGGAACCATTAGCATTGATATCGCACTGGCCCTCTGTGGCAGGATGGCTGGGTGGGTGACGTCACAGACCAGGAAATGCAGGCCACACACAAGAACTCTGGGGGGAGTCACCACATTATTAAATCAAATGCACTTTAAATAATAAACAATAAACAAATAATAAACAAAAACACACAAAACAAAAGGTGATGGTCAAAACAAATATATAAACATATAACCAAACAAGTATCGTGCTGGTCCTTCCGGTACAAGTAGCAATTGTTTACCTTTAATTTCTTCTCCTTCGCTCTCTCTCCTGTTCTTTCTCCCTTCAACCCTCTCCTCACTTTATATAATTACTCTTATATAAATGACCATCTCTAAATTAGTAGTTACTCTTTCATATACATGACCATCTCTAAATTAGTAATCACTCTTTTTTAATACAGGACCATCTCTAAATTAGTAATTACTTCATTCATTTGGAGATGTCCACATTATGCACGTGTTTTAAAGGGATGGTGATTTAATAATACTAATATATTTATTTTTATATAGCGCCTTTCATAGTGGACCACCATCACAAAGCGCTTTACAGAGGTAGGCTGTGAACTGTGCATTATATGCAGAGTCACTTACAATAGGACATTGATTTAACATCTCATCCGCAGGGTGGAGCACAAGGAGGTTAAGTGACTTGCTCAGGGTCACACAGTGAGTCAGTCAGTGGAGGAGGTGGGATTTGAATCGATGACCTTCTGGTTACGAGCCCTGGACTTTAACCACTGGACCACACACACTGCCAACCCCTTTCCACGCTGCCAAACAATAACAAACACAACCCAGTACCTTTAAATAACCACGGAACAATCAATTTAATTCATAACAATACACAAATAATACAGTGGCGGCCGTGCCCCGTCACACCCTCCCTACTGGTGTGCTGTAGATATATTGATGCTGTGCTTTTTCAGGATGTGGAGACTTTTCAAAAACTGTTGCTTTATGGTATTAAAACTGCTCTTTGGGTTACATGTTCTCATTCCTGTTGGATCTTTTGAAGTAAGTCTGACCTACAGCATGGAAGTCAGGGTGGAAGTAAGACCTCTATTGCATAGCAGTTTCACCCATTCCAGGTTTTACTGTGAGCTTGATTAGCCCAGGTGTATAGGTACAGGTAGAGTGTAAGCTCAGGTGTGTCTTATGAAGCTCCTAGTAAAACAAGGAATGGATCAAACTGCCATGCAATGGGAGTCCTATCTCCATCCCTGGGAAGTGATTAGCAACCAGGATGAAACAACATGTATTCTGTTGAGTTGTATTAAAATGTATGTCTGCATTAAAGTACTATAAACAAACACAGCAAAGAACCTGCAACATATACACTGCGTTGTTTTCTCCCTCTACTTGGGACTGTGCAGATGCTTATACCCTGTGTAGGAGTCAGTGGAACGTATTCACAAAGCATTTAATATGTAACTATGATGCTTTGGTGAGGTCTAAATGAAGTTTTATTTTAATTGTTTATTTGAAGCTTAGTAACATCAATGTTTATTTTTTTTTCTTTTAAAAAAAGAAAAAAACTGTGTTAACTTAGCACAGCGGTAAATATTTAAGAACATAAGAAAGGTTACAAACAAGAGGAGGCCATTCTGCCCATCTTGCTCGTTTGGTTGTTAGTAGCTTATTGATCCCAGAATCTCATCAAGCAGCTTCTTGAAGGATCCCAGGGTGTCAGCTTCAACAACATTACTGGGGAGTTGGTCCTAGACCCTCACAATTCTCTGTGTAAAAAGTGCCTCCTATTTTCTGTTCTGAATGCCCCTTTATCTAATCTCCATTTGTGACCCCTGGTCCTTGTTCCTTCTTTTTTAATTTTGTCATTATAGCCTAGTGTGAGTTAAGCTGAAGGAACACAAAGCCACTTTGTGGCTTGGAACTTGGTTTCAGGAGACTAGGTTTAAGGCCACTGCATGGCACACCAGGGGAGATGGTGTTTGAAAGAGCAACCTCAAACTAGCTCTCCTGTTCTGGAACAAGGTTTCAAGCCACTGTTCCTGAAAAAGTGGCTTTGCGTTCCCTCAGCTGTAGACAGAGGTTCAGTGTCTTGTTTCACTGTGTGCATTGACAGATATATCCATATGATTTGTTGTAGTCGGGAGGCAGTGTGTCTCAGAAGCAGGTTCAGTGTCTTGTTTCACTGTGCATTGACAGATATATCCATATGATTTGTTGTGGAGTCGGGGGGCAGTGTGTCTCAGAAGCAGGTTCAGTGTCTTGTTTCACTGTATATTGACAGATATATCCATATGATTTGTTGTAGAGTCAGGGGGCAGTGTGTCTCAGAAGGAGGTCCAGCGCTTGAAGAAGCGAAATGTGCAGCTGGAGGAGGAAAACAACCTGCTGAGACTCAAGATTGACATCCTTCTGGACATGGTGAGACACTGGAACTCAAAACCTTTCCTTTAAACAATGTGGGGCCCTTGTTAAGCAGGGGTCCAATCATCCCATAGCAGCCAGGGTGTAATTATTGATGCAGCACTGGGATCCATCTTCCCTTCAGCAGTACATTGATTGTTTAATTAAGTCTGATATTGACGAAGAAACCTTTCTTTGTGCCTGCTAAAGATTGTTTAATTACGTCTGATATTGACGAAGACGAAGAACCCTTTTTGTGTCTGCTAAAGCATAGTCTTAACAACTTAACTCTTTAAAGTGATCACAGATGTCTACAACAGCACACAACCGTACAAAATAAAGGTTTTAAAAAATGGCTTGAAACACGATTTATAAACATTTTTCAGGCTCTGACGTCTTATTTTTAGCTCATGAGAACAGCAGGGGTGTAGTATTTTCACATCTTGTATCATTGATTGATTTTGGGATATTCTTTTGTATTTTTTTTTTTTTTTTTGTATTTGTATTACATTTTTAAATAACATAGAAGCAATCTTACAATACAAACATATCCTCTATATACTGAGCATCAAAAGAAACTTATCACTTATATTTGAACATCAAAAGAAACTTATCACTTATATCTGGATAAAATTCACTAGATGTGATTGAAAAATGACAAACTCTGTTTTAGAGCAGGTGCAGTGACTTTTTATTGTGCTGATTAACAATTGACATCACAGAGATGCTGCAAAATGATCTGTTGATCTTGGGCAGGTGTTGTGACTCTTGGTCTCCCAGTTCGTGGCCTGTCATTGACAGTGTGTCTGGCTATACCGTCTCGCCAGGTTTGAAATTGCTGGCTGTGAGCACCCAAGACGGTGAGCCACAGTACGCTGCCCTAGTCCAGCCTCCAACATGCTGATTGCACGAAGGTGCTGCTCTCTTGACAGATGTGGCATATTGGTTTTTTTCTGTGATTTTCTTTATTGCTTTTATTCAAGCTTGCAATTCAACAGCTGAAATTACTCCATATCCAGTGTCCAATCAACTGTCTGACTAATTAGGTGATTAAGTGCATATGCTTCAGTCATAGTCACTCAAGCAGCGTGTCATGGTCAAGGATGAATGATCGAGTGATTAACAAGAAACCAAAAACATTATGTCAATGTCCATAATTTATATACCTTATTTTATTCTAAAATAAATGTGTTATAATAGTGATACGTTTCTTTTGATGCTCGGTATATAACTAACATTCATACATGTATAAATCTAAACCTACAACCCATACCTACAGTAATAATTACATTATAGGAATACATAGCGAGTTTCTTTCACTGAAACAAACAATGCCCTTATTAAGTAGTTATTAGGTACCATAGTTAATGTAGTGTCTGAAACAGTGCTCTTTATAGCAGTCCTACAATCTTGTTGCCCATCAAGTTTCATCTATTTTTAGTTGATTCCAGATTATATTTTTTTATCAGCTTGTCTGACACTTCTACATAAAAAAATAAGTAAATAAATAAATCTGTTATTTATGAGGACTTCTTGAAATCTGAGCTCATTTGTTTTTTCTGATCAAACCAACGTAAACACTGGCTGCCTAGCCGAGTTTAAGTACTGGGAGAAACATGTGTTTTTCATGATGCAGCATTCTTTCAAAATGTAAACAATACAAGTACAATTTTACAGAAGAGCTGCACCTGATGATTTTTTTATTATAATAAAATAAACCGTTCTTTATCCCTCACTCTAAAATGACATACTGTGTATCCTCAAATTAACACTGCCCTCGAGTAAACACTGCACTCGGTTACAGATTTGTAATAGACCCTGCCCTTGAGTAAACGCCACATTCAACAAGAAGCACATGTTCATTTTACCCTGTGAAGATCTCCAGCAGTGGGTCGATTGCCCTTCTCATCTGTGAGCTCAGCAGCGTTCAGCTTCAAAACAAACCGTAGGATGACTACTTCTCCATGCTTCTCACGCTATGCGAGCACCTTGGCAACCGTATGTAAGTCGTAGAAGGTTCTCGAAAACCGTAAAACTTCCAATAAGCGCTGCCCTTGAATAAATGCTGCAGCTGTTTTAGGCAGTTTAAAATAAACACTGCAGTGTTAATTTGAAGATGTATGGTAAGATATTTTCTCTCGGGTTGCAGGTAGAATGCGTGGTTAGTGTTTTCCTCGAGTCGTCTTGTTTTCCCAAGGCGTGGAGCTGACTCCCTGCCTTGTCTTTCAGCTCTCGGAAACAACGGCAGAGTCCCACCTTATGGAGAAGGAGCTAGAGGAGATCAAGAACCACAACCGCAAGAGAAAGTGAGCGGGGAGACCAGGGGGCACAGCACACAACACCACAGAGCAGAGAAAGAGACACAACACAGACGTACTTTCAACAGGGCCTTACACTGGAGGGTGAGACACGCTGCTTCACACAGAAGATGTGCAACAAAAGATTTGTTTTGTGGTAATTTTATCCTCTCTCCGGTAATCAGGTTTATTTTTGGTCTTTGAATTGCTTCTGTAATGCCCAAGTATTTTTTCTAGACCCCATGTTCCAAACACACAATGTGAAATCTGTCCAGCAATATGTAATATATGTAATATACAAATCTTTGCTTTTGAGTCTGAATTGAAAACACAATATGGTACAGAGACAATGATAAAGTGTTGTATCATGCTTGATACACAACCAGTGCTAACAGAGAAAGTCAGAACACTTTGATGGGTTACCTGAAAGGGTATACAGATACCAATGTATTTTTTCAAAACGGGTACCATGTTCTGGATTGTCTGCCATGCCTATCTCTACTTTAAATAGATAGAATTGTACACATCCCGGCCTCTAGCAGGTATTGGGAAAGATGAAATGCAGCCCATTTGAGCTCACTTGGACCCGTACCAGTTTCGGCAATCTCCGTTGCAGAAACCTGTGTTTTGTTGGGATCAAATGAAAAACAAAATGCCCAACCCAGTTCTGCATCGGTTGTACATTAATCATATTGTGGGTACACCTCTGCACTTGCTTTTGTAAATATTTGAATTTGAGACTCCTGTTGTTTTTAAGGATAACAAAATGTTTCAGATTCAGATTGATGCAACAAAAGCTACAAGCCCAGCCGTTTTAACATGTTAACTTATACACAGAATATATATTTATATATATATATATATATATATATATATAATTTTTTTGTTTTGTTTTGTAATACTCAGATTTCTGGGTTATGTCAGTCATTTACGTCTTTGAAAAGCATGCCTAAAGTTTTTTAAACCATCCCCTTTATTAGTTTTGGTTCCCCTATCATTGTGCAGTTGAACTTTTTCATTTTCAACAGAGAAAAAATAATAGTATAGGACACTGGCATTTGACATCATTTTATGACACTAAAGAGACTTTTATATACTGTTGAATGTTTAATCTTCATAACTGTTGTACACAGAGCCCTGTTTAAGAGCCCTGCACTAGTGGTACTCATGGTACTTATGGCTCTTTTAGTCCAGTCTATTCCATGTGAGGACTGTTTTAACAAGGTACTAGACTAGAATGTCCCAGTTTATGGATTTGCTACTGTTTAGATCAACTTAATAGAACATTTTGCCCCTTTAATTGTGAAATTATGAAGGTGCAGCACTCATGTCCAGCATATTGTGAATTTTTAAAGTTTGATTGCTAGTCCTGTAAGTATGTAAAGGCCTACAATGAGTCTTTATTTGGTACTGTGCGGTGCTATTTACAATGTCAGTGTTGTACAGGTACTGTGCAGTGCTATTTACAGTGTCTGTGGTACTGTGCAGTGCTATTTACATGTCTATGTGTCTATGTTGTACAGGTACTGTGCAGTGCTGTTTACATTCAGTCATTACATTATACAGTCAGAAATGTAGCTCTCTAATTATCTTGGTACGACATTGCATATATATATATATATATATATATATATATATATATATATATATATATATATATATATATATAATATAAAGCTGTAAATATAAAAGTATAAATCTATTAGAATATTCAAGGAAGACTTGGGTGGCACAGTAGCATATATCTTGAACTTTTTATGCCTTTACCTCTGGAGGTCTGGGTTTGAATCCTGCTGGTTGTAATCCAAGCTCCCATTGGACACTAGTCCTCATTGTAAAACAAACATGCCATATGTTAAGATTGTCAGTCTGTGTTAGAGAGAGGCCCTGGACTGAATGGCAGACAGAGGTGTCCTGGTCAGGGTTTAGGTGTGATCTCTCTCACTCTCTCACTCGCTCTGTCGCTCTTGCTTGCAGAGAAAGAGGAGAACCTCTCGTTTGTGTGCCTAACTGTACCAATGAGTTCCTCGCCTTTCACAAAACAAACAAGGGGAAAAAAGTCCCCTGGTACTGCTCCAAAGGGAATGTCACTTTTAACTTGTTTAACTTTGTTGTTTGATGTTTCAGCCTGTTTCCTTGTAAACTATTCATGGACACGTTTTTGTTAGCTGGCTCTGTTGGACTGTTTGGTTTTTTTGTATACCCCTTTGTAAATAAACAGATTAAACACATTTCTGTTTTCCCTTGTGGTCATTTTGCTTGGCTCTTCAATATGGGTACACAGTCCCGCTCTTATCCTGCTGACTCACATAGCACGCAACAGATGCAGATTTTTAACCTTTTAATAAAGAAGTTGCCCATCCAGCCCAGGGGTCCTGATTTTTTTTCACTGTGGACCTGCAAGATACATTTAATGTGGAGTGGAAAATGTGCCCACAATGAAAAACGCACCTTCTTTTTAGCCACAATGCAGAGCATTGCTATATCCCGACCAATCTTGTAGTGCACATTTTGATTTTTAGAGGAAATGATTATCAGGTTAATCTGCAGATCAGCGTGTTTGCTGGGTCAGCTGATCCCTGTTAGAAAGTTGGCACCCCATTCCCACTCACCTCTCAAACAATTACACTCTTTCTTTTATAGAAATGAGATTAAACAGTTTCATGCTCCTGGTTCATTTTCAATGCGTATTGTTAACCATTTGAACAGCAACTCTAACCAAGGCTTTAAAATCCAGTTACTTCCCTTAAGCACTAGTGATATTTTCACTGGTCACATTTTTTCTTGTGTTTTAAGATCTTTTTGTTCAGTCTTTTTGAAATCCAGCCTGGATAAGCCATCACTGGATTTGACACAGCAGGGATCAAGGATTGCAGCAGCCACCTATTTATGGGGGTAAAATTGGGATACCCTTGTATAGGTGGTTGATGAAATCCAGGGTGAGTCCTGTTAGATAAACTAAAATCCAGCTGTGGCTGATCCGGGTAGGGTAAAGGTTGATTCAGCACAAGTATTTTGTATTGTAAAGCAAGTTAAATGTTTAATTATCTAAAATGGAAGCACCCATCTGCTACTTTAGAAGAAAATAAATAATGTGGCAAAAAAACAAACAAGCATTGCATCTTTTACTGAGCGCTGTGGAAACAAGCATTGCATCTTTTACTGAGCGCTGTGGAAACAAGCATTGCATCTTTTACTGAGCGCTGTGGAAACAAGCATTGCATCTTTTACTGTGCACAGTGGAAACAAGCATTGCATCTTTTACTGTGCACAGTGGAAACAAGCATTGCATCTTTTACTGAGCGCTGTGGAAACAAGCATTGCATCTTTTACTGAGCGCTGTGGAAACAAGCAGTGGTCGGCGATGTGATGCATTTTGGGCTAAAAAAAAAAAAAAAAGTTATTTTATTTTGTTGTTTTTCTAAAGGTTAACTTTAATTTGGATTTTGACTGCAAACTACCTGGGTGTTAAGCTTTTGTTGTTTATGCTGTTATTGGTCTCTTACATATAGTGGCTTGATTCCAGAATCCATTTTTTAAAAATGATTATTATATTATGGAATCAAGTACGTGTACAGTGCATCTCATTTTTATGTTATTATAGCATAGGTGTTATTGAGCAACACCGTTTTGTTGTTCTTTGTTAGTAAGCTGTCCTGTTGTGTGTTTTATACAAGTCGTCAAAGGGTGTTCAATGCAGCTGAAAGTTTTGAAGGTCCCTTTTATAAAGTTCTGTGTTTTATAGTTAAAACCCCTCTGCTGTGTATTCTTATTTCTTACTTCTAGTTTAAATCATTGTTTTACTTTGAATACATTAGATACCTTAGATGTTTCTTCTCTGTTACTGTTGATGTATTTATCTATGTGTCCCTATGTATGGTTGCTGCTAATACGGTCTAAGGACCCGTCACTATTATGAGTAATTAGAGGTCGAGTATTCGAAACTTTTATTCTTGTTATATTCAAATATCTTATTTGAAATTCCCACCCCTGGTATTTATACAAGGGAGTGATAGGATAGGTGTGGCCCTGGATCTTGCTTTGCCTGAAAGGAGATACCCTCCTCTGAGATGAGACTGACAGCTGTCACAAGGCTGGGTGATGGACCCATCGATCCCCCAGAGGAATATGCATGTGCAAAGGAGGCAGAGGAGGAAGTAAGAAACTTATCAACAGGATGGAAAGAGGTATGTCTCAGCTTTTAAACGGTTGCGGTAGACCAATGTGGGAAGGAGGCCTGTTGGCTCGTTCTAGAACAACAGCAAGCATTGAAGGGGTTTAAACATCAGCCACAGATAGGAGTTATTTCATTCATGTCTTTATAGATTGAAACATTCCCAATGTACAGTACAGACTTTTCTGATTTCCTCCAGGATTTGTTTAGATGAACACAGTTTAAAGAACGAGAATATATTGCAGGTCCAACATACTCCCTACAGTTATTGTGTAGTCCTGTTGCTTCGATTATTGCCCCCCGAAACTCAGTAGTTCTGCTGTACTTCAATTAAGAGTATTAAAAGATTGGTGCGTGGTTGGCAGGTTACTCAAAGGAGGGAAGTTACTTATTCAAATAATGAAATACCTGCCTGTCAGAAGTGAGTTAAAACTTTCCATGTAGGAGGAACAGCAGATACAGGCTTCAAGCTGTTCAGAGGTAGCAAGGGAATTAGAAAAACTAAAACCATGATGTGTAGCACTGTCTGAAGAGCATAGGGACCAGGGGAGAAGAGCTGGGAGAGCTCTGAAGAGTATAGGGACCAGGTAGAGGAGCTGGGGCAGCTCTGTCTGACGAGTGTAGTGACCAGGAGAGAGGGGAGCTGGAGGACAACAGTTCTGAGGGAAAGCTGCCAGTCTTCACTGCCACCAAGATGAGGAAGGCAGTCTGGAGGAACAACTGATGTATATCTCACATTCTTTTAAACAGAAAACCTGAAGGCAAGCCAAAGTCTGGACTTGAGCAACCACCACCGGCTATTACAAGACTTTGAATCATTCAAACAGAAAATCTCGAGAGCGAACTTGGACTGGAGTCTGGTAAGAAATACCCTCAACAGATTTAAGAAACTCAGTCACGCTACATTTTAATACAGGCACTTTTTTTATTAATGGTTTAAAATGCTGTGACGAATTTATTATCATATTAAGTTATGGTTGTCTTTAAATATGTTAAAAAAATTCCTGATCAAATTTAAAACCATTTCACTGATATATTAGAATCATTAAGTAATAACCAAGCAGATAACCTGGAAAAATGCTTTATTTAAGGAGTTTAATGTACCCATTGGCCACACGGCTACAGCATGCATCATTTTAAAGTTAACTTTCTCCAGATCAAAATTAACCCTGTTGTACTGTGCCATTGTGGTCCAGTTTTTAAAAAAATTGGTTCAAGCAATATAACTACACATTGAAAACCATTAAAATCGTTGAAATTACAAAACAAGCTCTGAATTTACCCTGGATCACACCATTCTCACCAAAATTGGAATGGTGGGTTGTTGAAACATTATAGTTTTGATTTGACACAATTGAATCACTTAGAGGCCTCCTCTATAAAAAATATTGACCCCTTTCACCCCAAGAGAGGCAATTTTGACTATAGAATTTGCAACATATTTTAGTCTTGTAATAAAAACTGTTATACAAAATGCTTAATTCAATGTATACAACTAAATACACAGGTCTTCCTCATCATATTAAAGACAATCTGGGCATATCAGAGTCTCCTATTACCAGTAGTGCCCTTTAATGTTTTATGTATTTTTTCCATTTTGCTCCCCAACATTCCACTCTTCCAAAAGAATGTTCCACTGTACTTAATGTTGCATATTTCTAATACACAAACACATTGAAAAAGTATGAGCAACACAAAAAATCCACAATGTTAAAACTTTATAACCTCATGTTTTATATCACCATTTTCTACTTTTTACAGAAACCTCATTTAAAACAATGTAGTAAGAAAATATTATATGATACATATTACCAAATTGTTACATGTTTGATTAATCTTGAGATTTGTATGATATAGTTTATTAATCAAATGTATTGGTTCTAACACAGGGACATTTTTTAAGCCTTAATGTAGTGATATTTATATTTTATACCTTTAAGTCATTTGACTAATAAATGAGAAAATGTAATTGGAATTTAGTGTCAAAATGTATTTTTTCCTTGATTTCTTAATGATGATCACTCCCAATTTTTTTGCAGCAATACAAAACTATGGTACACAAAACATTGCTGTAATGCTTTATTTCTGAAAAGAGAGAATAAAACAACAATTATTTTTGCTAAATAGTTTATTGGATATATATTTTGGATATCTATTAATTGAGGGTCAGCCAAATTCTAATGTTAATGTTCATTTTCAGCAGTTTCATCATCAAGTTGATTAACTGCTATGGGATTACAGCACCCCTCCTCTCCTGGCATGGGCAAATGTCAATATGTAACTCTGGATAACAGTAATAGTAATTAATTTAAAGTGCTTGTTGTAGCCGGCTACAGCATTTGGGATTAAATTCCAACATTTATATATAAAATAAATGAATAAAAATATTATGCTGTGCACACAGGTTCTTTTATTTTGTGTTTTCAATACAAGTCCTTCCCTTGTCACAAATACCAGAGAGGCAAAGTTGAAAATCAAGTCTTTTACTACAAAAAAAAGAAAAACTGTAAACAGGAGGAGAAGTTCAGCAAATACATTGCTTTGACAGATGCTTTATTATCATACCTATCAAACACATCTACTGTTCTGTTGGCCTTCTCAAAACCTTTGATTAACTGATCGAGATAAGCAGATACCAATTCATAAAACATTTTGGAATTGAATAACAGCCATGGCATCTCAGATATATAGTGTGGTGCCTTTGTTGTATTCAGGCAGGCTGGTTACTTTTATTGCTTATGACCAAGTTCAGCTTTACTGGATTTTCTCATAGTTCCATCCTCATGAAATAGAGATGTAGGTACCAGTCTGATAGGGTGAGCAAGCACACTTTCCATGTTAACATCTTCACGATAACTTGCAACTCTGCGCTGAATCTTGGTCTTTTTACTCATGTCAGAAAAGTTTCTTGTAGGGGTGTAAAAGCTCTGATTCTGTCCTTCTGACAATGTAGACTTTAGAAAAGCTTCCATGTTAAATGTCAAGAGACACAAATGGCAAAATCATAGATGAAGAAAAAAAATAGCAAATATATTAAATGAATACTTTTCACAGGTTTTTACAAAGGACGACACGGACAACATTATTATTATTATTTATTTCTTAGCAGACGCCCTTATCCAGGGCGACTTACAATTGTTACAAGATATCACATTATACATTATTTCACATTATACAGATATCACATTATTTTTACATACAATTACCCATTTATACAGTTGGGTTTTTACTGGAGCAATCTAGGTAAAGTACCTTGCTCAAGGGTACAACAGCAGTGTCCCCCACTGGGGATTGAACCCACAACCCTCTGGTCAAGAGTCCAGAGCCCTAACCACTACTCCACACTGCTGCCCACATGTCGACCTGTTCCTATCCAATTTTAAATAACTTTACCATAACAGAGGCAGAAGTGTTAAAGGGACTAGGTGCTCTTAAAATAAACAAATCCCCTGTGCCGGATGAGATCCTCCCAATAGTACTCTTGACACAGGGGTTGTACCGACAGACTGGAAAATTGCAAACGTAATACCGATCCACAAAAAGGGAGACAAAACCGAACCAGGTAACTACAGACCAATAAGCCTGACTTGTATTATATGTAAACTTATGGAAACTATAATACGATCTAAAATGGAAAATTACCTATATGGTAACAATATCCTGGGAGACAGTCAGCATGGTTTTAGGAAAGGGAGATTGTGTCTAACTAACCTGCTTGACTTTTTTGAGGATGCAACATTGACAATGGATAATTGCAAAGCATACAACATGGTTTATTTAGATTTCCAGAAAGCTTTTGACAAAGTCCCGCATAAAAGATTAATTCTCAAACTGAACGCAGTAGGGATTCAAGGAAATGCTTGCACATGGATTAGGGCGTGGTTAACATGTAGAAAACAGAAAGTACTGATTAGAGGAGAAACCTCAAAATCCAGACCCTCACAGAGAAATGAGGGTCTGGAAGCAACTCCCCAGTAATGTTGTTGAAGCTGACACCCTGGGATCCTTCAAGAAGCTGCTTGATGAGATTCTGGGATCAATAAGCTACAAACAACCAAACGAGCAAGATGGGCTGAATGGCCTCCTCTCGTTTGTAAACTTTCTTATGTTCTTATGTTCTTCTTACGTTCTTATGTGGTACTGACCGGTAACAATTGCACTGAGCAGAGAATTCTGAATATCTGTAGTGGCATGAACTCCACTAGATATATTAATAAGTACATCTGGGGCCTGTTTCACAAACGTGGTGTTTTCTGGCTAACTTCCACGTTTAGATTTGAAATTCAGGCTTATTCGGTTTCACAAAACAAGATAATAATAACTCAGGCTTAACCATGGTAACATATCATGCTTAAATAAACCTGCTTCGGTGCAGGATAACAAAGAATAATCCTGACTTTTAAATCTAGAAGAAAAAAAACAACAGTAAAATGGCAGCACCTTTCCTATCAGGAGCTGTAGATGTTGGCAAGTCCCGCTGAAATATACCGATTTCTAACCTGTATGAGCGATATCGTTTTTCAGGAAATGGCATATTATATCTGGCGGGTCTCTCTTTCTCACACACACACGACAGGTGTGGAAATTAATTATTATTTTTTTTTTTTTAAATCACAGGGATATATTGACAGATAGGCCTAACTACATTCAGTCAAAATTATTCATAGTGCTTGAGGTGTAAATCAGTCTACTTACGCGTTGACTGCATCGGCTGTTGTTTGCCAGGCTGCCTCCATGGCTGTATTGGCAATGGTGGTGTTTTTTTTTGGTTGTTTTGTTGTTTTTTTTTAATGGAAACATCTTTTACTTGATCATATGTCGTTATTAAAATGTGTTGCACGGTGGCAGTGAAGAAAGTCGCTCTTCTTAACTCCTCCATTTTTTAGTTACAGTGCTCTATATTACAATGACAGCGCTGGAGTGCTGAGAATGGAGTGTTTCAGCTCGTTATTACAATGACAGCGTTGGAGTGCTGAGAATGGAGTGTTTCAGCTCGTTATTATAATGACAATGTTGGAGTGCTGAGAATGGAGTGTTTCAGTGCTCATTATTACAGTGACAGCGCTGGAGTGTTGAGAATGGAGTGTTTCAGCTCGTTATTACAATGACAGCGTTGGAGTGCTGAGAATGGAGTGTTTCAGTGCTCATTATTACAGTGACAGTGCAGCAGAGACGAGAATGGAGTGTTTCAGTGCTCGTTATTACAGTGACAGAGCTGGAGCTGAGAATGGAGTGTTTCAGTGCTCGTTATTACAGTGACAGTACAGCAGAGACGAGAATGGAGTGTTTCAGTGCTCGTTATTACAGTGACAGCGCTGGAGCTGAGAATGGAGCGTTTCAGTGCTTGTTATTACAGTGACAGCGTTGGAGAGCTGAGTATGTGTTTCAGTGCTCATTATTATAGTTATAGCTGCAGAGCTGTGAATGCAGTGTTTTCTGATCATTGCTAAGGTCGCTCTTCTGCATTCTCCCGGTAGAATTGCTTTTGTGTTGTCAGCCCTAATTACGTAGGTCCAAATCCCAGCCTCATTATAAATTCTAAAGGAATAATCCTCAACCTGCCCCTGTAATCCGCTGGTATTAATTCCTATTCAGCCTTTATTTGGCTGATAAAGTTCTTTGTGCCGACGTGTGCAACAGCACAGAACACAGTGCAGTGCTGGAGCTGCTCCAGCTACCCTCCAGTACAACGTGTCTGTCTCTATTATAATTCCTGGGAGGACTTTTTTGCTCTTGCTAATATGTCTTATCTTAAAGTGATTGTAGCTGACAAAATCATTCCCTAATTCTTACCCATTGTGCATGTCAATTTGCCACATGGGTCTCAAATGTGCAGTTTTGAAAGAAACACATGTTTTTATTTTATTGCATGTTATTAACATGTTAGGTTAATCTGTTCTATTGCACTTCCTAGATCATTTCACTTCAGCAGTGTCTTCTGGGTAAAGCAGTAAGTGGCTCAGAGCATGCCAGTCAATATTGGGAGCAGCTGGATGGTTAATGACCATAAAAAGCATCTGAAGTGGTGGGGGCATTGCTATTGCTAATACAGATTTTAAAACTTTGGTTAGCACTACTTTAAAGGGGTTATAGCAAATGAAAGAATCCCATTACTTGACATTCGTTATTTAGATCTCAAATGTCCAGTTTTAAAGAAACGGAGTCTTCAGAGTGTTCTAGTCTCTTCACTATCACTAGTCTGTGGTAGAAGCAGGTTCTGTCAAAATGCAGTTAAACTGAATTGTTTAAACACAGCGCATGTTAAAGAGTGCAGACACACTGGGACTGTGTTCAATGTGCTCTTTCTTTATTCCTGTTAGTAATATAGGTCTACAGATTAGTTTTTTCAGCTCTAAGAAGTCCCTGTTCATCAGAGTGGCTCTTTTAACCAGACAGTCGGACAGTTCTGGTATGCAAGTATCGCTGAAATGAGTTCTGCTCTCCCTCCCTCTCTTGGGAGGATTGTGTTGTCTGCTGGCCTGGGCCTCAGCCACCTCATAAACAATAGCCCTCTATTACGCTGGACTGAAGTGCCGTGCCCAAACCAAGGCTTTAGCTCCTGTTAAAACTCATATACTCTATGAAGGTGTTTTAGTGTTTAATGGATTCCTCTCTGAATAGAGGTTATTAAAAAGAATTAATGAATGCTTAGCCAGTTCAGTTGTACAGGCAGGCACATTCCTAGCACACGTACCCCTCTGTGGTATCATTTGAAATATTTTTTAAAACCCCAAAAGTAATGACAAAAGCTAAGGTTTACAATTTTAGAAAAGCAAACTATGAAGGTATGAAACAGAGACTAACAGAAGTAGATTGGAGTAAAATAGAGAAAACATCCACAGAAAAAGGATGGCTGTTTTTTAAAAATGTAGTACTAGAGGCGCAAAACAATTACATCCCAAAAGTAGACAAATCTAAATCTAAAACAAAATGGCCAAAATGGTTTAATAGATCAATTAAAAAAAAATATTCAGCGAAAAAAGGCACTTTACAGAGTGTTTAAAAGGGACCAAAAAACAAAGTACACAGAAAGAGTACTTGGAACTGCAAACACAAGTCAAAAAGGAAGTTAGAAAGGCCAACAGAGAGATAGAAATCAATATTGCTAAGGGGGCTAAAACCAATTCCAAAATATTTTTCCAATATTATAACAGCAAGAGAACATTCAAAGAGGAGGTTAAATGTCTAAGACACACAAATGGCAAAATCATAGATGAAGAAAAAAAAATAGCAAATATATTAAATGATTACTTTTCACAGGTTTTTACAAAGGAGGACACGGACAACATGCCCCACATGTCGACCTGTTCCTATCCAATTTTAAATAACTTTAGCATAACAGAGGCAGAAGTGTTAAAGGGACTAGGAGCTCTTAAAATAAACAAATCCCCTGGGCCGGATGAGATCCTCCCAGTAGTACTCAAAGAAATGAAAGAAGTTATTTACAAACCGATAACCAAGACAGAGTTGATCTAGACAGCATTCAGAACTGGGCAGACACATGGCAAATTACATTTAATAGAGAAAAGTGTAAAGTACTGCATGCAGGCAATAAAAATGTGCATTATAAATATCATATGGGAGATACTGAAATTGAAGAAGGGAACTATGAAAAAAACCTAGGAGTTTATGTTGACTCAGAAATGTCTTCATCTAAACAATGTGGGGAAGCTATAAAAAAAGCCAACAAGATGCTCGGATATATTGTGAAGTTTTTGAATTTAAATCAAGGGTAGTAATGTTAAAACTTTACAATGCGTTAGTAAGACCTCACCTAGAATATTGTGTTCAGTTCTGGTCACCTCATTACAAAAAGGATATTGCTGCTCTAGAAAGAGTGCAAAGAAGAGCAACCAGAATTATCCCAGGTTTAAAAGGCATGTCGTATGCAGACAGGCTAAAATAACTGAATCTATTCAGTCTTGAACAAAGAAGACTACGCGGCGATCTGATTCAAACATTAAAAATCCTAAAAGGTATAGACAATGTCGACCCAGGTGACTTTTTTGACCTGAACAAAAGAAAAAAGGACCAGGGGTCACAAATGGAGATTAGATAAAGGGGCATTCCAACTCCCCAGTAATGATGTTGAAGCTGACACTCTGGGATCCTTCAAGAAGCTGCTTGATGAGATTCTGGGATCAATAAGCTACTAACAACCAAATGGGCAAGATGGGCTGAATGGCCTCCTCACGTTTGTAAAATTTCTTATGTTCTTATGTTCTTAGTGTTGTGGGAGGATGTTATCCCGTAATAAAAAGAAAGGTGTTTTATATAAGGGGTGTACTGAGCAGGCATTGGTAATTGTAAATGAATAATAGAAAAGCCTGGAGTAAACAAATTAGGTACCATACTAATAGATTTTTTAACTGAAAAAAAACACTTCATTTATAAAATCCTGTCCTTGGGACAATTAATGAATCTTGTTCATGTGGGAGAAGTTAGACAACAAGCAGTGGAAGGGTTGAAGAGCATAGACAGCAGCGCTCTACCAGGCAAAACTAAAACTCTGGTGCTTTCAGTTTGGTCTACTGCCGAGGTTGCTGTGGCCACTGACTGTGTACGAGGATTCTTTGACAACAGTAGAGAAGCTGGAAGCTTTAATCAGTTCATACATCAGGAAATGGTTGGGAGTTCCACGCTGCCTCAGCAAAGTGGGACTTTATGGTAAAGGAATACTGCAGCTACCAGTCTCTGCTCTAACTGAGGAGTTTAAGTGCGCCAAGGTCAGACTGGAAATTACTTTAGTAGAGTCACGCGACAAATGCGTAAGGGAGGCAGCACCTGTGTTGAAAACTGGAAGAAAGTAGGCGGCAAAGAAAGCTGTGGAAGATACAAAGGCTGCCCTTCGAATTGGTGATATCATGGGGCAAGTTCAGCATGGAAGAGGGGGTCTTGGTCTCAGTTCAGCTCCTACTACATGGCACAATGCAGCCCCAGCTCAAAGGAGGAAGCTGGTAGTCAATGAGGTGCAAAAGCAGGAGGAGAGAATGAGGTGTATAAAGGCCATTTCCCAGGCCAAGCAGGGAGAATGGATGAGATGGGAGAGTGTGGAACAACGCAAGATTGACTGGCAAGTCCTATGGTCAATGGAACATAGCAGGATCAGTTTCCTCATCAGGTCAACATATGATGTTCTCCCATCACCACAGAACCTAAACCTCTGGGTAGGAGACGATCCCTCATGTCCTTTGTGTTCATCACCTGCAACATTAAGGCACATTTTGACAGGATGAAGGTGGCTTTTAGCCAAGGACGGTTTACTTGGCGCCATGACCAGATGCTGCGATGTTTTGCCTTAGCATTGGAGACAAGCGTAACATGACCAATAAGTTGCCACCTGTTCCATCAAAACATTACACACAAAAGACAACATTCCTCTGCCCAGGAGAGCAACCACTAAAAAAAGGTCTTAAATCCAATCCTCGCCCAGGACAATTGGAAGCTGCTAGAGACTGGAAAATGCTGGCAGATGTTGGTCAATGGCTTATTTTTCGACCTGAGATTGCCACCACTAACCTTCGACCAGATATTGTCTTGTGGTCTGGATCAGCACGCCTTGTTCACCTGGTAGAGTTAACAGTGCCATGGGAGGATGCTGTAGATGAGGCGTATGAGAGGAAGAAACTGCGGTATGCTCAACTAGCCACTGAAGCGGAACAGCGAGGATGGAGAGTCCGGGTTTACCCAGTGGAGGTGGGTTGTCGAGGATTTGTGGCACACTTCTACAACCCGGTTTCTCAGAGACATCGGATTCAGTAGCCAAGAGTTGCGTCGCACAGTGAAGAACTTATCTGAAGCAGCAGAGAGGAGCAGCAACTGGCTGTGGTTGAGACGGAAAGATTCTGGCTGGGGATCTCAAGCACAATAGAAAGAAAGAAACGCTGATGTACAGGTAAGTAAGCTGGGCTGAGTTGAGTGGGGGACTGAGGGGGGTGATGCTGGGACACCAGAATCACCGTCGAGCCCTCTTGAGGTGTCGTGGGCTAGTCAACAAAACACTGAGGATGGAAGGTGCCCACTTGTAGACCCCAGGTATGTACCCTACTTAGCTCAATCCAGACGGTTGTCATGCTGATGCACTGGGGAGGCCGCACTGTGGTTGATCCCCGGAGCCAGCATCGCAGCCGTTGTGTGTGCTGATGCGCCAGGGAGGCAAAATAAGCTGATCCCTGGAGCCAGCATTACACTTCAGCCATTAACACCAGACAGAAGGATATCTACATCACCATATGGAATGAAGCACAAATGAATGGAGACACATATGGATCACATTAGTTTACTGTAAAGCTACGTCTTAGTTGGTGCTTATCTTGGCGAGAGCCGAGTTCAAATCAGCATGAAGTTTTAACATCTACTCTCGTGTAATGGAAATCTTGTTATATAATATTTTGGCACTCCTTTCCACTAAAAATAAAGTGAATGAAACCTGCAAGGATCCTGTTTGTGCTATAGAGGGGTCACAATATAAACTTCAACACATAGAAAGGGATACCAGTTAGTAAGATGTTAGGAAAATGTCCTTTACAGGGGGGTGGGGTAGTTAACCAGAGATTAAATAGAAATCAGACAATTTTAGCAAGTTAGCAAGAAGATTGCATCTAATAAAAGAAGATTTTATCTAAAAAAGAAGATTGTATCTAATAAAAGTCTGCTTCCTCTATCATCCAAACAGGTTGTAACAAATGTGCTGGAAAATGACATGGTGGAGAGCGGAGGCTTCTGGGTTGCAGGAGTGGGTGGGGGGTCATACTGAAATGACAGTTTAACGAGTGCCTGTCTGTGTTCCAGGGTGCGTAGGGAATGGGGTTTCATGACGAGAGGGTCCTGGTGAAGCCCCCCGATGGTGGCTGGGGCTGGATGGTGCTGCTCAGCTGCTTCGTCATCACTGGGTTCTCCTACGCCTTCCCCAAGGCCGTCAGCGTCTACTTCAAGGAGCTGATGAAAGACTTCCAAGTGGGCTACAGCGACACTGCCTGGATCTCCTCCATCATGCTGGCGATGCTCTACGGGACGGGTAGGGGAGTGTGTTTAACATGCAGCACCCCGGCCATTTTATTATACATCACGAGAAATCAACCAGTCACAGCTCAGGATTTGTCAAAATAATTCCAGTGCGTCTTATCTTGTGAGCAGATCCTGTGCTTAGAATATATGGCCCAAAGCTTAAAAAAACAAAAAAAACTTTTTATGCAGTTTTTATGTAGTAAAATATTCTTTTTAATTTATAGTGAGTTAACGCCTCGTGTGTAGGGTGTCTCGTATCATATATCATATTTACTTCTGTTCACGGTTCTCTTGCCTAAAGCCTTCTGTTCAAATTACTGGTCCATAGTCACCAACATTAATGACTGTTATGTAATAGTCACAGATTTCCTTGTAGGTTTAACCTCTTCCCGTTGGCAGGTCCAGTCTCCAGTATACTGGTGAACAAGTTTGGCTGTCGTCCTGTCATGCTGATTGGAGGTTTGCTGGCTTCAGCAGGGATGGTCCTCGCCTCTTTCACCACGAACATACTAGAACTCTACCTGACTGCTGGAGTGGTGACTGGTAAGGAGAGGTTGGGTCTAGTCTAGAAGGTGATCTTTAGCAACTGGTCCATCATGACAGCATCCTGAAGTATCTCCACTACCCTGAAGAGCCAAATAAGAAGTAGTAAGAAAACATCCAAAAAGGAGAGGAGGTCAGTCAGCCCATCAGCACTCCT
The DNA here is from genome assembly GCF_902713425.1 of Acipenser ruthenus. NCBI lineage: Eukaryota > Metazoa > Chordata > Actinopteri > Acipenseriformes > Acipenseridae > Acipenser > Acipenser ruthenus. The sequence continues at coordinate 3,864,596 of NC_081240.1, read as the reverse complement.
GGATCAATCCCAGAACCCCATCCAGTCTGTTCTTGAAGGCTCCCAAGAAACTAGTAACAACCTGGCTTGACTACCCATTCCAAACACCCACCACCCTATGTGTGAACAAACGCCTCTTACCCTCTGTCTTAAATGTGATTCCACTCAGCCTGGTCCTGGTCTCTCTGCTCAATTTGAAAAACGGACTGGGCTTGACTTGGTTCATGTCTTTATAAGATTTTTTTTTTTTTTATCCCCCTAACCCTTCTAGTTTCTAGACTAAATTGTTTAACGTTTCATCAACCTATCACATGTAGCACCAGAAAACCTTAAGAAAAAAAACATGCAGCCCTTTATAACAGCTAACCTTGTTCCTCTTTCTCTTCTCAGGTCTGGGTCTAGCCCTAAACTTCCAGCCCTCTCTGATCATGCTGGGCAGCTACTTCGACAAGCGCCGTCCCCTGGCCAATGGCCTCGCTGCTGCCGGGAGCCCGGTCTTTCTCTCGGCCCTGTCTCCTCTGGGTCAGGTCTTGCAAGACCGGTTTGGCTGGAGGGGGGGCTTCCTCATTATGGGGGGGCTGCTGCTGAACTGCTGCACCTGCGGGGCCATAATGAGACCTCTGGAGTCCAGGAGACGGGTTCTGGCTTCGGGCACATCCAGGGATCCCCGGGAGCTGAGGGAGATGCTGCCCATGAAAGAGGGGGGAACGGCAGAGGAAGAGAGGGTTGGAAAGAACAAGGTCAAGAAGCAGAAGAAGAAGCTCTTGGATTTCAGCGTCTTCCGTGACCGAGCGTTTGTGATATACACTGTAACAAAATTTATCACCGTCTTAGGACTGTTCGTACCCACAATCCTCTTGGTGAACTACGCCAAGGATATGGGAGTCCCCGACCGCGAGGCTGCCTTCCTGTTGTCCATCATCGGGTTCATTGATATCTTCGCCCGGCCCACCTGCGGGGTCATTGCTGGCCTGAAGTGGGTCAGACCCAAGGTTGCCTACTTCTTCAGTTTTGCTCTGCTCTTTAACGGGCTCACTGATGTTTGTTCGGCCAAGGCGTCGAGCTACACAGGGCTGGTGGTGTTCTGCATGTTCTTCGGGGTCTCGTATGGCATGGTTGGGGCCCTGCAGTTCGAGGTCCTCATGGGGATCGTCGGGTCTCAGAAGTTCTCCAGCGCTCTGGGTCTGGTGCTCCTGATAGAGGCGTTTGCGGTGCTGATTGGGCCTCCCTCTGCAGGTAACGCTTATTAATTCTTATTCCACAATGGCAGGGATTGTCCTCTTATTCGTCTCATTGGGCTATGCAATGTCTCATGAGGACAGCACCATGGTTCTCTTGAAATCTCTTTGTGTTATTTCATATTCGTTCTTTCTCCAGTTTCACCTGATGAAAATGCAATAATAATAATGTTCCTGTCATGTTTTTATTTCCTGATCGCAGGACGCCTGGTAGAGCACTCCTTTAGTAATGTTCCTCTTGTGTTTTTATTCCCTGATCGCAGGACTCCTGGTAGAGCGCTCTGGTAAAGCACTCCTTTTAATAATGTTCCTCTTGTGTTTTTATTCCCTGATCGCAGGACTCCTGGTAGAGCACTCTTTTAATAATGTTCCTCTCATGTTTTTATTCCCTGATCGCAGGACGCCTGGTAGAGCACTCTTTTAATAATGTTCCACTCGTGTTTTTATTCCCTGATCGCAGGACTCCTGGTAGAGCACTCTGGTAAAGCACTCCTTTTAATAATGTTCCTCTCGTGTTTTTATTCCCTGATCGCAGGACTCCTGGTAGAGCACTCTTTTAATAATGTTCCTCTCATGTTTTTAATCCCTGATCGCAGGACGCCTGGTAGAGCACTCTTTTAATAATGTTCCACTCGTGTTTTTATTCCCTGATCGCAGGACTCCTGGTAGAGCACTCTGGTAAAGCACTCCTTTTAATAATGTTCCTCTTGTGTTTTATTCCCTGATCGCAGGACTCCTGGTAGAGCACTCTCTTAATAATGTTCCTCTTGTGTTTTTATTCCCTGATCGCAGGACGCCTGGTAGAACACTCTTTTAATAATGTTCCTCTCGTGTTTTTATTCCCTGATCGCAGGACACCTGGTAGAGCACTCCTTTAATAATGTTCCTCTCATGTTTTTTTTCCTTGATCGCAGGATGCCTGGTAGACGCCTTTAAGAACTACGAGCTGATTTTCTACATGGCCGGCTCGGAGTTGATAGCTGCCGCTGTCTTCCTGTGCGTGGCTTCCTTTTGCTGCATTAGTCGGGATGAGCGCACCGCAGATCCGCCTCCAAGGGTGGGATCAGATGGTGAGGCACCGTACCCATTGGGTGACTCTTCAAATCCTCGCCCTGCCAATAGCGATGCTCAGATGATGGATGAGGGCGAGGTTTTGCAGGAAGAGGAAATGCGGCTGAATCTCGATCACAAAGTGGAGAGGGAGAGTTTTTAGAAAAACAAAGTGGTCTTGCACTGTTCAGTCATTTTGAACATGAATTAGAAATCAAATATGATTATAATTGTGAGAGAGAGCAGAAAAGTGGCATATGCTTCATTGATATTGTTTTAGGAATTTAAGATTCGTTTTTAGAAATATGTCCTTGTGTTGTTTAACACTTTAGGCTAGGTGCTTTTAATGTTAGCCTTAGGGGAAAATTTCGGGTGGTGGTATCTGGGCAGCTTAATAAATTAACGTCGATCATCATTAACCTCCTATTTAAACCCCAATCTCACACTCCTCCTCTGTCTAGTGTTTTGCTTTCTTGCATACACTGCGACCTGTTCTCTGCGCAAAATTTCAAACTCTTAATTTTCAGCATGAACCAACTCCAATTTAGATCAGGAAAACTCTGCTGGATTCTCCTCAACAATATCTCATTTATTACTCCGATGGAAACTCAGTACCGTCTACTTCTAATGCAGACTTCTCCCAGCAACCAGACCCGCTGTCCCAGCATTATGGAGATGAAAACACCCCATCAGCAGGCACAGCCTTCAGAGCAGCTATTTTATAAGGATTGGCTACTCGCCTAACTTTTAAAAACCATGCACGACAACAATATCAAATTCCTGTCTGGAAGCGCTAGTATGGCATTGTTCAATATTTATTGTACCTTTTATATCTGCTACACCATGCTGCCTGTTTCTCAAGCACATTCTACCTCCCTCTGTCAAAATCCAATCATGATACAGCATCAGAGCATTTAGGATAAACATTCCAACCACGAGGGCTATTAATCACAATAATCAAATATTCTACCCTGAATCACTTTCTAAAGTTAGCGGTTTATTCTAATCATAACCTCTAGATGGCAGTATAACACCACAAGTTCTATACATTTTAGCGGGTCCTCTATCATTGAGAAAGTCATGTATTTTCAAATCAGGATCGGTTTCAGAGTTAATATTTCATTCGATGTGAGACACGTGACGGATATGGAAACCATGTCTTACTATTATCAACGTTTCTGTCATGGCGCCCTCCTACCCTGCAATGGACAATACACTGATAGACTGCTCCTGATCAAATCAATAGGTTTCACAGCAGCCTCAGAGCAATGCATTCTTCAACCTCAGGTTATGCAGTGTTCTCAGATCTTTGCATTCTTTATTTCTGCCCGAAGCCAGCCCCATCTTCGGCTCCATCTAAACTGCTTTAACACTCAAAGACCAATATCCACATTCAGCAGATCTCTGCGCTCTACAGCAGGCCACTGCACACTACCGAATGGCAGTCCACCATTCACTAGTACAGATAACTGCTTCAGCAGATCTCTGCTTTCTACAGCTGGGCCACTGCATGCTACTGACAGCACTCAGCTCCTCACTACAGCAGATCTCGACTTCCTCTTGCAGCACGCAAAAGTTACTTTAGTTTACAGCTTAAATCTACAACTGTCCTCCTCCAGCGCTCCAGCTTACCTCCAATACTCGGATCATGGCAGCCATTTCCACTTGACTTCCTCAGCAATCTAGTCATATGTCCGCTCATCCTTCCAAATACTACAAACATTAATACATGGTGAGAGGCATGGTACGAGACTGGAAATCTGTCGATTATGTGTTAAGGAGTTCCACTATTAGGAGAATGACTGGAGCTATGAAACCCAAATCTCTGAAATGTGAGTTCACCTTTTCCATTCCAAGCAGACATGATGGTAGCAAACCACTGATCAATCCCAAATTAACTAACACATAGGATGGTCTCGCCACTTTTGTCTCCAGAACCAGCTTTCTCCCCAATCATTTCCGATCGAGCAGGTACTTCCGCAGCCAGAGCCAACATCGATATCCGTCCGGTCATGAAGCGTGGGGCGCTGGTCCTCTGCAGCAGTTGATTCATACATCCGTTCATCCCCTACCGACATAGCAAAATCCACCAGCTAGCATGCCCGGAGTGGGGGCTACCTGACCGCAAAGGCTGCCAGATGTTTTCCCCTCTAGAAAGGGTTTTTTTCCTCTCGACTGAGCGGCAGGTAATCACATAACCATACCACACTAACACTATTTCAACCTCTCCAGTTTGTCTCGTATGTCCCATCCTGTCCCATCTTTTCCAGCTGTTTCTTTTCTGTTATGCACTGGCGCAACTCTATTGTTTGTCTCACGGTGAGCGTCTCTGCGGGGGAGCCGGGGGTCATTCCTTTGGGAGGGTAAGTGCAGATTCACTCCCCCGACCTCATGCCGCTATAATACCTTGACCTCGCTCTACGGGGGTTCTCACCGAGTGAGTCAGAGGGGACCCCCCGGCCACACTATTCTTTCACAGCTCATGCGCTTTTTCTACCGCGTCATGTGAGGCGCGGTCCTTCATTCGCTAGGGACATGGCCCGCTTTAAGCTCTCAGTGCCCAGTCACAGACTAACCCATCTTTCTGCCCCAGATTCCTTGCGGGAGCTTTGGAGGACCGAGCCTCACCTCATGCAAGGGCAGCACCAGACCAGTAAAGGAATGCTTTTCTATTCTCCTTTTCAGATCCTCAGGAACGCTACCTTCGACCAAGCTCCATCCTCGGCAAAAGGAGAGCTCAGCAGTCGGGATCTCTTTCTATCTTAATTTAAGTGGGGTCCTATCTAAGCCTCTATCCTTGGCCCCCGTCTTACTAACAGCTCATTTGTTTCCTCTGCTCTATCCTTACAGCCCAGCGGACTCCCCGTGAATTGGGCTACTTGTCTCCCCCTGCCCACTTCAACCTTTACCCCTTCCTTTATCCCTCACTCCCATTTCCTTCCTCACTCCCCCTCAGCACACAGGGTAGTGATCAGTCCAATTTGTTCAGGTCATTTAAATGTGTTCGCTGGATCTTCTGCTGAGTATGCAGGAATTGGAACTCATTTGAGTTCTCTGGGATTTTCTAGTCCCTAAGTTAGTCTGCTTGCTTTAAGCACCCTGTATTTTATTGATAAAACGTGTTACAAATGACGGCAAGATGTAGGATGCAATTATAGTGATCTTTAATGTATAAAAAAATGATGGTTTGATATGGACTGATAGTAACAGTACTGTTAATATGACTTAGGTATGTAATTTACCTTTTTTAATTTTAAGTCTTGGCCATACAATAGATTTATATAACAAGTTAGTTTACCTTTTTAAATGTAGTTTCTTGGGAACATCTGTAAAGAGGTACTTTTATACAACCTGTATTTTCAAAATATTTGTATTTGCATTGTATTACCTGTTTAATGCATAATTTCCTGTTGCTGTTTATTCTGAGATTGCTAAATTATGTTTAAAACTCCTTCTGGGTTTGTAACTGTAGTTCCCAGTGCATCAATACAACAGTTTTACAGAGGGAAGGAACTACAGCTGCATGTTTGTTTCAAACAACCTCGTTTCAGCAATTCAGCTGTTATCATGGTAGATTATGATCTAAACTGAAACAACAATATAGAACTATGGAACACACAAAATTCTATATTAAACAGGTAAGATGTCAAATATCTTGACAATAAAAGGCATCCTTTGTAAAAGATTGGTCACAGTCTTCAGTAAAGTTTAAAGTGTATGACACTGTGCGTGAAGGTTAGTCAGTTGTAAGCATGCAAATTTAACAGATGTCAAAGACAGTTGTTAGGTTAGGAAATACATTATATGCCATTTTCTAAACTGTTAAGTTGCTGATGATTGCGCTGAAACTGTTCGGTATGAAACTTATTGTATTGTCATTGTAAAGTATTATGCTGCTCAGCATTTTTCATAAACACATTTTTAATGGACAACTTTCTACCCCTGTAAGTGTTGTAATTCTCTCCTGTCAGAAGAGCATCTAAACTGCAAATGTGCCGTGACAGCAGCTGCATCGTCTGAAATACTGATGTACTGTACTTGACTGGGGAACTGAAGTGATTACAATGTGCTACACCATGCTCTTAATATCAAGAGAAAAGTGACCATGGCTTCAACCTTGAGAAAAAAAAAAGTACCTGTGGATAAAAACCTTTTGAGTACCCATGTGCTAGTCTAAGGTCATTACTTCTTTAACAATCCCAGTTTATCATGCTGAGGGAACAGGAAGCTGCTTTGTAGCTTGGAACTTGGTTTCAGCCCATTGCATGGCACACCAAGTGAGACTTTCAATACAGCAACTCAAACTCTCCAAGTTTCAAGCCACTGTTCCTGAAAAAATGGTTTCTTGTTACTTTAGCTTTAGTCTCACCTGGAGAACCACTATTATTATTATTATTTATTTCTTAGCAGACGCCCTTATCCAGGACGACTTACAATTGTTACAAGATATCACATTATTTTTTTACACATTATTTTTTACATACAATTGCCCATTTATACAGTTGGGTTTTTACTGGAGCAATCTAGGTAAAGTACCTTGCTCAAGGGTACAGCAACAGTGTCCCCAACCAGGGATTGAACCCACGACCCTACGGTCAAGAGTCCAGAGCCCTAACCACTACTCCACACTGCTGCCCTACCTATGCAACGTCCTACTGCTGCTCTTCCTTGGTCATTCATGTTGTTGCTCCACCAGAAATGTACAGAAAAGAGGTCAACATAGTACAACTACTTTGCTAAATCATGTCTTCACAGCACTTTCTTGACACATGCCTTCAACAAAACTAATCCAGTGACCAAAAAATTGTGAGAATATATACAAAGTATTACAATAGGGGTGAATATAAAGACAGCAATTCAGAGAGAACTGTTTCAAAACATGGCAAATAAAAATGTGCTCTGCTTTGAGTTTAAAATATAGATTCTGTTTTGCTCAGCTACATTATGCTGCTGAAATAAAATGTATACAAATGTGTAAAGAAAGTCTACTGGGGTTAGAGGAGCCTCGTACAGCAACTACACACAAACGTGAATTTATTCATCAGTATTTTATTCACCTGTGTTTTAAAATATCACTAACACAAACTGAAAACCAACTTCAACACAAAATAAAGAAAAACATGACATCATTGTTCCCCAATCACCCCCACATGAAATACATTCACACAGCCAGGCAGACAATGATATATACTATATAGAGGAGAAATATATACAGTGCTCCCGTTACAATGAAACCCTTGAGAGTATTTACACAAATAAAAGTATGCTACTGAATACTTAAAGCTTGGAAAGAAAAACAAGCAAATACTAAATATAAAGAAAGGCTAAAAATCACATAACAATCTGAACGCTCACCTGGGATCAGAGATCATTTATTTTGGGTGCTCATTAAAGATGTGCAACAGGCTACAGTTAGTGCTGACAGAGGTGCAAACCTAAATTCAAGTGGGAAAAGGGCATCCTCAGTGCAAACGCTTGAAGACTGCAGTTAAACACGGACTGCTGTATCAAAGGATAAATAATATATTACTACACTAAAACAGAATGTTTTTAAAAGAAGAAAGAATCTGAATGTCTCCGCTTCAGAATGGCAGAAGTGTTGCAGCTTGTTACTGAAGTTGCAGTTCGAGATCCACTTTTGAAAACTGAAAGGTAATATTTACCGGCTACTGGCAGAGTACATCCTGTTTATCCTTCAAGCACAACTCTCATAGAACAGAAAAATAAATACAACTGTACCCCCCCCCATATCAGCTTTATATCATTAAATGGTAAAATAGTTGTACTGCAGTATAAATACAAAATTGCATTAACCCAAGTTAAGTTAAATTGAAATAGCATAATGTGTTCAAATGAATGCCAGGAGATCTACAGAACAATGGATTGCCTGCAAACATGTATCGTGGCTAAGCTGACAGTAAGGGCATGTTAAAGCAAACCAATCTGTTGTTTGATCACAGTTTCCAATGCCTTGTTTCCAAATGAATTGGTTCACAAATATATAAAATGGTATGTGTTTTGGTAACGTACAGATTTTGAGTCAAAATGAATCTGAGACCCAGTCAGTTAAAACAAGGTACAAGATGATTGCGTGTATAACGTTTCCCCAAGTAATTCCCTCCCTGCCTTCCATTCCAATAAATAAATAAAGCTGTGAGCAGGAGATGATAATAATAATGAGATTGTTGTATTTATATAAAGATGCTCTGTTCTAGTCATCATCGATGAGTTTTTCTCCGTTCTCCTCCTGCCTGGCATCTCCGTCCCCCAGCTCCCCCTGTCCCTCCTCAGGCTGTTCTTCATCCCCCTCGTCCTCGTCCTCAGCATACAGCTCTCTCTGTCCCCCGTAGTTCAGCATGGTGCGGGACAGGTCCACCTCGATAGGGAACACGTCGGCGTCCTTCAACACTGCATAGCACTCGTCATAGTACCGGGACATCCCCGACACGAAGCGCTGCAGCTGAAACACAATGTCCTGGACTGCAGAGAGAGGAGAGGCAGCAGGGTTAGGTCGTCTCAATTCAAATCCCACCCCCTTCTAGGACTAATCTTTCAGTAGAAAACAGTACATTGTGGGGTAGTAATAATAAAGTGAACTTCTAAAAAGTCATTTTTATTACATTTCAATATGAAGTGGTTCTGAACCCCAGTTCACAGGGAGTTCCCTACTTTCTATTGCAGTGCACTGCTGCAGTTCCACAGTTATTAAAAGTCACAGTTTAAGCTGTCTAGGTGCCATTTCATGTGTAAACTGGAAAGCAATGCAAATTTGAAACAAACCCCCAGACTGCTAGGAGTCCTACAGCAGGGGTTCCCAAACTTTCCTGTATGTGCTACAGCCCCTGAAACCATCCCGCGGCCCCCAGCCCCCAGTTTGAGAACCCCTGTCCTACATAACGAGTTGAGAACCACTGTAAAATCCAAGCTTCAATGCATATAAAGCACAAACAAATCGCTGATCCCAGACTAGGATATGGGGTGGTCCATCGCAAAATCTAACTGAGTATCGCTGCCCCTGTTGCCATATCCGAATAGACTTGGGTTATAGGCTGGTTCCGTGTCAGCTGTCTCACCGTGCTTCTGGTCCAGCAGTTCAATCTTTTCCAGCACATCTTTCCTCATCTTGGCAAATCGCGCCCGGGCCTCCTGTCGGCAGCGCAGGACCAGCCGGTACTCGTAGTTCCCAGTGGCAACCCGGTACAACGGCTCTCCCAGAGCCTGGGAACGACAAGCAGGGTAAATCAAAACTGGCACGGCTATCACAGCGACTCAAGTGAACCAGAGTTACATCTAAAACACAGCAAAGCAAGCCTCCTGTACCCCTCAATGGACCAGTTTCATCTAAATCCCTGTGTTTTAGAGGTAGCTCTGGTTCATTGAGGGGTGCTGGAGGCTTGCTTTGCTGTGTTTTAGAGGTAGCTCTAGTTCATCGAGGGCTGCAGAAGGCTTACTTTGCTGTGTTTTAGATGTAACTGATTCATTCAAAGCAAGCCCTCTGCACCACTCTGAATGGATCAGAGTTAAATCTTGTACTCAGGACCACTTGAAGTGTTGCCTGAAGGATTCGTCCACACCCTCCAATTATTGGCAAGACCTGCCATTCAATGGGTTGATAAAGAAAAGCAGCCCAAGTAGCTCAGTCTACTTCATATTGATATTAAGTGCTCAGTCTGTAGATGATCTAGATATAAATGTTTGTCTTGGTTTAGATAGCCAGACAAGTATTATTTAAAATCCTGCATTCTAGTGAATCCTATGTTCTGGTGTATTTGTCTGAAACAGGATACCAGAAGAGGGAAGTTGTATTAATTTTAATAGCATCCAAAAACAGCCAATATAACTTCTATGCACTTGTTGAGCGAGGGTTTATAGACAAGCAGGCTATGTGAGTTTTTGTGAGAGTTATTTTGAATCACACATGCTCATAGTCTACCTCGGGGTGAAGCTTCATTTACTTGCTAACCCCAACTTCTTTGCAGCAAGTTTTTATATACAGTAACATATATCACATTATGTGGTATAGCAGTCTGTTAGAACAGATCAGAGACATTCCACATTACACTGTTGTACACTAGTGGACTGTGAGACCAAAAACTCTGTGATAGCAGGAAGGAGCACTTACTATACAGCTGTATTCCTCGTCGTCCATTTCTTTGACCTTCAAGCAGTAAGACTGAAACACACACACACACACACACACAAAAAAAAAAAGTTCATGATCAGTATGGTAATTAAACCATTATTTATTTTTTATTATTTATTTATTTAGCAGACGCCTTTATCCAAGGCGACTTACAGAGACTAGGGTGTGTGAACTATGCATCAGCTGCAGAGTCACTTACAATTACATCTCACCCGAAAGACGGAGCACAAGGAGGTTAAGTGACTTGCTCAGGGTCACACAATGAGTCAGTAGCTGAGGTGGGATTTGAACCGGGGACCTCCTGGTTACAAGCCCCTTTCTTTAACCACTGGACCACACAGCCTCCTTAAACCATGGAATTGACATCCCTCAAGGTTTACCAAGATTTTTAATATGCCTTGGAAATATTTCTACCACGGGCGCTGTTGAGCACCGGTATGTGAAGAAGCAATTCTCTCGAGCTCCGCAGACCATATCCTTATATTTATTATTAAAAAAAAAAAAAACAACTAACACATTTCTCATCTTACCTTTTATTTAGTTTTCTGTTTATTTGGGACTTAATTTTTTTTATTTTAAATATATTCAACTCGCTGAAATGCCAGGCTCGCATAACAAAGAGATCCACATGTGGAGGCCCGTGGGCCCTCGCATTCTCTTGCTACTAACTCCTCGTCTGCAAGTGGGTCGAGCGGCGGTTCGGTTGAAATGGACGCTGCGAGCGGCGCAGCTCTATGGCTGCCATAAAATCTCCGGGAGCAGACCTCCACTCAAAAACTGACCTCAACTCTTCGATAGAGACCGCTGCCTTTCATCATACAAATCCACCGTTTTGATGTGAAAGAGAAGATTACCTGCCTTACTAGACAGAGCAACCAGCTCCAATTTCAGGCAAAAATGTGTTTGTTTGCTTCCCAGATTTCGCACCCGAGATCGCAAGGAAGCGATCTGCTTATGGGAAAGTTAAGTGCATTTTAAACAATTTCCCTGATGCAAGGTATGGCTTGTTTTTCCCTGCTCATTTCAAGATTTCATTTAATGGAAACCAGAACATCTTTGAAAATCCTGAGGACGCCATGACCTTTGTCAAACAGAATATTCTGCCTACAGAAAAGGTTCCTCACCTGCTTGATCGGCGTGCCAGGTAACTTAACAGAGTTTAAATCTAGTGAACTGGTCTTGTTCTTGAGCCGGGCAGAAAACGTTTGTACTACGAGGGAGGAAGAGGAGAAAAGGTTATTTTTTGTCTTTTTTTTTTAATTCTCTCTTTCTCCCTCTGCCTTGCTATAGGCAGTGTTGCAATGTTTCGACGCTGTCTTTTATAATCCGATTTCAATGCTGCCTAACATGTTTACATAGTCACAAACGTGCAAAAATTACGTTTAATTGCAACCCCCCTTTTCTCTCCTTTTAATGTCTACTAAGCTATGTTTCTAAAATATGTAGCAGGTTTACTGTTAGAATTTAGAGGGGGACTCTAGTTTCGAAATCATGTTCAATTTATCTTTCTTACATACCTTATACAGTTACACAGTTTCATGTATATTTGCTATTGCTATTTGAAAGTAGTCACTACTCTATAATGATGGCGGTGCTGCAGTAACACCAGGGCATATCCCTAACTAGTGCCTTCTTTTCTGGTTAAACATGAACTACTGTCGAACTCTTGTGTATGTCCCTGTATTGTGTGTATTTACGTGGACGCCAGCGTTTATCCATTCAGTATTATTGGATGCCTTTTAGATGCGCTCAAATATTGTACAATGTAGTGCAGATTTTCCTCCCCTGGGTGGGGGGATTTCTCCCGTTTATTTGACTTGGTGGCTGCTGTACGTACCGCCATTATACTATTCAAATACTTTATTAAATTTGCTTTTAAAGTAAATGTTGTGCTATTATTATCACTGCTATTATTATTGTCTATATTTATGAAATCAGTGTTTTTTTTTTTTAATACTTTCCTATTTTATAGTTTTTTTTTCCATTTACTTATTTGTTTCTTTTTCTCCCTTCTGACTTTTCCCCAGTGCACAGACCATTGCTTTCTTAAATATTTATTTTCTCACTTTTGACATTGCAATTTCCAGTATAGCCACTATTAATATTAAGTATTTTATTATGACCCTTTTTTCCCCCTTTCTCTCTCTCTCTTTAGACTTATGGGGATAAATAATTCTATGTAGTTTTGTTTTGTTCTCGCAAAATGTGTTTGCAGAGCTATAGAACCAAGGAATTTGTATATGTGGGCTACTAGCAAGCTTTGTGCTCTTGATAGTAAATTAGGCTTCGTTTGGGGAAGCGTTTGGGGGTGGGGGCGGGGGGGATTTGTTCCCTTGCTCTTTTCTTGTTTTTTTCACTTCACTTTTTGTCATTGTAACCAAGTTGTGCTCGGCCAAGCAGCACATTATTAGTAACACTTACCTATTTATTTATTTATTTGTGTTATTCTGTGATTGTTCCCTTCAATCAATCCAGTTTTATAAAACCTTTTTATTATGATTAATCAAAGGTCTGGGGCTGGTGGGTGTTCTGTAAACTTCACTAGCTGGAATGTCAAGGGGCTTAATCACCCTGTGAAACGTAATAGAGTCCTTACCCATCTACAACAACTTAAGACAGACATTGCATTTCTACAGGAAACCCATTTTCGTACTTCTGACCACTTCAGGATTCGGAGGGGCTGGGTGGGGCAGTTATTTCATTCAAATTTTCATGGTAAAGCCCAGGGAGTGGCAATTTTAGAGCACAAAACGATTCCTTTTGTAGCATCCCAAATTACCTCTGATCCGAATGGAAGATACATTATGGTCACTGGCAAACTTTTCAATACTCCTGTAATTTTGTCTAATGTCTATGCCTGCAACTGGGTGACAGCATTTTAATAATATTTTTTTTTCCTACCTACCTTCCCTTGACTCCCACCACCTGATTCTTCGGGGGGGGGGGGGGGGGATTTTAACTGCTCCCTCAACCCTGCTCTTGACCGCTCTTCCAGTAAGTCTGCCTCTGTTTCTAAAACCGCTTTAGCTTTTAAATCTTTCCTTGATTCCTATGCAATCTTTGACCCCTGGCATTTCCTATTTCCCTCTACAAGGCAGTATTCATTCTTCTCCCATGTCCACCATACTTACTCCCGGATTGATTATTTATTTTTGGACAATAAAATTACTCCCTTCATCCGTTCATGCACATATGACAGTATTGTCATTTCAGACCGTGCTCCTCTTACCTTAACTTTTCCCAACTATTCTGCTACATGCCACCCTTGGAGAGTCAACCTGTTGTTACTTTGTTCAATTTATCACCTCTCAGATAGATCTTTTTTTGGAAACAAACACCACCCCAGAGATTTCTCCCTCCATTTTTTGGGAGACACATAAGGCTTACCTACGAGGGCAAATAATATTATTTACTGCTCAAAGTAATAAATTCAGATCAGGGAGACTTTCAGCACTGGTGAATCTCATCTCACAAATAGATCAAGCTTATGCTAACTCCCCCACACCGTAACTTTACAAGGAGCGTCTAGCTTTTCAAACTGAATCTGATCTCCTGTCTACAAAACAGGCAGAACATTTACTGTATAAAGCATGCCATATAGCATACAAGTATGGCCAGTAAAGCGCTCGCCCATCATCTTTGGCAGTCGGCTGCTCCCCATCTAATTTCACAAATTCAGTCACAATCTGGCCTGATAAACAATCAAAAGGAAATAAACAATCAGTTTATAACTTCTACTCTGCACTATACATCTGAATCGCCTTCAGAGCCTTTCTTAATAGATTCGTTCTTTAACAACCTTGACATGCTGGCTGCGCATGACACTATCTTTTTTTTTTTTTTAATTATTGTGGTTATTATATATATATATTTTTTTTCCTTCTGTGTGTTCCCCCCCCCTCAATTATTATTATTATTTTATTGTTTATGTTTTTTTACTTGCAAAGGTGGGAGGGGATAAAAGATATATATATATATATATATATATATATATATATATATATATATATATATATATATATATATATATATATATATATATATATATATATATATATACAGTGCCTTGCAAACGTATTCAGACCCCTGACCAATTCTCTCATATTACTGAATTACAAATGGTACATTGAAATTTCATTCTGTTTTTCATTGTTGGATTTTTTGTTAAAAAAGCATACAGAACTAAACAAGTTTAAGATGTAGCTGTGTTCTACATACTATTCATTTGTCTTTGTTTGTTGTGTTTAACTACTGTAAAAACTCAATAAAAATAATTAACAAATATATGTATATATGTATATATATATTTCTACCATGACTCCACCATACAGATCTGCTAAAGAAAAGTACTGAAATCAGAAAATAGTATGCTGATGAATCCTTGCAGTGTTCAATTACAAAAAGGTCGATTAAGAACATTATTATTAGAGAACTATCTGAACTCTGCTATTGGCCCGACACATGGTATTCTGAACTCAACCACAGAGGACTTAGTCCTGTCAGGATTCTTCTCATGAAGGGCTCTGTCGCATTACCAGCACTTTGCCCCTGACAGTCACACAGGAACACCACACCAGTGTTCCTGTCCAGCATTACTGTCTGCTAATGTGCATCTGCTGTCTTTAACTTTAACCCGCAGTCATGCTACAATTACCCTGGGAGTTAGATTCAGGAGTTGTGTTTCTTACCAGGTATTCAAATTTCACATCCAGGTATTTCCGGATGGTGAGTTTGGTGTCTGGGATTGCTTTGTTCAAGTAGGTATTCAGGTCATGCAGCATCTGACAGGAGAAGAGAGAACACAGCATTACACATACTGTACTCAGGGAGTCTACCGGAAAACACTTTGAAGCATTTCTGTCCCGTGTGGACCAGCTCAGAATGCCTTCCTTCCTTCTCTCTCTCTCGTTTTAGTTGTATTTGTCTGCTGAAGTCTTCCTGTCCTTAACTGTATTTTGTATGATATGTAATTGTTTATACACATATCCCACGCCACTGCTATACATAAAGAAATAAAGAATAAACGAACATTAGAACCGTGACCTACAGCAGGGTACAAAATCATGAAGCCACCCGCAGCTGCCCAATAAGTAGCCAGTTTTTGAAGTGCCACTGAGCAGCAGCACAGTAACACAGTACTGCAACGACCAAAACAAGAGAGGTTTCTGGGGGAGCAGTCCAAAGAGCAATTAGGATCATTGATCAATGTTCTGAAGTACAGGGACCAGAGTTAAACATTGTAACAATGACATGGGCTACGAGTGTCTGCATACAAAATATCAAAGGGGTCTAGATCTAATACAATGGGCAACTGCACAGTGTGAGGCTGAATTATGAATGATGTATAAACCATCACTGTACATGATTCCATGTGTCCTGCTTGCCACCATAATATATCAGAAAATCCCACTGCAACCTATAGGGTTAGGAACTATGTATAGATTTTTTTTTTTTTAATCCAGTCATGTAAAAATTATGAGGAAACAATATGAACATTGTGATTTGAATATCATCCTATCTTTACTCACAGACTCACACATACAGGTGCCTCCCTGTATACCTGTCTCTTTACTCACACTCATACATACAGGTGCCTCCCTGTATACCTGTCTTTTTACTCACACTCATACATACAGGTGCCTCCCTGTATACCTGTCTTTTTACTCACACTCATACATACAGGTGCCTCCCTGTATACCTGTCTTTTTACTCACACTCATACATACAGGTGCCTCCCTGTATACCTGTCTTTTTACTCACACTCATACATACAGGTGCCTCCCTGTATACCTGTCTTTTTACTCACACTCATACATACAGGTGCCTCCCTGTATACCTGTCTCTCTACTCACAGACTCATACATACAGGTGCCTCCCTGTATACCTGTCTCTCTACTCACAGACTCACACATACAGGTGCCTCCCTGTATACCTGTCTCTTTACTCACAGACTCACACATACAGGTGCCTCCCTGTATACCTGTCTCTTTACTCACACTCACACATACAGGTGCCTCCCTGTATACCTGTCTCTTTACTCACACTCATACATACAGGTGCCTCCCTGTATCCCTGTCTCTTTACTCACACTCATACATACAGGTGCCTCCCTGTATCCCTGTCTCTCTACTCACAGACTCATACATACAGGTGCCTCCCTGTATCCCTGTCTCTCTACTCACAGACTCATACATACAGGTGCCTCCCTGTATCCCTGTCTCTCTACTCACAGGCTTGAGGGTCTTGAGTAGTCGGATCCCGAACTTCTCAATGTTGCGATGTGCCTCTGCAAACTTCACGAAGGCTTCGCTGGCAGCAGCCTGGGGCTCCCGGACTCCAATCACAGAGAACACGTCTCCAAACGCTGGGGAGCGAGACAAGAGGTCAGTGAGTCTCATCAACAACTTCAAAACACACAGTCATTAACTCCAAGTAAAACCTATACAAAACCTAGACTCGATCAAACTGACAGAAAAACAACAGAGGACACTGTGGAAACAACCCAAACATACAAGTACCAGGAAGAACATGTTTGTTTTGAGCTGGAGTGTTTTACTTCAAAAGAAAAAAATAAATATATGACAGGAGGCAAAGTGGGTAATTGTTACAGGATACAGTCGTCTCTGCGTATAGCAACACCTCCTAAGGGGAACACCCTTGTGGTGAAACAGATTGTTTCCCATTATAAATGCACCGGCTAAAGGAACAGGAACTTTGCTTAAAAGAACACCTTCATGGCACCAATAGCGATTCGTTCACAACTGATACAGTACTATTTTGTAACCTGATAACTCACCATCATCAAACTTCAATTCAAATGGTGTATTCAGTCTTTTTGAAAATGCCTTGTCATCACGAGAGTGTCTGAGGGAAACCGATTGGTTTATTAAATCTTTCCAGAACCGCCGTCCTATCATTGACTCGTTTTGTATTCTGATTTTCATGAGTGCACCTCAGCGCTACAAAATAGCATGTAAGTAAATGGCGAAATGCGCCACGGTTTCTCTTGCTACAAAATGTTGGAAATTGTTCGAGCTCTTGAAAAAAAACTGAAATCAGACACAAGTCGCTGAGCAATTTGGTGTTTCCCGTTCTGGCGAGTTGCTTCACCATTCTGTTAAATGATGTGCATGTCTTGAATATTGGTCCTGTACATATATTCATAATTAATCTAGAGCTGTTGCTGCATTTAACGTGTGTAGGGGTGCTGTGTTACTTTAGTTTGAAAGTTAGTATATTAACATTAGTTTGTCAGTTACTTTTATTATCATAGTTTATTAACATACACTAGCCTATTGCTTTTCTTTTACTTATTCAGTTCATTTCCTATGCTGATGCATGTGCATCATGACAAGTAATACATATTTATTGATTGATTGATTGATTGATTGAGGGTGTCAGCTTCAACAACATTACTGGAGAATTGTGAGGCTGACACCCTGGGATCCTTCAAGAAGCTGCTTGATGAGATTCTGGGATCAATAAGCTATTAACAACCAAACGGGCAAGATGGGCTGAATGGCCTCCTCTCGTTTGTAAACTTTCTTATGTTCTTATGTTCTTTCTTATTTTCTTATGCAAGTTCTATGATTCACATTGTGTCTGGTGGCTAACCTTAGAGAACACTTCACTTGCTTCCCGACGGTTGTTCTCTTAGCCGGAGACCACTACTGTAACCAATAAAAAACCTCACTAGATCCAAGATGACTTATGAATCCTACCTCGGTGTGTCTGGGACAGTTCAAAGAAAGCCCTCAGTAGTCTCTTGGTGTGCTCCATAAGCCCTGTGCAACACAAACACATACATAAATACACATTCATAAATTAAATTTAGCAAATCTCAGAAGTTTAGAAAAACACAGGTACAAACAATGCAGTAAAAATAAAAAACTTAAGCATTTTTCATTGATACCATGCATACTCACATAATAGGTTGACATTGGATTGTTTCCAGTTAATTTAGTACTTCTCATATATATATATATATATATATATATATATATATATATACTTTGTATAGCTCTGCAGTTCTCATATACAAGTTAACTCCTGCCTACCTTTGTACAGCTCTGCCGTTCTCTCCAGCTCTTCCAGCCTCTTCACTAGCCCGTCTGCAATTAGACAAGTTTTCAGTCATTCTTTCCATTCTGGGAGAATGCTCTGTGGACACTGTGTCAGTAACGGTCATTGACCACACCCTTGGATATGAGTAACGCACATGTGAAACAGGTCACCAGTGCCATCACTTAGAAATCTGGGGCCGTATTCACAAAGCTGACTTAAGTCTAAGACCAAAAAATTGGGTTAAGTCGCTTTTGCAGACTTTGTTATGACCAAGTCTTAAGTCTGTTTCACAAAACAATTTTCTGGGGGGTCTTAACTTAGAGCAGCGTTTCTGTCCGCACAACGTCTTCACTGTCTTCCACTCGAGAGAAAGCTCATACTCATGCAACAGTCTCTTGACACAGGGGTTGTAACGACAGACTGGAGAATAAGCAAACTTGTTAAATTTGCAGAGTACACAAAAATAGGAGGAGTGGCAAACACTGTTGCAGAGCAAAGGTCACTCAAAATGATCTAGACAGCATTCAGAACTGGGCAGACACATGGCAAATGACATTTAATAGAAAATGTGCATTATACAGTGCCTTGCGAAAGTATTCGGCCCCCTTGAACTTTGCGACCTTTTGCCACATTTCAGGCTTCAAACATAAAGATATGAAACTGTAATTTTTTGTGAAGAATCAACAAGTGGGACACAATCATGAAGTGGAACGAAATTTATTGGATATTTCAAACTTTTTTAACAAATAAAAAACTGAAAAATTGGGCGTGCAAAATTATTCAGCCCCTTTACTTTCAGTGCAGCAAACTCTCTCCAGAAGTTCAGTGAGGACCTCTGAATGATCCAATGTTGACCTAAATGACTATTGATGATAAATAGAATCCACCTGTGTGTAATCAAGTCTCCGTATAAATGCACCTGCACTGTGATAGTCTCAGAGGTCCGTTCAAAGCGCAGAGAGCATCATGAAGAACAAGGAACACACCAGGCAGGTCCGAGATACTGTTGTGGAGAAGTTTAAAGCCGGATTTGGATACAAAAAGATTTCCCAAGCTTTAAACATCCCAAGGAGCACTGTGCAAGCGATAATATTGAAATGGAAGGAGTATCAGACCACTGCAATTCTACCAAGACCTGGCCGTCCCTCTAAACTTTCAGCTCATACAAGGAGAAGACTGATCAGAGATGCAGCCAAGAGGCCCATGATCACTCTGGATGAACTGCAGAGATCTACAGCTGAGGTGGGAGACTCTGTCTATAGGACAACAATCAGTCGTATACTGCACAAATCTGGCCTTTATGGAAGAGTGGCAAGAAGAAAGCCATTTCTTAAAGATATCCATAAAAAGTGTCATTTACAGTTTGCCACAAGCCACCTGGGAGACACACCAAACATGTGGAAGAAGGTGCTCTGGTCAGATGAAACAAAAATCGAACTTTTTGGCAACAATGCAAAACGTTATGTTTGGCGTAAAAGCAACACAGCTCATCACCCTGAACACACCATCTCCACTGTCAAACATGGTGGTGGCAGCATCATGTTTTGTGCCTGCTTTTCTTCAGCAGGGACAGGGAAGATGGTTAAAATTGATGGGAAGATGGATGGAGCCAAATGCAGGACCATTCTGGAAGAAAACCTGATGGAGTCTGCAAAAGACCTGAGACTGGGACGGAGATTTGTCTTCCAACAAGACAATGATCCAAAACATAAAGCAAAATCTACAATGGAATGGTTCACAAATAAACATATCCAGGTGTTAGAATGGCCAAGTCAAAGTCCAGACCTGAATCCAATCGAGAATCTGTGGAAAGAACTGAAAACTGCTGTTCACAAATGCTCTCCATCCAACCTCATTGAGCTCGAGCTGTTTTGCAAGGAGGAATGGGCAAAAATTTCAGTCTCTCGATGTGCAAAACTGATAGAGACATACCCCAAGCGACTTACAGCTGTAATCGCAGCAAAAGGTGGCGCTACAAAGTATTAACTTAAGGGGGCTGAATAATTTTGCACGCCCAATTTTTCAGTTTTTTATTTGTTAAAAAAGTTTGAAATATCCAATAAATTTCATTCCACTTCATGATTGTGTCCCACTTGTTGTTGATTCTTCACAAAAAATTACAGTTTCATATCTTTATGTTTGAAGCCTGAAATGTGGCAAAAGGTCGCAAAGTTCAAGGGGGCCGAATACTTTCGCAAGGCACTTTAAATATCATACAGGAGATACTGAAATTGAAGAAGGAAATTGAAGAAGGAATCTATGAAAAAGACCTGGGAGTTTATGTTGACTCAGAAATGTCTTCATCTAGACAATGTGGGGAAGCTATAAAAAAGGCCAACAAGATGCTGGGATATATTGTGAAAAGTGTTGAATTTAAATCAAGGGAAGTAATGTTACAACTTTACAATGCATTAGTAAGACCTTACCTAGAATATTGTGTTCAGTTCTGGTCACCTCATTACAAAAAGGATATTGCTGCTCTAAAAAGAGTGCAAAGAAGAGCGACCAGAATTATTCTGGGGTTAAAAGGCATGTCGTACACAGACAGGCGCAAAGAATTGAATCTGTTCAGTCTTGAACAAAGAAGACTACGCGGTGATCTGATTCAACCATTCAAAATTCTAAAAGGTATTGACAATGTCGACCCAGTGGACTTTTTTGACCTAAAAAAAGAAACATGGACCAGGGGTCACAAATGGAGATTAGATAAAGGGGCATTCAGAAAAGAAAAAATAGGAGGCACTATTTTTACACAGAGAATTGTGAGGGTCTGGAACCAACTCCCCAGTAATGTTGTTGAAACTGACAGCCTGGGATCCTTCAAGAAGCTGTTTGATGAGATTCTGGGATCAATAAGCTACTAACAACCAAACGAGCAAGGTGGGCTGAATGGCCTCCTGTCGTTTGTAAAATTTCTTTTGTTCTTATGACAGTGCCACAGCAGGCAACTTGGAGTCTTACCATTGCACAGGATGGCTCTGCTCAGCCCCAGAGCATCTGCTGTTCCTGCACTCATATTCTCCACCAGGCGGTGCTTCACCTTCTTAAGAACTGAGAAACAGAAGTGAGAGTCAGACACAGACAGCTGCCACAGCAGAAATTACTATAGCAACAACATCATCACATTTATATAGGTCTTTCATTAGACCTTCTGTATCAAAGCAATACAATTATTACATTCTAACAATAACTATGTAAAAACGCACACTGTTTCAGAAGGGTGGCAAAGCATTCCTCGGTCTAGGGGCAAAGCAGATGCAAGCCCCATTTCCCAGAGTGCACATCTCAGTTTGTGGCACACATAACAATCCCAAGTCAGAGGATCTAAGAGAGCGTTTGTGTGCACAGTCTGGCAAGAAACGAAATATGGAATAACAATAATTTATGTGTGTGCATGACTTAGAAAAAGTCATAAAATGTCATGAAAAAATGATGCAAAAGGGCTGACTCAAACAACATAGGAATCAGATAAGACACACATGTATTCAGAGCAGTATTAAGGAATCCCCACAGGTTGATGCAAATCAAGGGGCGACTCCCAGGGCCAAGAGAAAATCAAGAACACAATTACGCAATCCACAGAAACCAACACCCCATAAATTCTCACATTTTAGAATAAAGCAATATTAAACCACGTAAATATATCCCCACCATGTTAAGCAATGATGACGTGTAAGGCTGCGTTTGCTGTGCTCTGTATGTGCTGCTAATGCACACCCCATGATGATGGGATTGGTCTTCAAACACAGTCCACTGTAATCTATTGTTTGAGCATCCGCAAAGATCCAAATACATTACACTTCACAGCTTGTTCACACAGTACTGCAGTAAATTGCACAAAAACGTTTTTTAATGTAAAATCACAGTGCTGTATCTCGTATTAGACATTTTTAATTCCACAATGAAGATCAAGACAGTGTGTGACCCTGAGCAAGTCACTTAACCTCCTTGTGTTCCATCCTTCGGATGAGACCGAGATCCTATTGGAAGTGACTCCGCAGCAGCAGCTGCGATTCACGGTTCACCCTAAGTCTCTGTAAGTCGCTTTGGATGAAGCAGTCAGAGAGTCGTCAAAGGCAACAGTAACCCTCGAAACAGAGTCAAGTGCAAATTGGACTAAGCAAATTATTAATTTGTATTATTTCAAACGTGACTGCATCAGGAACTGTATACCCATGTGTGCCGTTTTAATCTGGGTTGTTCCACTTTTTACGTCACACAATGCAAAAATATCTTTATCCAAACATCTTTGCATGTACTGCAATGAAGACGAGTTGTGTCATCTCTCTTATTCCACCCGTGCCTCAGTTCAAGTTACACTGCATCATGACAAACTTTATGAAGATGGGGGACAGTTTTGCAATTTTTGCAGCCACACAATTGACTGTTCACAAGCACACAGCTGAAGAGCACATGAAATCTCATTCTGAACAGAAGGCAGCGCATTAAAGCAAATAAAAAAATGATGGTAAAATATTTCATCTTAAGTTTATACATAATTAGTTGAGTCCACTTTCTTTGTCATCCTTCTGCAAGTTTTTTTTTTCCTGTATTCAAATGATTTAATTACAGTACTACAATTTGCCCCTAATAATATACCCCCGACCCCCAGCAATTTTGCCAAGATATGGTCAAATATCCCTGCAACATCTGGCAAAAAATGTTCTCAATTTTCCATAGGCCCTGGTGATTCTCGTGCTACAGTGCTTTGAGCTGTGGCTTTTCCCAATAGGGTTCAGATAGTTCAGCTCAACCTCTCAGAGGGTTAAAACGGTTTGAGTTTCAGTGCTTAGTGAGTGTGGTGTGAATTAACTAGCACGGTTAGACAGGAACTGCTACTGTACTGCTAATCCAACAAAAACACAGATAGAAACTGTGAATAGGGAGAGACTGAGAGCCATTGAAAACTTGGACACTGCATACCTATGTCCAGACACTTCCCTTGCTTCGGATCAGCCTGGAGTTTGTTGTAATGGATGTTAACTTCCCCCTCCTAATAGAGATTAAAAAAATTAATAAAAAAAAAACACATCGGGAGATTACCCATCAACACAACACCGTACAATACAATGTAATAAAATGTAATAGGCCTGACACGGGTACAGACATCTGAAATGTATTTGTATCCGATGGTAATGACATCACATTAAGATGGGCTGACTGTTTAAGTAGCTTCAGTTTTAGTTTGCAATCATTCTGGGTTCTGTTGCTCGGAAATTTAATTATTATCCGTTATCTATAACCATTGCAAATCATTCAAATAACATTTGGTGCCAATTGGTCTTCATGCAAGTAAATGACCTCAAACATGATCTGAATGTCAACTGCCTGCAATTCACACATTCACTCTGAAACAGACTGCAAATTGTTCCATATTGCTTGGTGGTTTTCTGAGATGAAAAGTATGAGGCCTTTCAAATAGCATGATCTGCCACTAAGTCCTCGAGGCACTTTATGGAACATAGGTCATTTTAAGGTCCTTTGTTTTACCAATTTTAAATGAAGGAACATTTCACAGGAGCAGATGTGTATGTGTGCCTTTGTATATTTGTCTTTATTGTATTAAATACAGGGATCTGGCAATAAAGAGATGTGAACCCGTGGTAACACAGTGTGTGAGGCTGCAAGGGAGTGCAGCCAGGATGGTGCAGGAGTGTGGCACTAAGACTGCATGGCATTAATATCTGCTCCACAATGCAATGAGTTATCTTTTCTGATCAAGTGAAGCACAACCAATATAGGTCAGAAGCGATGTGCTACATACTGCAGAAAATTCTCATTTTCTTTTTTTATACAATCTTGAGAAAACATATTAGTTATATTCATGCGTGAATCTTTTTACTTCTTGAAAACAACCTGGCTTTGGATTTCAGCAAAACCTTGCTGTAAGCATGCTGTTAAATGGGAGGGTTCCAATGTTATGGTCTCATGCTGAGCAATCGGTTTCTGCAATCGTTTCATAAAAACAAGCCTAAAACCACACTGAGCCGGGGGCTAAATCCCAGCTACCTTAAATATCACAGAAGAGGAGCACTCCTCTTTTTAGGAGCCCAGGCTCACCCTCCACTTTCAGCTGCCCCAGATTCTGAAATTCTATTTATTACGGCAATAGACTGAGGTGCTGCCCTATCTGTGGAACTGGGGCTGGGGAAGGTAGCTAAATATTCATTTAGAAGTCACAGTTAACTTTTGAAGAGCCCACACAGAACTCAGATACAAGGACTGGTAAGTCATTTTGTATTTCTAGTATCATTTGTATTGGGAGGGTTGTTTTGGTGGAGCCAAACTCTGATCTACAATCTAGGAAATGCTTGTACTATAATAACCTGAGGAGATCTACAGGTATGGCCAAAACTTTTGCATCACCCTATAGAACTAACCAATTTTGCTTCATAAAGTTGAATGAAACCTGCTAAATAATGTTACGTTAACATATTGAATTGCATACCCCTTTGTAGTTCTCCATATATATTTGTTTTATTAATGGTCTTATGTAGTAATACTGGCCTTGATTTTATTCTTAGGCTGCATTGAAAATGCCTCTTGAATTAAATGAAATACCTCATAAGGAACATACAGTAAGAAAATAAATGCAGTTTAAAAGTAAAAAGAAAATATGAAACAGGTGTAATATGACTAATGTTGTAAAGTAGCAAACCTGAAGAATCCTGAACATGTCATCTAAAATGTACTGTTTTATGGGGATCCTGCATTTATTTTCACACTTTGGTAAGTGTGGCAGTCTGGCTCGCAGTGGTGTGGTGGATGACGTCACGGACCAGGAAGTAACTCACTCCAAAACAGTGGATGGGCGGGTGAAACCGAGTGCAAAAGCACTCAGCGTATTTAATAATAAACAAACAAAAGATTTAAACAAAATACAAACAAAAGGGCACGAGGGCCAAACGAATAAATAAACAAACAAGTAAGTGCCGTGCTGGATAATCCAGCACGTATTAGCAATTGTTTTTTAAATGTTATTCCTTCTCTCCGCTCCCCGTACTCTCTACTCCAACACCCCAACCCCGAGTGCAGAGAGCTGCTGGTTTATATACTCTGGCCGAGGGATTTAACTAGTTGGTAATTATCTTATTATCCCCCGGCCAGAGTCTGCACGCGTTTGGTAAGGATGCATGACTGTCAGCTATTTAAATAATCAGTAGCTGATCAGCCATGCATCCTCACAGGGTTTTTAAATAATAATAAAAGACGCGGCGCTTTTACCCGCGCCGCAAACAAAAATACAAATAATAATAAATAGGGGCGGGACACTCCGCCACACATGCCCCCCCTTGTGCGCAGCACACATGGCCCCAACGGCCACCTCCCCCCTCAGTCTTAAAGTCCCGGAAGAGGGGGAAGCAAGTTACTTCTGGGGGTGGCCATGGTGGAATCTCTGGCACCCCCCCATTCTTCGTGGCCGGCAGCTCCCTCTTCCGGGGCTCCCGCCACACTCTATCCTGCCGCGAAAGTGCGGCTGGGGAAGCTGGCCTCCTGACCTCCCCCCCTTTCTTCATTTCTGGCAGCTCCCTTTCATGGAGCTCCGGCCATCGTGTAGCGACCCCAGGCGAAGCAGGATCCCTGGCGACCCCAGGCAAAGCAGGATCCCCGGCGACCCTAGGCGAAGCCGGACCCTCGACGACCCCAGGCGAAGCAGGATCCCTGGCGACCCCAGGCGACGGCAGCAGCAGCGGACCCTCGGAAGGCGACGGCAGCAGCAGCGGACCCTCGGAAGGCGACGGCAGCAGCAGCGGACCCTCGGAAGGCGACGGCAGCAGCAGCGGACCCTCGGAAGGCGACGGCAGCAGCAGCGGACCCTCGGAAGGCGACAGCAGCCGCAGCGGACCCTCGGAAGGCGACGGCAGCCGCAGTGGACCCTCGGGAGGCGAACTCGGGAGGGGAGCCCCTGGCCATGGAGGCGGCAGCGGGAGCTCCACTTCTCCCTCGTACCCTATGTCCTGTAGAGAACAAAAGGCAGCCCCAGGCGATGCAGAACAGCCATCCCCAGGCAATGGCGATGGTGGGAGGGGAAAGCAGTCCTCCCACAGCGGCTGAGACGGAACCAGCAGGTATTCACCCTCTGCTGGTGGAGCTGGGAGTGGCAAGCAGTCCTCCCACGCCGGCTGAGGCGGAACCAGCAGGTATTCACCCTCTGCTGGTGGAGGTGGGAGGGGCAAGCAGTCCTCCCACGACGGTTGAGGCAGAACCAGCAGGCATTCACCCTCTGCTGGTGGAGGTGGGAGGGGCAAGCAGTCCTCCCACGACGGTGGAGGCGGAACCAGCAGGCATTCACCCTCTGCTGGTGGAGGTGGGAGGGGCAAGCAGTCCTCCCACGACGGTGGATGTGGAACCAGCAGGCATTCACCCTCTGCTGGTGGAGGTGGCGGAGGCAGAGGCAGCTCTTGCTGCTCTGCTCCTGGTGGTGGTGGAGACAGAGGCAGCTCCTGCTGCTCTGCTCCTGGTGGTGGTGGAGGCAGAGGCGATGGGGCGGATGCTGGCCACTCAGAGGGAGGCTGTGGCGGTGCTGGCTCCCTCTGCTGTGGCGGCTGGGCTGGTGTGTGCCGTGCTCCCTTCAGCAGCATAAATAGAGGCTGCTGGGGAACACCAGCATCCTGCCCTTCTCCCCCCCAGAAAAATTCAGGGGGTTGAGCCTGTAACTCCTCCCCTTCTGGCTCTTGGGACTGCAGCTTGGGTCCTAAGGCTGTGGAAGCGCAGACTTCCACCTCTTGGGCTATGGACGCACCGACTCCCCCCTCTTTGGGCTGTGGACGCACCGACTCCTCCCTCTTGGGCTGTGGAAGCACCGACTCCTCCCTCTTGGGCTGTGGACGCACCGACTCCTCCCTCTTGGGCTGTGGAAGCACCGACTCCTCCCTCTTGGGCTGTGGACGCACCGACTCCCCCCTCTTGGGCGTAGGACGTTCGGGCTCCCCCCCCTCGGGCGTAGGACGTTCGGGCTCCCCCCACTCGGGCATAGGACGTTCGGGCTCCTCCCACTCGGGCGTAGGACGTTCGGGCTCCTCCCACTCGGGCGTAGGACGTTCGGGCTCCTCCCACTCGGGCGTAGGACGTTCGGGCTCCTCCCACTCGGGCGTAGGACGTTCAGGCTCCTCCCACTCAGGCGTAGGACGTTCGGGCTCCTCCTCCTCAGGCTGTGGAGGCGAAACCAGCAGGCATTCTCCCTCTGCTGGTGGAGACGGTAGCGATGGCTCCTCTCCCTCTGATGCTGGAGACAGTAGCGATGGCTCCTCTCCCTCTGCTGGTGGAGACGGTAGCGATGGCTCCTCTCCCTCTGCTGGTGGAGATGGTAGCGATGGCTCCTCTCCCTTTGGTGCTGGAGATGGCAGCAGCAGGGTCTCTCCCATATCCGCAGCCAGGTAGTTGAGCACCATGGCTGTGATGTCTGGGAGGGATGCTGGGTGGTGTTGCTGTTCCCAGGCCTCCCAGCGCTCCCCATCTCTTGCCCACAGGAGGTTGATCACTGCAGGGAGGGCTTCCTCATAATCCCTCCCCGGCTCCACCAGCCAGTCCCAGACTCCCTCAGAGGAGAGTGCATCCGTCCTCTTTGGAGGATGCAGGTCCTCCCTCACTGGACGCTCTGGCTCCTCTTTCTCCTGCCATGGAGGGGGTTGGTCGGGTGCTATGTGACCCACCTCCCCAACAGCGAAGCACCACTCCTCACCTTTCAAGCAGGTGGGGCAGACGTCCAGCATGGTTGAGCTACAGTGGGACCTGCGACCGGCCCCACGCTGCTGTAGCTGCTGCTTCCTCCGTCCGCTTCTTCCCATATTTTTTTTTTTTTTTTTTTTTCCCCAAAAAACACACAAAAACCACTTTGAAAAAAAAAACGAGCTTTTCTTTCCTGGTCCGGCTATTGGAGGCGTTTGTTTTGTCCCACGCAGGACACCATATGTGGCAGTCTGGCTCGCAGTGGTGTGGTGGATGACGTCACGGACCGGAAGTAACTGACTCCAAAACAGTGGATAGGCGGGTGAAACCGAGTGCAAAAGCACTCAGCGTATTTAATAATAAACAAACAAAAGATTTAAACAAAATACAAACAAAAGGGCACGAGGGCCAAACGAATAAATAAACAAACAAGTAAGTGCCGTGCTGGATAATCCAGCACGTATTAGCAATTGTTTTTTAAATGTTATTCCTTCTCTCCGCTCCCCGTACTCTCTACTCCAACACCCCAACCCCAAGTGCAGAGAGCTGCTGGTTTATATACTCTGGCCGAGGGATTTAACTAGTTGGTAATTATCTTATTATCCCCCGGCCAGAGTCTGCACGCGTTTGGTAAGGATGCATGACTGTCAGCTATTTAAATAATCAGTAGCTGATCAGCCATGCATCCTCACGGGGTTTTTAAATAATAATATAAGACGCGGCGCTTTTACCCGCGCCGCAAACAAAAATACAAATAATAATAAATAGGGGCGGGACACTCCGCCACAGTAAGTTTTAAAATATTTAGCATCTTGATGTCCTGCAAACCCTTGTAATTAAATACTACCTGTGAAGATCAATGTAAACTTTGAAATAAATACAAAACTAAAAATGTTGACAACTATAAAAACTAAAGCCAGTCTAGATTCTCATTGTGTCTTGAAGTTTAGAAATACTAAAAGAAACACTGAAAAAGACTTTGAGTCGAAAAGTTTCTCATTGAGTTTATTCATTTTTTTTATTATTATTTCCTAACTTGGCACTAATGAGTGTTTAATAGTTTGGATGTCTTGAAGTTTAAACAGTAAATGGCTTTTTGGATATGAAGTCTATCTATTAAATGTGGATTTGCAGCCTTACTTAAATTGAAATAAGCCATGCCTTATCTCCTTACAGCAAAGTAAAAAACTAGGCCCATTGTTTAAATTCAAAACAGACAAGAACTGGCGCTACATCGCATAAGGTAACTGTGGTGCGTTGGGTTAGAACAATACCAAAATAAAAACAAAGGAAACCCTGCAACTCACATATATATAAAAAAATGTGTTTCGACTTAGCATTGCCTCATCGGGGTACAAAGAAGACAAAGAACTGGCAAACTTACATCCATTCCCATAACAAGCACACTAGCAATCAGTTAGTTCATTTTGTTTGTCAATTAGTTCAAATTGGTTAAATTCCCCACAAATTTACCTTCACAGCCTGGATCATCTTGGCGACCTCCACCTTGGTCTTGCCCTTGACCGGTTTGCCGTTGACCCCGGTGATCTCATCGCCTGCAGCCAGAGTGCCGTCCAGCGCTGCCGGCGTGTTGTCAAACACCTGCAGGAGAAAGCGTGCCTTCTTGAGGACCAGCAGCCCCCCACAACACCCAGGTCAGCTCTCAAGCTGTGCTTTATAGCAGAGGCTGTTCTCCTAGTGTTTAATATCTTATCTGTTTAATATTCTAATACCGGTGTTCTGTAGGAGTCTCCATTGCTGCTTCTGCTTCGATCAGTATTTGACAGGCTTACTAACCATTCCAGCAAAAACATCCTTCTGGAAAGACTCTGGAAAAAGCTGATTATGTGATATTAAATATGAATGTTCCTCATGATTCAGGGTGCAATGCATCACATATTATGGGAACAGTATCCTGGGAGAGTCTGCATGGTTTTAGGAAAGGGAGATCATGTCTAACTAACCTGCTTGATTTTTTTGAGGATGAAACTCTGACAATGGAAAATTGCAAAGCATACGACATGGTTTATTTAGATTTCCAGAAAGCTTTTGACAAAGTCCTGCATAAAAGATTAATTCTCAAACTGAACGCAGTAGGGGTTCAAGGAAATGCATGCACATGGATTAGGGAGTGGTTAACATGTAGAAAACAGAAAGTACTGATTAGAGGAGAAACCTCAAAATGGAGTGAGGTAACCAGTGGTGTACCACAGGGATCAGTGTTTTTGTTTACGTTTGTAAGTCGCCCTGGATAAGGGCGTCTGCTAAGAAATAAATAATAATAATAATAATAATAATAATAATAATAATAATAATAATAATAGGTCATCTGCTCTTCCTACATCAATGACTTAGATTCTGGTATAGTAAGCAAACTTGTTACATTTTCAATAAAAATGTGCATTATAAATACCATATGGGAGATACTGAAATTGAAGAAGGAATCTATGAAAAAGATCTAGGAGTTTATGTTGACTCAAAAATGTCTTCATCTAGACAATGTGGGGAAGCTATAAAAAAGGCCAACACAATGCTCGGATATATAGTGAAAAGTGTTACATTTTAATCAAGGGAAGTAATGTTAAAACTCCACAATGCATTAGTAAGACCTCATCTAGAATACTGTGTTCAGTTCTGGTCACCTTGTTACAAAAAGGATATTGCTGCTCTAGAAAGAGTGCAAAGAAGAGCGACCAGAATTATTCTAGGTTTAAAAGGCAAGTCATGTAAAAATTAATTAGTTTTAGCAGCGTAGATCGTGGCCCACAACAACCTGTTAATTGTTAGTTAGCAATCAGCAGATTGTCTTTGATCATTTATTAGTGCAATAAATATCAAGTTTGGCTCTGATTCGACTGAAGGCTAATTCGTTAAGGATTGTTGTTACAACACACACACTGGCAACATCCCGGTCTGTACTCACGGGATGCTACCTCACAGTGAAGTCCACTCTTATCTTAGAAGAAGCACGCACTGTGCAACTGCCTCCGAAACAAAGATAATTTTATGTTGCAACAAAGCTGGAAACTATACTGATCATTTGAAAAAAGGAGTAACGCATGCTTTTTGTACTGCATTTTAATTCTTTAACGAATTGGATAAAGCAAACGCAGAATACTGCATACATGAAACAAACAAGTACATGTAATTCTACTTGTATTCACAATATCATTTCATTAACTTACTCCAACAGTTCATTTTGATTGTCCTTTTGCTATAACGAACCCCTCTATATAACGAACAAAAGGCTTGGACCCCAACAGGTTTGTTATAGCGAGGGTGTAATGTACTTGAAATCTTTGTAACCAGTCGTAAACCTAGGACAAGAAGCCCTCCAACAGAGTGCTGTGAATGTGAACGCACCACATTCTGCCACAGTGAGGGAACATATTAAACAGGTTTTAGCTTAGCGAATGGCAGGAGACAGCAGGATGCACCAGGGTGGCTCATCTGTGGACACTGGTGACACAAGGGGTCCAGCATAAGATGACTGCAGAGAAAAGACACCAGCTGCATCAAAGACTGTAAATATTTCTGCTAAATATTCTCTGTTATTTTTACATGTATTTATGTTTTTATTTTGTTTGATAATTCACTGATGGTGAAATTAGAATGTCTTAACACTAGCATCACCATAGCGGCTTTCTGAACGGCTTTTGCAATTCAGATTTAAATATCTCCGCGTATGTGAATATCTCATGCATGTCCGTTCTTAAGTGTTACTAAATATTTGAACTAAATACCCATACGGTGTTTCAGCTGCAGAATCATAAAAAATGAATAAGTTATAAGCACTTGCTTCTTCAACTGCCAGACCTGCAGTTTATGCAGCATATTGAAATCAATACAATATAGCTGACAATTTAGTCTGGGCTTTGTAATAAAATCAAAGTCATTGTAAAAAAACGTATTATATACTCCCGTCGAGTGCTGAAACACTAATGAAAATCTACACATCATATATTATTATTATTTATTTTATTAGCAGTTGTCAAAAAATACACATTGAATCACAATACAGTGTGATATAGCTACACTACTTACAGGTGTAAAAAAATAAAAAATGTGCTTATTCTAAGCTCTCTGCACAAATCAGTGAAGATCAGGACTGATGCTAAACAAAAGCCAGAGACTGTTGCATTTTACAACGCAACGAAGTACGGTGTGGATGTACTTAATCAAATGGCACGGGAGTATTTTGTCAAAGGTGGTCCTCGCAGATGGCCTGTGGCTGTTTGTTATAATGTTTTGGACCTGGCTTTTGTTTTGTACAAGGAGTGCACTGGAAACACAATGTCCCGGAGGGACTTCATTCTGCAGCTAGTCCTGGAGCAACGGCAGAAACATTTTAATAAGAGACACGAAAGCCGGCTGGTAAATGCCCCTCAACCTTCAGCCAGCGCTGTGCTCACTGGCACACGGAATAAAAGACAATGCCAGGTTGCTAAATGCAATAAAAACAGAACTTCTGATGTCTGCGCCTGTTGTGAAAAGGCAGTCTGTGGCAAATGCACTGGTACAGTTGAAAAGGGTGTTTTCTGCGTAGATTGTACTTGGAAAGCTGTAATAGAACTCTGAACAGACAGGCAGAGCCTTTGAACTCTGTTTCACTCAAAAAGCGCTTTCACGTTGCATAAGTTATGTTATATTTTTGTTTTATGCTATTTTTATAACTAGTTATTTATGTTTTATAATTTTATATGTGCATACCGTTTTCTACACCTGTTTACACAGAAGTTTTTTGCGTAAAGTTTATTTTATTACAGTTTTCATGTTTATGTGCTCTTTTTGAAAAAAATAATTAAAATGTTTAATTTTCAAAGTAAATATGGTGTTTCTGCTCTGAAAACGTTACGTATGTTCATAAATAAAAATATTAAGTTGTATCGGATTGCTTGTTTTTCATTTTCATATCGAAGCTGTTTTAAAATGGAGCCGCACATTTTGTATGTAGTCTGAAATCTCAGCGGTTCTAGTGAGAAATGGTGTACATAACATATTCTACAATTTACCATTTACTGTTTTTCAGATATGCATTTAAATATTTAGGAACATTTGTTGTATAATAACTGTAGAGAAAATGATCAATTTTCAATGTGACAACATGTTTAAATCATGAAATATCTTGAAATACCTTTTTAGACTGTAAATAAGCGATTTACAGCCCTCCTTATAATTACCAATCGTATTTGAAAAATCATACGGCTTCCATTTAAACTTTAACTATGGACACCACTGTCCTGGAAGTGAAGCACTTGAAATGCAGGGAGGGACTGAGCTTCACCTGATGGATGATGATGGGACACTCCTTACCTGGACGATGTAGAGACAGGGACAGTACTGAGCTCCTCCTCCAATGCTGATCCCAATCAGATTCTGAGGGTCCTTCTTGAGGGTGACTGTCCCAGGGACTGTGGGGATCCCCCTGACAAAGCAACAAAACCACAGTGAAGCCCCCAGCTCAGACACACACATACAGTGAGCTTGTCACAGTCTCAGTTGTTAAAGGAGTGTTGACTGGTGCTTTAAAACACATTTTCTTATTAGCTTTATTACCGCTTTATTAAGAACATAAGAACATAAGAAAGTTTACAAACGAGAGCAGGCCATTCAGCCCATCTTGCTCGTTTGGTTGTTAGTAGCTTATTGATCCCAGAATCTCATCAAGCAGCTTCTTGAAGGATCCCAGGGTGTCAGCTTCAACAACATTACTGGGGAGTTGGTTCCAGACCCTCACAATTCTCTGTGTAAAAATAGTGCCTCCTATTTTCTGTTCTGAATGCCCCTTTATCTAATCTCCATTTGTGACCCCTGGTCCTTGTTTCTTTTTTCAGGTCAAAGAAGTCCCCTGGGTCGACATTGTCTATACCTTTTAGGATTTTGAATGTTTGAATCAGATCGTCGCGTAGTCTTCTTTGTTCAAGACTGAATAGATTCAATTCTTTTAACCTCTCTGCATACGACATGCCTTTTAAACCTGGGATAATACTGGTTGCTCTTCTTTGCACTCTTTCTAGAGCAGTAATATCCTTTTTGTAACGAGGTGACCAGAACTGAACACAATATTCTAGGTGAGGTCTTACTAATGCATTGTAAAGTTTTAACATCACTTCCCTTGATTTAAATTCAACACTTCTCACAATATATCAGAACGTCTTGCAAATGAAGTGCTCCAGCAATGATTTTTGTTTCAAGTTCTCAAACTCAACCCTAGTTTATACCCGCCACTGTTAAGATCAGACACCATGGTCTGACTGAAGTTGGACTATTCGAGTTTGATCTTCAACACATGAAGTGATGAGGGAGCAGAGAGTAGGAAGCAGCTGCAACCTTTCATCTATAGTGTCTTTCAAATATCTGCATATTCCCAATTGAAGTACAATATACAGTTTTTTTTCCCCAGCACTAGTTACAATGTTGCACTCCTTTTGTAACTCACAGGTAAAGATCATCATATTAAATATTATGAATCATTTTTTTTTGTAAAATAGAGGCTATTTTCTGAGGCAAGATGGTAACTGAATTTTTAGAACACCTTTCTATGACGTATTAAAAAAAGTAAATTTGCTAACCCTACACCCAATTCTGTGCCATTCTTACAATGTGTTTCTTTAGTTCTATATTTTTAACACTACTGTAGCACCTGTTACTTACAGCTTATCTTCCTCTAGTTCATAATCCAGATCGGTAAACATCTTGCGATTCTCCTCGTCCCTTATATACAAAAACCTTCCTTCTGCAAAAAATATAGAAAATGACTGAGACATCTTCACAGTGTGGAACACATTTGCAATGGAGAGCGAATCATCCCAAAGAGAAAGGGTGATCTCTCCAGGGCAGGGGTCACATTGCATACCACCAGAACCATACTATTGAAACACAACTGAAATAGCCTACATTTGTCATTTGATGTCCTTTGAATTATGATTTTTTTTTTCTCAATACTGTATCACAAGTCTAGAGAGGTTATATTAAGATCAATGCCCTAGTTAGACTCCACCTAGAAGTTGTAGTTTTGGTCACGTCACTACAAAAACGACTAGGCTGATCCCAAGACTTAATGTCATGAGGATAGGTTAAAATAAATCTCTTCAGCCTAGAAAAAAAAAGTGAAAGTGGGGACTTGAAGTCTTTAAAATCATAAATGGATAGACTTTTTTTTTAGTTACAATTACCGTTATAGTTATCAATTTGCTTGAGTTAAATTTACAGTTAACTATTTACTTTTAGCTTTTATTACAGTTAATAAATAGAACGGTGCTTAAGAACTAAAAAACATGTGCTTACAGAAATAGTTAAAAAGAGGCTACTTAAAAATAAAATAAATAAATAAATAAATAAACAAACAGGTTTGCATGTTTGTAAAATATTCTCTTCACATAGGCTTGAGATGCTGGTGCAGCAACTAGATTTTCAGCTACACATGGCATTCTACCAAAACATAACAGTTAAAAAAAGGGGGGCAAATGCTTTCACAAGTACCCCACTGCTTGTGTGCAACTATTTCTTTTACCACACGAATGAACACAGAATTGTACTGCTGTTCAGAGTGTGAGCGCCCTCTATGGGATAGAAAAAAAAATGTTTTCGGTATTATTTGGTTGTCATTTGACAGTATTTTTAGTTGAAGTTACAGTTACTATTATGACTATGATTCATTTGTATTAATGGATATTTTAGTTATAGTTAACTCAAAAGACTCCAGTATAGATAAAGTTAACCCAAGACACTACTTCAGATTTAGCACAGGGAGAACAAGAGGGTATAAGAGGCAGCTAAGCAGAGTTTAACAAGGGACGTGTCTTAATGGGCAGAATGAGGCAGCTGAATTGAGTTTAACAAGGGACAAGCCTTGGTGGGCCAAATGGCCTCGTTCTCAAACTCTTCTTATGTTCTAAATAATCACAATGGTGTTTCGTTTGGTAACCTAAAGGACTCTACCTACCTTTAAACCCCAACATGAGAATAAACATGGACAAACAAGCCTCAGCACATCAGGGATCTTTCTTCTGAATCTCTTTGCTTTATTAAAACAGCATTCAAACAACTAGCTTTATTAGTGACCAATACTGTTGAGTTGCAATTGAATGTATTGTTTGTAAATTGTAAATTTAAGCTGTGATTATAGTTACATGTATTCATTTATTTATTTTGGATACTATTTATACTAATTGAAAACAATATAATTTTAACATGTGCCAGGATCCATTTTGAAAGAGGGTTACATCCTGGTTAAGTAACATTTTTATGTGAGCAAAACATTGTCAAGGCAGGAGGTGTGTGTCCCTTAAGCTACAGTAGCTGGGCTGCCTAGGACTTGAATAGGTTAAACAACAAGATAATGTAGTAAACAAAGGACATGCATTTTAGTTCATAATCGAACAAGATTTACAGCAACACATACACTGTACAATACGTACAGGCACAGGGTACTGCAGCTGGATACCTGTCTCAGTAACTGAAGCAATGTACATACACACAGACAAGTATGCACTGTGGATGGACCCAACATGTGATAACCTGTCACAACGCAGTCAAACTACACAGCAGTCATCACCGCTGAGGCGCAATACCGCTAAAACACAAGCTAGCTGTGCAGTCTGAAAGGAGGCAAAATGTCGTATTCATTCGTTGTTATATATATATATATATATATATGTGTGTGTGTGTGTGTAATTAGCATCACATTTAACACACTAGTATTTACTATTTTAGCACTTTCCTTGGAAAACAGAACGAGATTTCTGCAGCATCACAAGCCTTGGATATTAACCAAAAAATGACAGATGCCTATTCACCTGCCACCGCTGATGTGTCACTAAAGAAAGATATCGTTATTTCTTTTCACCTTTCTTATCGTTTTTTCTTTCGTGCAATACGTTGACACGTTCGCGGTAATACCGGAAGAATAAACGTCTTTTATTTCATAAAATCTATATTATTGTCTTAATAATTTCTAGTTTGTTTGTTTTGGTGTTTTTTTTTGCATCGCCCTCACATCCCTACTCACCTGTCAGGTCGTCTCTGTTTGTATTGGCTCGTCATTTCCTGGGAAACACCGGAAGACGCAGTCTAACACATTCCTCCTTAATCCCACAATACAATGCCCAGAATATGGAGCGGGGAAGTGATGCACAAGGGAGAAATTTGCCACGAAGGGTAACTGACAGGCTGAAACACACCCTCCACGAACACCCGCCTCCTCGTTTACATCACAGGAAACACGCCTTACAAGTGCGTAAGCAGCCTGTTTCCACTCCCTCAATTTCAAACTGAAAACTGCGCGCCAAGATATTGCACAAGAACAGAGTTTGGAAGAAGGTAGGATGTTTAATTCATCTTCTTAAAATATAGCCTGTTTAAAAAATACGACGCATGCACACAAAAGCATTTTAATACATTATGTTGGGTTTTGCCTTAAGTATGAATATTAATATTTTCTTCTATTAAGTTTTATTAAAAAAAAAAAAGTTTTCTTTAAAACAAATGTGTGTAATCGGAACAGTTCTTT
The DNA here is from genome assembly GCF_902713425.1 of Acipenser ruthenus. NCBI lineage: Eukaryota > Metazoa > Chordata > Actinopteri > Acipenseriformes > Acipenseridae > Acipenser > Acipenser ruthenus. The sequence continues at coordinate 3,826,942 of NC_081240.1, read as the reverse complement.
ATGCTTAATCTATCTCTGTCTGGTTTCGTTGTGCGCACGTGTATACGTTAATTCTTCACATGATGTGCTTTGGTTGCTTACACTGTATCTTGCTGCATAGCGTTTTTGCTTCTTCACAGTGACCTGAGAGTTTACATTAAATGTAATTTATAATTGTTTTGCCTTGAAGAAAAATCTATCATAAACTTACCAGGCATGTCAGACTCTATACTGAGAATCATATTTCTTAAGCAATTATTACTAATAGAATAAAAAGGTTGGTTACTCTAATGTAAATTATTCATTTATCAATGACGGGCTAATAGACACAGAGGCCTGGCAGGCTGGTTTATAAAGGACACAGGTGCCTGGCAGGCTGGTTTATAATAGTGGGCACAGGTGCTTTACAGGCTGGTTTATAAAGGACACAGGTGCCTGGCAGGCTGGTTAATAAAGGGAGCAGGTGCCTGGCAGGCTGGTTTATGATGTGCACTGGTGCCTGGCAGGTTGATAATAATGTCTCTCCTAACTACAATATTACTACAGTATTAATAAAATGTATGCAACAAAGCTTTTCTATTGAAATGCATCAAAGCCTTGCAGTTTTTGCTAAACTGTAATATTGTGTTAGTGTTTTGTTTGTTGGCAGGTGTCTTTGTTGATCAAAATAATTAGCGGTATGTAATTTTTAGCTTACCATTGTCATAATTTCATACTGAAATGCCTCCCAAAAAATGTAAGAAGTGTACTTTGTTTACTGGTAAGTGTGAATTATTGTTTGTGAATAATTAAGTTTGATCAAATTATTGAATAGTTTATTTAAATCAAGTAAAGCAGTGTTATTTACAAGGTCTTGTATTTTTTCCTTCAGTGAAAAATCTTGCTGAAAAAGCTCATGCTACACCAGCAACCCTTGATGCCTCATGTAGCGCACCAGCTTCTTTAGAAAGAGAGACTGCTTCCCCACTGCCACAGACATCTATCTATCTATCTATCTATCTATCTATCTATCTATCTATCTATCTATCTATATCGTTTCCATTCTAAGTTGTCTTGCATTCAGGCATCAGCTAAATTCACATGTAACATGCATAACATTATACAGAGTATTTATTATGAAAGAAATCCATTCATTGAGATTATAGAAAGATGTAATGGCATTATTTTTGTAAGTTAAAAGTTGTTTGTTACAACAGTAGTAGTGCTTTTTTTTGTCTTCAGGAGAAGCCTGTGATTTAGGTGTGGGCATCGGCAAGCTGGCAGTGAGGACGATCCCTTTTGACAGGATCACAGTTTTGAAGGGCTCAATCGCAAACAAAGATGTTGCCATGAAAGCATCATGACTTTTAGTACGTTTCTTACCAAATGTTGAATTAAAAAAAAAAAAAATCTGTAACAAAAATCTCTATAAAACAACTGTCATAATAAGTGTATACAACATGAATATGAAATAAAAAAATACACAAAGCCTCTCAAACTTAAAATCGGACCAAAAAGTTTCCCATATACGAAACAACCAAGGTAGAAAGGTAGAAAGAGGGATCAGCCAGAGAAAGATAGGATGCAGTCAGGGGTACCAAGTTGGTAACAAAAAAAAGGTGTGGAGTATGAAGTCAACAGAAAACTCAATTAAACTATATATTTTACCTGGTGGCTTGCGGTGTACAGGTGTCGGAGATGGAGTGCTTAATCAGGAGACAGACCATTGCAATCCACTCAGAACTTTTTTTTAATTATTATTATTAAAATTTAGTCGTCACCAATTTTTTACCCCCGGTTTTCTCCCCAATTTAGTATGCCCAATTATTATCTGTATCCTCGGCTCACCGCTGACAACCCCCCCGCCAACTCGGGAAACGGCGGCTGGAACACGCGTCCTCCGAAACGTGCTCCTGCCAAGCCATCATTTTTCACACTGCAGATCCACAGCGATGCCACCAGACCTATAGTGTCGGAGGAAAACGCAGATCTGGCGGCTCCACTGCTGAACCACAGGCGCCCTATCGGCCACATGGGTCGCTGATGCGCGGTGAGCCGTGGATTCCCCTGCCGACCTAAGCCCTCCCTACCCAGGCAGTGCTCAGCCAATTGTAGCTGCCCCCTAGGAACTCCCGGTCACGGTCGGCTGTGACATAGCCTGGATTCGGACTTGCGAGCTCCAGGCTATAGGGCACATCCTGCACTCTGCGTGGAGAGCCTTTACTGGATGCGCCACTCGGGAGCCCCAGAACTGGTTTTTAATTATAATCCTGGTCTGGTGACCAAACAATAATTCCATGCAGTACAGAACAATGTGTAATGCACTGGAATAAATAAAAGGGTTACAGTCCCAAATAATAAACACAGTCAATAGTACACTCACAATACACAAACATGGTCACCAGGTGCTCGTGGTGCAAAATACAATTAATCGTGGTAACAAGTGAAGTGCTGTCCGGGTTGGTGCTGGCCTCTGGCGACAGCTCCGGACGTGTTTAGCCGTCTACTAAATAACAAGCAACAATTAGAGACAAGACAAAACAAACAAAACACTCACGCACAATATAACACAGGTCCTTCCGGTCGATTCCTTAACCAAAACAAAGGAACAGATTACGTCGCTTTATCCCCTACTTGTACCGTCACACATGGCCCCTTGGTAAACGATTGCAGCCGCTCCTTCAATCCACGGCTTAGTGTACTGAAGCTCCGCCCGCTTTCTAGATGACCGACTTCCTTTTAACCCTGGGAATTAATTGTCAGGCCAAACAGTCCAGGGAACTCTGTTCCCGTTACTTGGCGCCCTCACAAGTCGGGAGGGAGATTTACCACCAAAGATCATTCTATTTCAACTCTGCCTACCTTTTGGGACAAGACCACACCCAAACCAACATCGATGCATCGGTGTGGAGAATGAATCTCTAGGTGAAATCTGGTGTGATGAGAGTGGCGGCCTGGAAGAGTCTTTGCTTAATAGTATCAAATGCTCTCTGACATTCTACTGACCACTTAATTAAATTTGGTGCACTCTTTTTGGTGAGGTCGACTAAAGGGTTAACCACTGTGGCATACTCGGAGGATAAAGCGGCGGTAATAACCGGCTAATCCCAGTAAGGACCTCACCTGAGTCTTGGTTTTGGGGATTGCCACGTCTACCAAAGCCTGGGTTTTAGTGACTACAGGTCTCCCCCTTCCATTCCCCATTAAAAATCCCAAATATTGAGTCTCTGTTTTGACAAACACGCATTTTCCCAAGTTAGCTGTGAGCCGGGCTACCCTTAGAGACTGAAGGACGGCTGTAATCCTAACCAAATGCTCTCGCTAGGTGGAGCTGTAAATAACCACATCATCAATATACGCTGCTGCATATTCATAATGTGAGCGTAAAACCTGGTCCATCAGGCTCTGAAAGGCAGTGGGCACACCATGTAGCCCAAACGGCATGGTTTTAAAATGAAACAGCCCTTCAGGGGGTGAAAATGCGGTTTTCTCTCGAACTGCAGGTTAACACTAGAAGGACCAGAGATATATACTCATACCTATAAGCCCCGGATGTCATTTGTTTACGTCACATAAACATCTGAACAACTGAAGTGTGTGTGTATATCTCTTTATATATATATATATATATATATATACAGTATATGTGTGTGTGTGTATATATATATATATATATATATATATATATATATATATATAAAATCTCACTACCGGTCAAAAGTTTTAGAACACCTCCATTTTTCCAGTTTTTATTGAAATTTAAGCAGTTCAAGTCCAGTAATAACCTGAAATGGTACAAAGGTAAGCGGTAAACTGCCAGAGGTTAAAAAAAAAAGTTTAGGTTACCAAAAACTGAAAAATAATGTACATTTCAGAGTTATACAAAAAGGCCTTTTTCAGGGAACAAGTAATGGGTTAACAACTTACAGCTGTTCTTTCTAGTTTAAATGCTTCTGTACCGCCTGAAGGATCCTTTCTCCGAGTAGATTGGTTCCCTTTCTGTTTAAGTGCAGTCCGTCCCACCTGTATAGATAGTCCCAACAGAGCTCAACCAAGTTTGTGTAAAGTGCTGCACGATCCAGGACTTGCTTCAGCGATTAAGCCTGCTAGAAAAGGAGCTGGAGGAAATGAGACAGCAACAGGAGCTTGAGGAGCTGACACACCCACAATTCATGGAAGTCTGCACCCCTAGCAGACTGAAAGCCAATAGGGAGATGGAAGAGAGTCGAAACAGCTGGGTTCAGATAGGCAGAAGCAGGGAAAAAAGAAACTTCGTCAAACACAACCACCAGAAATCCAGACAGCCAACACATTTGAGCCACTTCAACACTTAGATGACCAAAACCAACATCACGAGAATGAAAGAAACAACACCCAGGACCCTATAAACAGTGCTGACCAGGCAGCAAAAAGAAGGGAGGTCATGATTGTTGGGGACTCCATACTGAGAAACACAGCAAGTTCAGTTCGCAGTTTGGACCCCCTTACTACAATAGTGTGCTGTCTTCCAGGAGCCTCAGTCAAGCACATCACTGAGAATGTGGACAGGCTCCTAGAACGAACAGGAGATGACCCGGTAGTAGTCGTCCACATTGGTACAAACAACATTGGAAGAGACAGGCCAAGATCCCTGCAAAACAAATTCAGAGAGCTAGGAAGGAAATTAAAAGACAAGACCAAAACTGTGGTCTTTTCTGGGATACTGCCGGCGCCTTGCAAAGGACCATATGGACAGCTGGAAATACAAAATCAAAATGCATGGCTGAAATCGTGGTGCACACAGGAAGGATTCACCTTTCTTGAACACTGGAGCACTTTCTACAACAAGGACTATCTATACAGGTGGGACGGACTGCACTTAAACAGAAAGGGAACCAATCTACTCGGAGAAAGGATCCTTCAGGCGGTACAGAAGCATTTAAACTAGAAAGGAAGGGGGGAGAAAACAAAAAAACAGAAGGGAGACTACATCAAAACAAGAGCAACAACTCAGGTAATTAAATGTATTTATCTTAATGCTAGAAGTCTCAGAAACAAAATGTTAGAACTTGAAGCTACTGCACTAACAAGTAACTACGACATGATAGGTGTTACAGAAACTTGGTTGTCTAAGTGTGATGGAGACAAATATAATATTAGTGGGTACACACTGTATAGGAAAGACAGGCAGGACAGAAGAGGCGGAGGGGTAGCGCTATACATAAGAAATAGCCTTGAAGCCCAGGTGTTAAATCAGGACAAAGAAAACAATGCAGAATCAATATGGGTCAGAATAATGGACACAAATTCAAAGGGCATAATAATAGGAGCATGCTATAGACCGCCAAATTCAGACGCTGAGCAAAATAATCTGTTATACAATGACATTCGAAATGCGTGTAGAAAAGGAGAAGCCATACTAATGGGGGATTTCAACTTCCCCTGTATAAAATGGGAAAACCCAATGGGGGGCACGACGGACGAAATTGAAATGGTGGAAATGACAAATGACTGCTTCCTAACGCAATTTGTCAAGGCACCGACTAGAGTGGAGACTTAGTCTTTTCAAATAATGAAGACAGAATAACTAAAACAGAGGTCAGAGAGCCATTGGCAAACTCAGACCACAACATGGTCTCATTTGAAATATTCTTTAAAACCCCAAAAGTAATGACTAAGGCTAAGGTTTACAATTTTAGAAAAGCAAACTACAAAGGTATGAAACAGAGACTAACAGAAGTAGATTGGAGTAAAACAGAGAAAACATCCACAGAAAAAGGATGGCTGTTTTTTAAAAATGTAGTACTAGAGGCACAAAACAATTACATCCCAAAAGTAGACAAATCTAAATCTAAAACAAAATGGCCAAAATGGTTTAATAGATCAATTAAAAAAAATATTCAGCGAAAAAAGGCACTTTACAGAGTGTTTAAAAGGGACCAAAAACAAATACACAGAAAGAGTACTTGGAACTGCAAACACAAGTCAAAAAGGAAGTTAGAAAGGCCAAGAGAGAGATAGAAATCAGTATTGCTAAGGGGGCTAAAACCAATTCCAAAATGTTTTTCCAATATTATAACAGCAAGAGAACATTCAAAGAGGAGGTTAAATGTCTAAGAGACACAAATGGCAAAATCATAGATGAAGAAAAAAAAATAGCAAATATATTAAATGATTACTTTTCACAGGTTTTTACAAAGGAGGACACGGACAACATGCCCCACATGTCGACCTGTTCCTATAACTTTAGCATAACAGAGGCAGAAGTGTTAAAGGGACTAGGAGCTCTTAAAATAAACAAATCCCCTGGGCCGGATGAGATCCTCCCAATAGTACTCAAAGAAATGAAAGAAGTTATTTACAAACCGCTAACCAAGATCATGCAACAGTCTCTTGACACAGGGGTTGTACCAACAGACTGGAAAATAGCAAATGTAATACCAATCCACAAAAAGGGAGACAAAACCGAACCAGGTAACTACAGACCAATAAGCCTGACTTCTATTATATGTAAAGTTATGGAAACTATAATAAGATCCAAAATGGAAAATTACTTATATGGTAACAATATCCTGGGAGACAGCCAGCATGGTTTTAGGAAAGGGAGATCATGTCTAACTAACCTGCTTGACTTTTTTGAGGATGCAACATTGAAAATGGATAACTGCAAAGCATACGACATGGTTTATTTAGATTTCCAGAAAGCTTTTGACAAAGTCCCGTATAAAAGATTAATTCTCAAACTGAACGCAGTAGGGATTCAAGGAAATGCATGCACATGGGTTAGGGAGTGGTTAACAGGTAGAAAACAGAAAGTACTGATCAGAGGAGAAACCTCAAAATGGAGCGAGGTAACCAGTGGTGTACCACAGGGATCAGTATTGGGTCCTCTGCTATTCCTAATCTACATTAATGATTTAGACTCTGATATAGTAAGCAAACTCGTTAAATTTGCAGACGACACAAAAATAGGAGGAGTGGCAGACACTGTTGAAGCAGCAAAGGTCATTCAAAATGATCTAGACAGCATTCAAAATTGGGCAGACACATGGCAAATGAGATTTAATAGAGAAAAGTGTAAAGTATTGCATGCGGGCAATAAAAATGTGCATTATAAATATCATATGGGAGATACTGAAATTGAAGAAGGGAACTATGAAAAAGACCTAGGAGTTTATGTTGACTCAGAAATGTCTTCATCTAGACAATGTGGGGAAGCTATAAAAAAGGCCAACAAGATGCTTGGATATATTGTGAGAAGTGTTGAATTTAAATCAAGGGAAGTAATGTTAAAACTCTACAATGCATTAGTAAGACCTCACCTAGAATATTGTGTTCAGTTCTGGTCACCTCGTTACAAAAAGGATATTGCTGCTCTAGAAAGAGTGCAAAGAAGAGCAACCAGAATTATCCCAGGTTTAAAAGGCATGTTGTATGCAGACAGGCTAAAAGAATTGAATCTATTCAGTCTTGAACAAAGAAGACTACGCGGCGATCTGATTCAAACATTCAAAATCCTAAAAGGTATAGACAATGTCAACCCGGGGGACTTCTTTGACTTGAAAAAAGGACCAGGGGTCATAAATGGAGATTAGATAAAGGGGCATTCAGAACAGAAAATAGGGGGCACTTTTTTACACAGAGAATTGTGAGGGTCTGGAACCAACTCCCCAGTAATGTTGTTGAAGCTGACACCCTGGGATCCTTCAAGGAGCTGCTTGATGAGATTCTGGGATCAATAAGCTACTAGCAACCAAACGAGCAAGATGGGCTGAATGGCCTCCTCTCGTTTGTAAACTTTCTCATGTTCTTATGAAATACCAATGCCCTATAAGTCATTCACATTAATCTATATATCTTTGCATTTTATACAAGAAAAAAAAACAGAATATTCATAATGATTTAGTCTTCAACTGTGATTTTTAGAACATGCCTTGGCTAAAAATCTCCAACAGCTTTCTGAAGTTTTTTCAGACAGTGACAAGATGTCACTGGATTCCTCACTCACAATAAAAAATGCTACAGGTATTCCTCGACCTTGGTTGCTCTCCACTAGCACAGCATAAAATGCAAAACCATACTGAGTTATACCTTTGTATGTTGCATCAAGGAAAATCGTTGTTGTACCACACTTCTTGCACTGTTCAATTTGCCACTGAGAACTAAATACTATTATCAAGGGTTGCTTTGCACTATAGTACACATTATCCTGCAAATTGGACTTAATCAGTTTGTCAACACGTATGCAGTCATTTCCATCCATTCGTGTGTGTGCATAAAAGCTCTTCTTTATACTTTAATGTCCTCTGCTGTCACATAGAATCTTCTGTCTGTCATGTCACTTTATTTAAACTCTGTGACCAATCTTTCCAAGCAGCTTATCAGTCACATTTTATTACTACTAAAAATAATAATAATAATAATAATAATAATAATAATAATAATATGAACTTACGCTTGTTAAGTGACCCCAGAGATTGGTTATACCTCCATGATACGAGTCGCTTGCACAGTTTGCATTCAACTTTTTTTTTGGTCGTCTGGGCATTTAACATTTTATAGTATTCGCACAGTGTCAAACAGTTTCTGTTAACAGGAAGAAGAAGAAAAAAACATACAGTGTGTAAATCTGTCTGATGAACCTTCGAAGGTTTAAAACAATCTTGGAATCCCTGGCTAGCGAACGAACTTTCGGACACAGCCCTACATTTTAGCATGATCTCTCCATTTGATAACCCCTGGGATATGCACAGATGAATATAACCCATTAGTTCTTTATCAATATGATTCACTGCATTTATCTTAAGGTCTTCTAGATCAGGGCCAGAGTGCTTTTGCCTTAAACGCTCAATGCACCCATGTGTTGAATTGCTGCGCACGCTCCACATCTATTGGCACGAGTTATTGAAGGTGCTCCAGAGGATTTACCTTTAGGTTTATAGGACCTTTCACACCGCCACTGAAATTGATCTTCCCCACTTTTTTTGACAGCTACAAATTTGCCAATTCCATTCTCTTCAAGACATGCCAAATAATTTTGCATAAAACCTCTCTTCCCTCTTCTTTTACAATATGTATGGTTCTCTGCAAATGTGCGTCAGACTCCTTGCTCAAATGAGTTATCAATTATCTCACTAAAAGGGAAAAAAACATGTTAAACAACATATGTGACATTCAGTAACACATCACTCAGAAAGGTTATAAGCAGAATATCTCTGATTCAACCCAACTTTAAGAAAATAGCCATATGCAAACATGAATATACAGTGCTTTATAAACCAGCCTGCCAGGCACCTGTGCCCATCATAAACCAGCCTGCCAGGCAGCTGCGCCCTTTATAAACCAGCCTGCCAGGCAGCTGTGCCCTTTATAAACCAGCCTGCCAGGCAGCTGTGCCATTTATTAACCAGCCGGCCAGGCACCAGTGCCCTTTATTATAAACTAGCCTGCCAGGCAAATGGGCCCTTCATAAACCAGCCTGCTAGGCACCTGGGCCCTTCATAAACCAGCCTGCTAGGCACCTGTATCCTTTATAAACCAGCCTGCCAGGCACCTGTGCCCATCATAAACCAGCCTGCCAGGCACCTGTGCCCATCATAAACCAGCCTGCCAGGCCTCTGTGTCTATTAGCCCATCTTATCATTGATAAATGAATAATTTACATTAGAGTAACCAACCTTTTTATTCTATTAGTAATAATTGCTTAAGAAATATGACTCTCAGTATAGAGTCTGACATGCCTGGTAAGTTTATGATAGATTGTTGTATGGTTATATATATAATATATTCTTCAAGGCAAAACAATTATAAATTACATTTATTGTAAACTCTCAGGTCACTGTGAAGAAGCAAAAACGCTATGCTGCAAGATACAGTGTAAGCAACCAAAGCACAACATGTGAAGAATTAAGACATACACGTTTGAACAACGAAACCAGACAGAGAAAGATAGATTAAGCATAAAGAACTGTTTCGAATAGAAAACTTTTTTTTTTTTTTTAAATAAATCTTAGTAGAAGAAAATATTAATATTCATATTTAAGGCGAAACCCAACATAATGTATTAAAATGCTTTTGTGTGCATGCGTCATATTTTTTTAAACAGGCTATATTTTAAGAAGATGAATTAAACATCCTACCTTCAAAAAAAAGATACATAATTTCAATTCTGTTTGGAATTGTGGTCTATAACAATCCTTGACAACGTTTCTTATACTGTACCACCTGCAGCAAGTAACGGCAGAATCAGGACCCTTCAATTCAAAACATTTGAGACTGGCAACAAAGCTTCAAGAAGGCTGTCCTTACAAAGGTAACACGAAATTCTCCTGTCAGGACAATGCACTCTGATTGGGTATCATATTATTTTTAATAAAACCGTGAATAATCCCTTCCCTACACTGAAACCCTAATACTGCAGTCATTACACATCGGCAATGAATAGGCGCTTTTGTTACTTTAAAAAACAGTGACCGGAGGTGCTGACTTCCTCAGCTGTCCTGACAGGTACCTTTGTAAGCACTGCTTCAAGAAGGCAGGTGTTTCTGTTGCTGCCTTTTTGGTGTATGTGTCTAGTAAAGCTATAATGCAGGGGTCTCCAACCCTGGTCCTGGAGATCCCCTATCCAGCAGGTTTTATAGGTGTCTTTACATAATCAATGGTTAAAGATCTGGAACACCTGTTAATCAATTGGTTCAATTAAGTAACAGAAACAAAAACCAGAAGCCCCAGTAGCTCTCCAGGACCAGGGTTGGAGACCCCTGCTATAATGTGAAACCCATAGCAGCCTAATTCAAATGGGAAATTAAAGAACATATTCATTTTTAATACTGTTTTTTATGGGAATCTGCTTTTTCTACGTACCTGATATGGGGTCCCCTACCCATAAAGTTTTCTTTTATTTGTTGTATCACAGGGGTGGCCAAAGTTGACCCTTCCACTCCTCGTCTTTGTTCCAACCCTGTTCTAAATTGTTTAATTGAACCAATTAAACCCCCATCCAGACCCTGAAGTAGTTATTTGTCTCTTTTTACCTGTTAAACCTGGAGTGGAATGGCCCTCCAGGACCTGATTGGACACCCCTGTTCTACAGCCTACGCATGTAGCTGTGCATGGACTGTGTCTGTAGCTTTAAGAAACCCTGGCCAATGGCTGGAACTGTGGAACCAGTCATAACAATTGCCATCTCATGTAAGTTATTGTAAGCTATTGCTATTGTTATTATCGGGACCGCTGTAGTGGGCATGTCTCTCATATTCAAATAATTAAGATATATTACTTACTGTATATACATAGATGTTTGCTGTTAACTAGTCAGTGATAGGGACATTTCAGAATACAGAATTTAATTACATGTTTCATTATATAGTCAGGCTAAAAAAAAACTAACATTCTAACTGTTTCTGAAATATAATAGGCTTGCCTTATGCTAAACAATACATTAACCATGGGACACATGCATCAGATATAGTTATTTTACAGAAAAGAAAAATAGTTAAATGTACCAAAATGTCCCCAATGTAGGCTTATAATGAAAAACAACACCAGACAATTTTTTTTTTTAACTGCAATACAAACATTTGTTAAAAATTAAATAACACAAGTATTTGGTACAAGTGTCTGTGCATAAGGGCTGTGTCAGCCCCAGACACGAAACCGCTACGCCAGCTGAGTGGATCCGCACTGCAGTGCATTAGGGGGCCAAATAGTAGATTTTATCATTAAAGAAGTTATTTGTTTTAGCGCTACCGGTGTGGTGTTATTTTGTGGTACGCGTTGAAAAGTGGCATGCCATGTACTGCACTTGCCTGGTTATGCACAAATAATTTTAATTCAGAAAACACGGAAACGCCCATCTGAAAGGGGTATGATGTATTGAGTTTGGCCCTTAAAGTTCTTTTTCATATAATTTTCAGAATTCAGCAAATGTATGTGACCTTGACAGATAAGCAACAGATTGGATTATCTAAAATTGTAAACACATGTGGGTGAACTGCAGCTTGTCTTGTTCGTAGTGATTTGTGCAGTAGTTAATCACAGCATCCACAGCGTACCATTTTCTTACACGGGTCAAGTTTTGGTATGTGTACCACATTCTGACATGAACCATTTTCTGTACCTACACAGGTTTCCAATAATGGTTTAGCTCTCTTTAAGCATGCATAAAACATCTGATAGTGCTACATTTATAATTGAATTTAAATGAAAAACATTTTGCCTAGACTGAAAAATAATATTAGTCCAAACGTTTACTTAAATAAACCAAGTTTCTTTTAGTATTTCACTAAAAACGTTTTTAATTTACGATTGTCATAAATTAGGCTACATTGATTGTATTGTGATTATATTTCAGACATTGATTTCTTGCCTCTACCTTTTATATTGTTAAACCTGTATACTCTTCTTACAGTGTGCGCATGGTATTGTTCTGCTTAGAATATACTGAGAATATATATCTGTAGGGAAAAATATATCAATATATTTATTTCAGCAATATACTTTTGCAACACAATTCATCCATGTGTCATATCGGTTTTTTTTCTGTTGCAGTATAGCGCTATCCTGACAATGAGTTCCTCCAGCTCTGTAATATAACAGTTTCTTTCAATGGTTTCCCTTGTAAATAACTGTGATTTACTGCAGTATTCTACAGTACATTTACTGTAACTGACTGTAAAATGTGGTATTTTGTTGTATACTGTTACAGAATACTGCAGTTTGTGTATGTGCTACAAACTGTTGTATTATAGTATATACTACATTGTAGTATACACAATAATAATAATAATTTATATGAGGTTAAAAGGCACTTCACACAGGTCAAAATAGAACAACAATTACAAAGACAAAAAAAGCACTAACATAAAATGATAAAAAATATATACAAATAAATAAAACAGTTAAAATAATCATGACATGTCAGAATAAAATCAGAAGGCTAATAGAGAAAAAAGTCTTAAGCCTTAATTTAGAAGTAGCCACTGTAGGTGACCCTGACATGATCGGGCAGAGAGTGCCACAGTGCAGAGCCTGAACACAAAAGGAAACCTCTCCTTACTTCCTAAGTCTTACCCTCGCACTGCAGAGCAGGCCACTATCAGCTGACCTCAATGCACGCTGAGGCCGACAGGGAGACAATAACTGACAAGAAATCTGGTGCCACTCCATTAGTGCTTTAAATGTAAGTAATATAATTTTTCAATCAATTCTGTATTTCCCTGGAAGCCAGTGCAGAGATGCCAGCACAGAAGTTATACGTGCTCTCTTCTGGTGAGAACCCTGCAGCTGAATTCTGCACAAGCTGCAGCCGTGATGAGGCTTGGCTGGTTAGCCCAGCAAACAGGGTGTTACAGTATCCAGTCTAGAGGGAAATAACACATAGGGCGTTACAGTATCCAGTCTAGATGAACACACAGGGTGTTACAGTATCCAGTCTAGAGGAAATAACACACAGGGTGTTACAGTATCCAGTCTAGATGAAATAACACACAGGGTGTTACAGTCTCCAGTCTAGATGAACACACAGGGTGTTACAGTATCCAGTCTAGAGGAAATAACACACAGGGTGTTACAGTATCCAGTCTAGATGAAATAACACACAGGGTGTTACAGTATCCAGTCTAGATGAAATAACACACAGGGTGTTACAGTATCCAGTCCAGAGGGAAATAACACACAGGGCGTTACAGTATCCAGTCTAGATGAAATAACACACAGGTTGTTACAGTATCCAGTCTAGATGAAATAACACACAGGTTGTTACAGTATCCAGTCTAGATGAAATAACACACAGGGCGTTACAGTATCCAGTCTAGATGAAATAACACACAGGGCGTTACAGTATCCAGTCTAGATTAAATAACACACAGGGCGTTACAGTATCCAGTCTAGATGAAATAACACACAGGTTGTTACAGTATCCAGTCTAGATGAAATAACACACAGGTTGTTACAGTATCCAGTCTAGATGAAATAACACACAGGGCGTTACAGTATCCAGTCTAGATGGAATAACACACAGGGCGTTACAGTATCCAGTCTAGATGAAATAACACACAGGGCGTTACAGTATCCAGTCTAGATGAAATAACACACAGGGCGTTACAGTATCCAGTCTAGAGGGAAATAACACACAGGGTGTTACAGTATCCAGTCTAGATGAAATAACACACAGGGCGTTACAGTATCCAGTCTAGATGAAATAACACACAGGGCGTTACAGTATCCAGTCTAGGGGGAAATAACACACAGGGTGTTACAGTATCCAGTCTAGATGAAATAACACACAGGGCGTTACAGTATCCAGTCTAGATTAAATAACACACAGGGTGTTACAGTATCCAGTCTAGATGAAATAACACACAGGGCGTTACAGTATCCAGTCTAGATGAAATAACACACAGGGTGTTACAGTATCCAGTCTAGATGAAATAACACACAGGGCGTTACAGTATCCAGTCTAGATGAAATAACACACAGGGCGTTACAGTATCCAGCCTAGAGGGAAATAACACATAGGGTGTTACAGTATCCAGTCTAGATGAAATAACACACAGGGCGTTACAGTATCCAGTCTAGATGAAATAACACACAGGGCGTTACAGTATCCAGTCTAGATGAAATAACACACAGGGCGTTACAGTATCCAGTCTAGATGAAACAACACACAGGGCGTTACAGTATCCAGTCTAGATGAAATAACACACAGGTATCCAGTCTAGATGAAACAACACACAGGGCGTTACAGTATCCAGTCTAGATGAAACAACACACAGGGCGTTACAGTATCCAGTCTAGATGAAACAACACACAGGGCGTTACAGTATCCAGTCTAGATGAAATAACACAGGGCGTTACAGTATCGAAGAGTGACAGAAATGATCTAATTTTCACAATATGTATTAGATGATAAAAATACACCTTTGTAATCCTTTTAATATGTGACTCCAAACTTAAAGCAGAGTCAAGATAACACCCAGATTTTTGAACTCGGATTTTAAATTCGGAGTTAAGTCACCCAGTCAAGTTGTTGCTGAGAACCTACTATCAAAACTTCTGTCTTATCAGAGGTTAATGCAGGCCATTTTGGGACATCCAAATTTTTACCATAGTACTGTACTATAGCTTTTGGGAGTTTGTATAATGGTACACACAACAGTACCCAATATAGTGCTTCACTATAGTATACACTGGGGTATTTTAACAGATAGCTATATACAACCATGCTTTTGTACAGTGTCCATAGTTCATTGTAGTCCTGTACAAAAGAATGTAGTAAATACTCTAACATACCACAAGGTACAGCAATACATACTATAATATTCTACAGTAAGTACTATAGTATTCTATGGTATTTTATAGATTAGTTTGACGTCTGTAAGTATTTACATTCAAAGTATTTACATTTTGCTGTCTGCTGTTTTCCATGTTAACAGTATTTTAGTGGCTAGCAGAGCATTCTGAGAATACATTGCTTTTACATAAAGCTTGAGACCACAGTAAAAACAGTTTCTGTTATAAAACAATACATAAATAAATAGATACCACATCTTTAAAAAGCAGTCTGTGACAAAAAGCAATTGTACTTTATTTAAGGCGTTAAGACCACACAGTCCGCTGTGGGTAAACATCACGGGATGGTGCTACTAAAATTCAGATTGGAGTACACCGGTCCCGCACATTACTGTTTTCAATGACCTGTCCAGGTTCTGCACACTAAGGACAATACGGTAAGACACCGCCTTAATGGTACCATCTGGTGGTTTACAGTAGAACTGCAGTCTATTTATAATACAAATACTGTACTAGTAATTGCTCGTTCCAGGTGAAGTATCCCAAAGTGTATGCATTTAGAATCTCATCATTTAATTAAACGTAACATACAGAAAATAGTCTTCACCCAAAGAGCAAGGGGCATTTTCATCAGTTTAAAACAAAACAAACAAAAAATAACACCTATGAATTATATATATACTGCATTTTCAACTCTGTATATAAACTGTGAATAATGTTTATCCAGAACATTTAGTAAGAAATGCGAAAATAGTTAGTTACGGATCTACAATTATGCAATGCTTGCCCTTCTAAAATATTACCAGAGTGAAAGCATTGTAAAACATAGATTAACATTGTAAACTAGAGAGGTATGGTAAAGCATATTAAAAAAAAAACATGGTAAACCATGGTAAACTACTGTACATTCATTGTATAATCCTGGGAAAAGCGTGAGGGAAAACTGAAATGACTGTTCAAATATGCCATGGAGCAATGGGCACTGCAGAGGTTTGTTTTCCACGAATCCTCCACAAGGATTTTCCAGCAGGACAATGCAAAACCACACAGTGCTAGGATTACAATTGCACAACTTCAAGAAAACAATGTCAAGGTCTTGTCGTGGCCAGCTTTTTCTCCTGACCTGAGTCCAATAGAACATTTGTGGGACCAAATCGCCAGCGCCATCCACAGGAGATAACCACGACCAGCCAACCTTCACCAGCAGGCTGTAGCTGCACAGGAAAGGTAGTGGAACATCCCACAGCAGTCAGAGGCTGATCAGGTCTATGCGTCAATGCTGCCAGGATTGTGTTAATGCTCAGGGAGGTCATACTAACTTTGTAATGTTTTCATTTTGACAGTGTGTCACGTTTTATACTGAAAACATCATGATTCTTTGATCTGTAATTTTGTTCACATTTTCTGTGATTTTGTTTGATATCTGTTTAAAATATTTGATTAAATCCATTAGACCTGAGTGTTGCATTTCTTTTGTGCACCAGTATGTGTATATATATATACACACACGCACACACGCACACACACACATCAAATGTGGAAATGAGTCACATCATGTTGCATTAACATTTTCAGAGTTTTAAAATAAACAAAAATGTTTGGTTGTTTCCAGCCTGTTGGTCTTGTTAGAGCATAGACATAATTTACTCTTTTTCAATGATAGGGAAATGTCCCCCTCACATTGCAAGAGTTCTAAAACTTTTATTTCGTGGTACTTTATTGGTATAATCACTAGTCATTATAGAAGTCAACGGGAAGAAAAATGGGATCGGATCCAGGATCACTGGAGCCGGATCAAGAGATGGTGTTTTTTACGAGGATCTGGATCAGGCTCCATTGATCTGTAATGTTGATCCGATCCTGGAGCTGCACACACCTTAACTAGGGAAATTGACCACAGTAATGTTGGGGAAAATGGCAAAAGAGATGGACAAAGATACAGGAGGATGCACTATGTTAAGAACATAAGAACATAAGAAAGTTTACAAACGAGAGGAGGACATTCGGCCCATCTTGCTCGTTTGCTTGTTTGTAGCTTATTGATCCCAGAATCTCATCAAGCAGCTTCTTGAAGGATCCCAGGGTGTCAGCTGTATCTAAAACACAGGGAAATGGTTTAAGTTTGTAATTCACCAGAGCTCGTGTTATTTACTAATGTTATCACACTGAGGTGTTACTTACAGTTTCACTTTTCATTTTAAATTGAAACAGTAAACTTAAAACAGCAAAATGACTTTTGTGCAAATAAATCGATAACTGTGTGCTGACAGTTTGTGGAATTATAGGGATGGATTTCCTCTCTCCTATCTGTCTGTGGATTAATAATTGGCAAAGCTGTGTTTTAAAGGTTAACCGGAGTATCAATATAAAAGAGGATTCTAACGATCGTCATTCCACTCCCTTCTCTCTCGGAGTACCTCACTCCAGAACCTGCTGTCTGCTGTCCGGAGTTCAGAAGCAGTCATGGCGGTGAGTGTACCCCTCAGATCTTCTTTACGCTTTCTTTCTTTCTTTCTTTTAAACATGTTTCCTGTGAAGTTTTTAAAGGTCAATGAGACTGGCTACAGTCAGCCACGGTGCCAGCAGACAGGCCCATGGAAGCTTTTCAAGCTAGGGAACACCCCTCATTCCTGACCTGAACACCCCCTGCCTGCCCTTCTTCACACCTGAGCCTCTCACTATTGTGTGCTATTGCTACGAGGGTTATACTGATGTCCACTAACCAATTGCACCAGTGAACTGAGAAGCTTGGGTTGCAACTCTCCAGAGCTCAGAGAGTCATTCTGCATTGGAAGGAAATGGATAGCATTTGGGGCTTATGGGATTTCTTCCATATTCAAATATTTATGAACAGTGGATGACCATCTGTAAGCAAACTGCTCTGTAAATGCCCCATGTTTTTTCTTAATAGACTATCACCTGACCAGATCTGGTGATGAATCTCATCCGATCATTGGCAAAGTGGTAAAATAAAGGAATACAGGCTGTGTTTCATGTAACTTACCTGAAATTAATATCTGAAAGTGTTAGGACTGGTAGGAAGACAAATGACTAACTAGTGCTTTCCACCTTGGATTCAAACACAACTGGCATCAGGATTTGTGCTTTATTAATATGATGTCACAGTGTGGGCCAGTATGATCATGTGACATTAGAACCTATTCGATCCCCAAAACACTATAAAATTGTCTCTACCGGGGGTTGGGGTTTTTTATTATTATTATTATTATTTATTTCTTAGCAGACGCCCTTATCCAGGGCGACTTACAATTGTTACAACATATCACATTTTACAGATATCACATTATTTTTACATACAATTACCCATTTATACAGTTGGGTTATTACTGGAGCAATCTAGGTAAAGTACCTTGCTCAAGGGTACAACAGCAGTGTCCCCCACTGGGGATTGAACCCACAACCCTCCGGTCAAGAGTCCAGAGCCCTAACCACTACTCCACACTGCTGCCCTATAAAAATTTTTCAAACTTTAAAGCCTTTTCTTTAATACAAATGATAGACTATAATATTTTATCTTCATGTTTCTATAGATATTTTGGATTTCAAAAAGTGTTTTACTTTAAAGGGCATTGGGATTCATTTTGCTTGGTAAACTAACGGTTCCCTCGGTTAGTCTGTGCAGATATCAGCTGTATTGCCGTGTATATATCTACATCTAGAAAGGTTTTTTTTTGTGGACAGACATGCAGAAGACAGACTGAGACAAAACATTTTGAAGCAGGACTCTGTCAGCCCCAGTTACAATCGCAGCTCTGTCAAAAACCACGCAAATAGAGGAAGTAACATTATGAGCAAATGTCAAAGTGTTTTAAACTAGGAACTGCAGAAAAGGGTGGATTACAGCAGATAAATATTGCATGCCGGTGAATTTAATGAATATGTGAAAACTAAAGTCGATCTTTGATCTCTGTTTAAAGTCTTCTACAGAGGATTTAAAGCTGTATTACAGTTAAGATACAGAGGATTTAAAACAGAATTGCCAATTGTGGCAAAATGTAAAAAAATGCCTACACACAAAAAACCCAGAAGAATGTGCCCATGACCATAAAAGGATTTAGTTGTGGAAGCTAAAAATATGCACCGGAAAATAAAATGAATAAACATCAAAAAACAGAAGCCCTACATATACTTTACGAAAAACTGACAATTTCAAAATGTGACTGTGGCAATGTGCCCCGCCCCTGTGTGCATATTATGTGTTGTATGTTGCATGCGTGTGTTAATGTTGGTGTATAGATTGGTACACGGGATATAAACGGGTCTGTGTTTCACGTGTATTTAAAAAGTGTAGATTTGTATTTAGGCACGAGGAGGGCACAAATCACTTCACGTGCTGGTTAAATGTAATATGTGAGCACGGGGTTGCACAGAATTAATTCACGTGCTGGGATTCAAGTGAATAATTAATTAGTAATTGAATCCCAGCACAACAGTATATATAGAGACACGTAGCATTCACTCGAGGTTGGGTGTTCGGTGAGTGGAGAACGGGACTGGAGACGGAGGTAAAGAGAATAAGAATAATAATAGTAAAAATAGTGTTTTCACTCACCGTGTTTGTTCGTTTGTCTGTGGATCCACCGTTTGTGTGTTAGTACGTTTTGTTTGTCCTTTTATTTTGGCCTCAAGTGCCGTGTCCTGTTTTGTGTTAAAACCTTTTATTTTCTGTTCTGTTTATTAAATGCTGAGCGAAAGCATTCGCTCAGCTTCACCAAACCACACCTCTCTGTCTGTTTATTTCCTGCTTCTGGTCTGGACGCCACCCACTCCGGCCGTCTTTGTGACAGTGACATTTCGAAATCTAACATAAAATACTGTACTACTATTATGGCTTCCGGTGCACTTTTGTGATCTCATTTTGTGTTTCTTTGATTACAGATTTCAATTATGTTCATATCATTTATTTTTTATTATTATGTATTAATCTTAAATTATAGGTGATGCAAAACTTTTGTCCGCAGCTGTAGATTACAGATTGGAATGTAGACTGGTTTCGTTGGTGCGGATTGAAACTGCATTAGAGTCACAATAACACAGGATTTTTATAAAAGAATAACATTTAAAACCTGGATTTACCTTGTTGTTCTATGATTTGCCAGGTACTTTAGTAAAAAAAACATTCCTATAGCAGTGCTTTTACGGGCAGTATGGTTGCCACCTTGACCTAGACAGTCCGGAAACTGGAGTCGTGTCCGGGTGGCAGGAATTAACAAGCCTGGATGCCCTAATGTCCGGTTTTAAGTGAAACGCATAACACCAACCTTCCTTTAATATTTTCTTTGACATACATTAGTTGCTTAAATGATTTCCACTATCTTATTAGAAATGTACTGTTTAGTACTGATCTGTACATTCTTCTTTGTCCCCAGTATTATTCAAATGCTAGGGAAAAGAACATATCCATGTGATGTAAATATTGCAATTGAGAGGGTGCAGTCACGTGACCCCCGCAGGCTATGCCACCATACTGGCGGTCAAAACAATCATGGCGGCTAATGCAAAAACGTTATCTTCCACAGCAAAATGTAATGTATTTATAACCACAGAGCATACTTCTTACCTGCAGTCACAGGAATTAGAAAGCTATCATGATAAGTGCAGATACAGTGTGGCACTACTGTGCACCCAGGGCAGTAACCACAGCTGACATTCTACCGAGGCCAAACTGAGGCTCCAAGCTGTAGCTGGCAGTGTTTAATACATTTACAAATACTGCATTTTTTAAAAGATGAACCACAACTGTCGGAAAACAAGAAGCGGTGCGTTCTTGGTGAGTATTCTCGTCAGGTTTGTACAGTTTTTCTGTACGATTTGTTAACTGCTCAGCGCCGAATTGAAATATTAACTTTGAACATTTTCTCATTGGATGCTTGCAGAGCCTCTGATATCCACTCTGATATACTTTTTTTTGAAATGCTGCTTTGACTGTTTGGTATTTACTATTCAAACTCAAAATGTATGTTCTACAAAAAAAAATTTCATGTACTTTGCCAGAATTTGTACTTCAGCATTTATGATGCCCAAAGAACACAGAGGACACAGCCTCCATTTCCTCATAGCTAGTGACGGCCTGTGCAGCTCCTGTGTGCCAGCACACTTTGACATTATTTCACCAAGTTTATTTTTCATTTGAAGAAAACTTACTTGCATGTTACCAAGTAAGACAATATAAACGTGCACGTTTGTTTGAAAATACAGTACTAATATGAATTATATACAGAATTTCTATGTTTGTATATAAACGTTTAACATATTTTGTTAAATAGACTCGCAATTAAAACAATGTAGGCTATATGACATATTTGGTATAGAAGAGTATCGAAGCATCAGTAGATGGAATCTGTATATTTCCTGTAAAATCTGTAAAACTTCAGCGAGTGACAGCTAAACATTTCCCTTTCAATTCAAAGACGACCACCATAAAAGCCATCTACTAGTCAGGTCTGTACCCTCCACCCCACTGCTCCTACTGTGCCTTTTTGCCTGTCCTGCTATGACTGTCTCTCACATCCCTGTTCTGTCCTCCCATCCTCGTCCTCTGCCCTCCCTCTGCTGCTGCTCCTCCAACCCCTCTAACCTCATTTCTCTGCCTCTCCCCCCCCTCCTGCACACTCTCTGGTGCACTCTGGAACTGTCACTCTTCTGCTAACAAAGCTGATTTCATCTCTGCCTTTGCCTCCCACCTCTCTCTCGATTTCCTTGCTCTAACTGAAACCTGTCTGTCCCCTGATAACACTGTTACTCCTGCTGCCCTGTCCTCTCTCTACGTCCTGTCCCATACCCCGCGTCTCACTGGACGGGGAGGTGGGACTGGTCTTCTCCTTTCTCCCTCCTTACTCTTTTCTGTCCCCTCCTCACTCTCCTCACTCTCTGTTAACACCTTTGAATTTCATGCAGTCCAACTAACCTCTCCCTGTCAACTCCTGCTCATTGTTCTGTACCGCCCCCCTGGGCCTCTCACTCACTTTCTGGATGAACTCGACTATCTACTCTCCTCCCTCCCCTCTCTGTCTACCCCAACTGTCCTGTTGGGTGACTTCAACATCCATCTCTCCAACCCCAGCCACTCTGCTGGATTCCTCCCTCTCCTTCACTCCTTCGACTTCTGTCTCTCTCCATCCCCTCCTACCCAAAAAGCTGGCCGTCAACTGGACCTCACCTTCTCCAGGGCCTGCTGCCCCTCCACCCTCTCTGTCACCCCCCTGGACCTCTCTGATCACTATTTCATCTCTTTTTCTCTGTCTCTCCCCCATCTCCCTGCTCCTCCTACCCCCACTGTCACCTCTCGCCGTAACCTCCAATCTCTCTCCCCCTCTGTCCTTGCCTCCACTGCTCTCTCTCACCTCCCTCCTATCGACTCCTTTTCACAACTCTCCGTAGACTCTGCTACCTCCACCCTCTTCTCCTCCCTCACCTCCTCCCTCGACTCCCTCTGTCCCCTCACCTCCCGACCTGCTCGCCCCCCCCCCCTCCATCCCTGCCTCTCCTCTGTGCTCCGCTCGGCAAAAATCACACTGCGATCTGCTGAAAAGAAATGGAAGAGAACCAAACTCCCTGCTGCCCTAGACCTTTACCGCACTCTCCTCTCCTCCTTCTCCTCTACTCTCTCCTCTGCTAAATGTACTTATTTCCAATCTATAATCCAAGCCTCCACTAACAACCCACGTAATCTATTCTCTACCTTCTCCTCCCTCCTAAACCCTCCCCCCTCCTCCTCCCTCCTCTATCGCCCCTGATGACTTTACCTCCTTCTTCTCTTCTAAAATCTCAGATACCCGCAAACTCTTTAACTCCTCTCCCTCCCCCGCACCCCCTCCTGCTCCAACCCCTACACCCACTACATCCCCTACTTACTCGCCCTCCTTCTCCACCTTCTTGCTCCTCTCAGACTCTCACCTCTCCTCCTTGCTCCAAGGTCACAAACCCACCACGTGTGCCTTGGACCCCCTCCCCACTCACCTCTTTCAAGCTGCTACTCCTGCTCTACTCCCCTTCATTTCCTCCCTTCTCAACACCTCTCTACTTTCTGGTCTCTTTCCCTCTGCCTTCAAAAAAGCCTCTATCACTCCCCTCCTCAAAAAACCTACCCTCGACCCCACCTCCCTCCAGAGCTACCGTCCTGTCTCCCTTCTACCCTTCCTCTCCAAAACCCTCGAGCAGATTGTACACCGCCAGCTCTCTGCTTTCCTGTCCAACCACTCTCTGCTCGACCCTCTCCAATCTGGCTTCCGCTCTGCTCACTCCACTGAAACCGCCCTCCTGTCTGTCACCAACTCACTTAAGTCTGCCCGAGCTGCCTCTCTCTCCTCTGTCCTAATTCTCCTCGACCTCTCTGCTGCCTTTGACACTGTTGATCACTCTATTCTACTATCATCTCTCGCTGACCTGGGGATCTCTGGCACTGCTCTGGCCTGGTTCTCCTCCTACCTCTCCAACCGCACTACCAGGTAACCTGGCGTGGAGCAACCTCCATACCTCACCCTCTCTTAACTGGAGTCCCCCAAGGGTCAGTCTTGGGTCCTCTCCTGTTCTCTCTCTACACCCGCTCCCTGGGCCCCCTCATCGCATCCTATGGTTTCTCATACCATTTCTATGCTTATGATGCTCAGATTTTCCTCTCCTTCCCCACCCCTGACTCCACCATCTCCTCCTGTATCTCTACCTGTCTGTCTGCTATTTCCTCCTGGATGAACTAGCATCACCTCAAACTCAACCTCTCTAAATCTGACCTCCTTTTCTTTCCCTCCTCCTCCCCCTCCTCTGATCTCTGATTTTACTGCATTTAATCCTGTACGTCAGAGTACTGTAATCTGCCAAGTGTTTAATCTGTAGTATTTTGTATTTAATCATATCCTGATGTAACTATCACTGTTATCTGCTGTATTATTGAATTGTATTTTGTCACACTTGTACTTTGCTTGAACAAAAGTCATTGTATTTATCTTGCTCTTATTGTATTACTTGTATTGTAACACTTGAAATGTATTTGCTTACGATTGTAAGTCGCCCTGGATAAGGGTGTCTGCTAAGAAATAAATAATAATAATGACATTACGTATGGGATATGCCTTCCCATTGGGTAAGTATCACTGAGCTCTCTATACCAGAGCTGCTGATAGGCCCCTTCCTGGGATGATGCACTCGGTCCTGCCCTCTGAGGGGCTCATCCAAAGGAAGCCATCTCTTTTTTTCCTTCTCAAGATGGTAAGGTAAGACCTCTATGTCTAGCTGAGCGTGTTGATAGAAAAGAGCTTCTCAAGTCGAGTCGTCGATTGTATTACCCTTGCATTCGTGCTGAAAGCTGGCTCGCCACTTTCCCGGAATCAACGACTTTGAAAAGACACAGCCTTCTGTCTTTCGCCTTTCTGTCTGTCATGTGTGAGCGACTGCTTGTGCAGTCACCCGCGAGTGGTTGTCTATTTCTTTCTGAGAGTACACAGTTCCTCCACGGGGCTAGGCCTTGCCGCATCCCCGCTGTCGAGTAGACCTTGCCGGCTGGTGAGTCGGGCCTTGTACACAAACAGTGTGCTCTCCCCTATACTATCTTTCTAACATGTTTTTGCTGTCTGCTTCAATTCGGCGCTTGTGTCCCCCTGGTGCACGCTACGCGCTGACCAGGTGTGTGTGACCGTGCGGTTAGGGTAGGCACATTTGTGTAGCCACCCCCCTGGTGCTTGGGTACCGTGGCGCACACATAGCACTTGGTACTTTGGTAAATCAGTGCACAGTGCATACGGCACACAGTGTAAAGCGCCACAGCGTCACTGCACAGTCACAGGGCTGCATGGTATAAAGTGCTCTCGGTACTCGGTGCATGCGGTGCTTGGTACGCACGGTGCACACGGTGCATGGCGCACACGGCACTTGGTACCCACAGCTACAGCACTACTGCACAAACGCACAGTGCTGCTCAGCACGCACGGTGCACGCGGTGCTTGATACTACTGCTATATCAGTGCACGGCCCATGCACAACACCAGGCCCATGTCAGGCAAGTCGGGGTTCCACCCCTGCACGACCTGCAATGAGAATAAGGATAAACATAGGATAAACATACCCTCTATGCGCAGTGCTTGGGTGTCCATCATGCCACCTTGGCCCTCGAGAGGGATGTGGCCTGCAGCATCTGTGAGGCTTTTCAGCCCCGGGTGAAAGAAGCTCAATGGAGAGGGCCACGAGGGCGAGCTCCGCATCCTCTATGGCCGGATCATCGGCGGCTCTTGGAGCCCCAGAGCCCCTCCTCCATGATCTGTCCCAGGACCCCCTGCTGAACATCCCTGATGCGCAGGCCTCACGCAGTCACTCTCCATCTCTGCAGGTGAGAAGGGTGAAGCGTTCCAAGCAGGTGAGGGACATTATGGACCTCTGTCCAGGCTCCGTTGCAGCCCAAATTGCCCTCCCCCTCTCCCCCAGGGGAGTTCCGTTTTCCAGATGCAGACAATGGCTCATAAGAACATAAGAACATAAGAAAGTTTACAAACGAGAGGAGGCCATTCAGCCCATCTTGCTCGTTTGGTTGTTAGTAGCTTATTGATCCCAGAATCTCATCAAGCAGCTTCTTGAAGGATCCCAGGGTATCAGCTTCAACAACATTACTGGGGAGTTGGTTCCAGACCCTCACAATTCTCTGTGTAAAAAAGTGCCTCCTATTTTCTGTTCTGAATGCCCCTTTATCTAATCTCCATTTATGACCCCTGGTCCTTTTTTCTTTTTTCAAGTCAAAGAAGTCCCCCGGGTTGACATTGTCTATACCTTTTAGGATTTTGAATGTTTGAATCAGATCGCCGCGTAGTCTTCTTTGTTCAAGACTGAATAGATTCAATTCTTTTAACCTCTCTGCATACGACATGCCTTTTAAACCCGGGATAATTCTGGTTGCTCTTCTTTGCACTCTTTCTAGAGCAGCAATATCCTTTTTGTAACGAGGTGACCAGAACTGAACACAATATTCTAGGTGAGGTCTTACTAATGCATTGTAGAGTTTTAACATTACTTCCCTTGATTTAAATTCAACACTTCTCACAATATATCCAAGCATCTTGTTAGCCTTTTTTATAGCTTCCCCACATTGTCTAGATGAAGACATTTCTGAGTTCCCTTCTTCAATTTCACTATCTCCCATATGATATTTATAATGAACATTTTTATTGCCCGCATGCAATACTTTACACTTTTCTCTATTAAATTTCATTTGCCATGTGTCTGCCCAATTTTGAATGCGGTCGAGATCATTTTGAATGACCTTTGCTGCTTCAACAGTGTCTGCCACTCCTCCTATTTTTGTGTCGTCTGCAAATCTAACGAGTTTGCTTACTATATCAGAGTCTAAATCATTAATGTAGATTAGGAATAGCAGAGGACCTAATACTGATCCCTGTGATACACCACTGGTTACATCACTCCATTTCGAGGTTTCTCCTCTAATCAGTACTATGTTTTCTACATGTTAACCACTCCCTAATCCATGTGCATGCATTTCCTTGAATCCCTACTGCGTTCAGTTTGAGAATTAATCTTTTATGCAGGACTTTGTCAAAAGCTTTCTGGAAATCTAAATAGACCATGTCGTATGCTTTGCAGTTGTCCATTTTCAATGTTGCATCCTCAAAAAAGTCAAGTAGGTTAGTTAGACATGATCTCCCTTTCCTAAAACCATGCTGGCTGTCTCCCAGGATATTGTTACCATATAGGTAATTTTCCATTTTGGATCTTATTATAGTTTCCATAAGTTTACATATAATAGAAGTCAGGCTTATTGGTCTGTAGTTACCTGGTTCAGTTTTGTCTCCCTTTTTGTGGATCGGTATTACGTTTGCTATTTTCCAGTCTGTCGGTACAACCCCTGTGTCAAGAGACTGTTGCATGATCTTGGTTAGCGGCTTGTAAAAACTTCTTTCATTTCTTTGAGTACTATTGGGAGGATCTCATCCGGCCCAGGGGATTTGTTTATTTTAAGAGCTCCTAGTCCCTTTAACACTTCTGCCTCAGTTATGCTAAAGTTATTTAAAACTGGATAGGAACAGGTCGACATGTGGGGCATGTTGTCTGTGTCCTCCTTTGTAAAAGCCTGTGAAAAGTAATCATTTAATATATTTGCTATTTTTTTTTCTTCATCTATGATTTTGCCATTTGTGTCTCTTAGACATTTAACCTCCTCTTTGAATGTTCTCTTGCTGCTATAATATTGGAAAAACATTTTGGAATTGGTTTTAGCCCCCTTAGCAATATTGATTTCTATCTCTCTCTTGGCCTTTCTAACTTCCTTTTTGACTTGTGTTTGCAGTTCCAAGTACTCTTTCTGTGTGCTTTGTTTTTGGTCCCTTTTAAACGCTCTGTAAAGTGCCTTTTTTCGCTGAATATTTTTTTTAATTGATCTATTAAACCATTTTGGCCATTTTGTTTTAGATTTAGATTTGTCTACTTTTGGGATGTAATTGTTTTGTGCCTCTAGTACTACATTTTTAAAAGACAGCCACCCTTCTGTGGATGTTTTCTCTGTTTTACTCCAATCTACTTCTATTAGTCTCTGTTTCATACCTTCATAGTTTGCTTTTCTAAAATTGTAAACCTTAGCTTTAGTCATTACTTTTGGGGTTTTAAAAAATATTTCAAATGAGACCATGTTGTGGTCTGAGTTTGCCAATGGCTCTCTGACCTCTGTTTTAGTTATTCTGTCTTCATTATTTGAAAAGACTAAATCAAGGCATGCCTCCCCTCTAGTCGGTGCCTTGACAAATTGCGTTAGGAAGCAGTCATTTGTCATTTCCACCATTTCAATTTCGTCCGTCGTGCCCCCCATTGGGTTTTCCCATTTTATATGGGGGAAGTTGAAATCCCCCATTAGTATGGCTTCTCCTTTTCTACACGCATTTCTAATGTCATTGTACAACAGATTATTTTGCTCAGCGTCTGAATTTGGCGACCTATAGCATGCTCCTATTATTATGCCCTTTGAATTTGTGTCCATTATTCTGACCCATATTGATTCTGCATTGTTTTCTTTGTCCTGATTTAACACCTGGGCTTCAAGGCTATTTCTTATGTATAGCGCTACCCCTCCGCCTCTTCTGTCCTGCCTGTCTTTCCTATACAGTGTGTACCCACTAATATTATATTCGTCTCCATCACTCTCAGACAACCAAGTTTCTGTAACACCTATCACATCTCCTCGCCCTCAGAAGTTCCTAGCCTTCCCAGATTTCATGGAGGAGGTACGCTCCTCCTGGAATCGTCCGGCCACGGGTCCTAGCGTGATAAAGCAGGCCGCACCACTTACTTCTCTAGAAGGTGCGGAAAAGCTTGACCTAGCGGGGTTCCCCCCGGTAGACACCACCATCGCCGCCCTGGTTAAGGCCCCCCCCCCCCCCGGTGGATAGGTTGGCTAGAGACCCGGCGTGCCCGAATCTTCAATGCAAGGTGACGGAAACGCATCTCAAGCGGGCGTGTGCAGCAGAGGTGCAGGCAACTCACCTGTCAAACAACCCTGCTTTCCTCCCCAAGGTGATCACAGCCTTCCACATTAATCAGTCTGTGGAACTGGAGTCCTTCCATTCACCTCCGTTTGCTTCAACAGAGGATGAGAGATTGAATTTCCTCTGCCCAGTGCGGGCATTAGATGCTATGTGATTAGGACAAGAGCTCTGCATCAATCTGACCAGCTCTTCATCTGTCACGGAATACGGACCCTAGGACAGACCCTCTCTAAGCAGCGTCTGTCACATTGGATTGTGGATACAGTCTCGACTTCGTATAATGGTGCTGGCTTGCCCCCACCTGGTAGGGTAGCCGCACACTCCACTCGAGGGTTGGCTACATCTTGGGCCCTCTTCAGAGGGGCCTCGATGTCTGATATTTGTACTGCGGCTAGCTGGACTACGCTGCATACCTTCTTCAGGTTCTACCGCCTTAATGTTGTAGACCTTGCCCTGCCTTCATTAGGCACGAGTGTCCTTGAGGGTGTAAGTTCACACCGCTAACCTCTGGGTTAGACAGTGCTAGTGCGTCCCTCATAGGCTAACATTCCTTCTCCCTCGCGATGGCTATGGTATACATTATCCCATACATAATGTCGTTGGTGGTCATCTTCGAATTGAAAGGGAACATTAGGTTACTTACCGTAACCCTGGTTCTCTGAAAGAGAAGATGACCACCAACCATGAGGTCGCATCGGTCGCCCTCACAGGTTCGATGGAAAAAGAGAAACGGCTTCCTTGGGATGACAGTTGTATCCCCTCAGTGGATGGGACCGAGTGCATCATCCCAGGAAGGGGCCTATCAGCATCTCTGGTATAGAGATCTCAGCAATACCTACCCAATGGGCAGGCATATCCCATACGTAACGTCATTCATGGTCGTCTTCTTTTTCAGGGAACCAGGATTACGGTAAGTAACCTAACGTTCAGCTAAGAGACTGTACTAAAGGACTATGCTGTGTCAAAATGAGCACAGCATTAAATGTGGAAGGTACCTCCATAACGATTTCTGTTCAGTTTTCAAGTAGCCTAAAATTACCGGTAGATGAATGCAGTTTGCATTATTGTGCGTTTAAACATGTTATAAACTGATGATGGTTCAGTGATTTCATATTGAAGTTCAGTAATATGAAATGCATTCTGGTAACGGTAAAGTAAGAGTTTGTGTAAGGACTGGGAATAACCAACCCGCTTAAGTGTAACTACCGTTTAAGTGTATGAATATTTCTGAAAAATCGATTATTATTATTATTACGTGTAACACTTAATTGTATAACCGAATTCTCAAAAATATTTATATGAAATCACAGAACCATCAGTTTATAACATATTTAAACGCACAATAATGCAAACTGCATTCATCTACACTTGAAATGTATTTGTATACTGTAACACTGTATACTGTAACACTTGAAATGTATTTGCTTACAATTGCAAGTCACCCTGGATAAGGGCGTCTGCTAAGAAATAAATAATAATAATAATAATACATGCAATTTTAGGCTACTTGAAAACTGAACAGAAATCATTATCGAGTTTGATTGCAAGTTCGTTTGCTAGAATTATCAAGAGCACAATACTGCATGATTATTGATTTGTACCGAGACCTGGTGGGATTGTGTTAAACTGTATTACAGTATACTGCAGTTTTGATAGACCAAGACTGACTGAGAAGGTCTAGGTTTGGTCTGTGGAAAAGGTGGGTGAGATGAGATGATGTTGAGAGCCCTATATCCACAAATGCAGAGATATTTAAAAGCACATTTCCTTACTTATGCTTGTGTCCTAGAATGTGTGAGCTTGTGAAGGGTTACAATTATGGGCTTGCGTGTCGGCAGCAGTAATCCCGTCGTTGAATGACGAAAGAAACATTAGAACATGCGGAATGTAGGGTTCCAGATTGTGCTTCAATCCCTTCCCTGTAGTGATGTCACGCACAAGACTCCACCCAAATGCATGATGTCATCTGGTTTGCAGCTTCACTGCATTACTGACCAATTCCATTTGTTTTTCACAGGAAGTATTTGAAGTGAAGAACATCGATCTGAAAGTAGGTGACAAGTTGAAGCTCAAGGGCAAAATTTCATACGATGCTTCTATGTAAGCCATTTGTTATTTATTCATTGATTTATGTATATGACTGTGATGGGGTGCAGCCTATTTTGTGGTGGTTTTGTGTTTTTTGTATTGTTTAGAGTGGATATGAGTGAGTTTCGGGTGTGGTTCAGTGAGTGAGATTGTGTGAGGAATGTGTGGAATGTGCCTGGGCTAATGAGGTGCGAATTGCCCAATTAGCCCAGGCACCTGTATAAAAGGGAGTGATTGGGTATGTTAGTGGGTGAGTGTTTGTGAGAGTGAGAAGACCTGTGTGAGAGAGTGAGTGGTTCTTTTTGTTGTAGTTTGTTTAGAGCCTGTTTTTGTGTTTGTCTTCTTGGTTGGCCATAGTGCCTTTTGTTTTGTGTATTTTGTTTAATTAAAAGTCTTATTTTCCCTGCACATCCTGACTTTGAGTCTCCTTACCTCAGTCAGCCTGTCACAATGACACATTAATGTATTGTAATATTACTGAAGTACATTTTTACAGTTTGTCAAATTGAAAAGGAGGAGAAAGTGTGTTTAGTTACAATGCTCCAGATTGTGGAACTCATTGCCCTTTTCTGTTAGAGATGCTGCTTCAGTCAATATTTAAGTCAAGATTAAAGACTTTTGTAGTCTAGCCTTTTTAACCTGACTTACAAATATAATTGTTTATCTATTTAATATGCTTATTTTTTAATTCTGTGTTTGATCTATCTTGTTATTCATTTCCTGTTTTCTTCAATTGCCTTTCATTTTTCGTTATTCATTATTGATATTATAATTATTTTTTTGTTATTTTTTTACTACTTCTTGGAACTGCATCCTTCTTTCTGTTTTAACCGGCATGTAACACGCTTTGAGATAGTGTGGTACGAAAGACGCTGTATAAATAAATACCTTGAAATTCAAAATGGAATATCTGAAGACATTCATCACAGGTAATAGACAATACTGTTAGTCCTTGTCCACACTTACAAAACATGGAAACTGCACTTAAGTGAATGATCTAGATATTACAGTGAATGATCTAGATATTACAGTGAATGATCTAGATATTACAAGTGAATGATCTAGATATTACAGTGAATCATCTAGATATTACAAGTGAATCATGTAGATATTACAGTGAATGATCTAGATATTACAAGTGAATCATCTAGATATTACAGTGAATCATCTAGATATTACAAGTAAATCATCTAGATATTACAGTGAATGATCTAGAATCAGGGGTCTCAAACCCTAGTCCTGGAGAGCCCCTATCCAGCAGGTTTTATAGGTGTCTTTACATCATCAATGGCTAAAGATCTGGAACACCTGTTAATCTTGACTAATTAAGCCAATAATTGGTTCAATTAAGTAACAGATTGGTTTGAACAAAAACCAGAAGCCCCAGTAGCTCTCCAGGACCAGGGTTGGAGACCCCTGATCTGGATATTACAAGTGAATGATCTAGATATTATCCAGCGATGTCAGTCAAGAGCAGATATGATAGCCTGTATGGTTTCTGCAATATTGATCTTAGTGTTCTAGGAGGTGTCTGACTTTCTTTCAAAACTGCACATTTCAAGCAGTAATGAATAGAAGTGCATGACAGGGTATGGAAGTATTTTATTATTATTATTTATTTATTTATTTATTTATTTATTTATTTATTTTAATTTCTTAGCAGAAGCCCTTATCCAGGGCGACTTACAATTGCTACAAGATATGACATTATTTTTTACATAAAATTGTTACAAGATATGACATTATTGTTACATATAATTACATTATTTTTTACAGATTATTTTTACATACAATTACCCATTTATACAGTTGGGTTTTTACTGGAGCAATCTAGGTAAAGTACCTTGCTCAAAGGTACTGCAGCAGTGTCACCCACCTGGGATTATTATTATTATTATTATTATTTATTTCTTAGCAGACGCCCTTATCCAGGGCGACTTACAATCGCAAGCAAATACAAATACATTCAAGTGTTACAATATAAGTCATACAATAAGAACAAGAAATACAATAATTCTCAAGTGTGACAAACCACAATTCAATAATACAGCAGATAATAGTGAAAGTTACATCAGGATATGATTAAGTAGTGATAGTTACATCAGGATATGATTAAGTACAAAATACTACAGATTAAACACTTGGGAGATTACAATATTCTGAGGTACAGGATTAAATGCAGTAAAATAGGGGGCAGATAAGAGCAAAATAAAGCATATTTAAATGAAGGGTGATAGTGTCCCAGGATACAACAGAGGAGTTCTACAGGTGCTGTTTGAAGAGGTGAGTCTTAAGGAGGCGCCGGAATGTGGTCAGGGACTGGGCAGTCCTGACATCTGTAGGAAGGTCGTTCCACCACTGCGGAGCAAGGGTGGAGAAGGAGCGGGCTCGGGAGGCAGGGGAGCGTAGCGGAGGTAGAGCCAGTCTTCTAGTGCAGGCGGAGCGGAGAGGTCGAGTGGGGGTGTAGGGAGAGATGAGGGTCTGGAGGTAGCTGGGTGCAGTCTGATCAAGGCATCTGTAGGCTAGTACAAGAGTCTTGAACTGGATGCGAGCGGTGATCGGGAGCCAGTGGAGCGAGCGGAGTGGAGTGGAGTAGCGTGGGCGAAGCGAGGTAGAGAGAACACCAGGCGAGCAGCAGAGTTCTGGATGAGCTGGAGCGGACGGGTGGCGGACGCAGGGAGGCCAGCCAGGAGGGAGTTGCAGTAGTCTAGGCGGGAGAGTACCAGGGCCTGGACCAGGAGCTGGGTAGCATAGCTGGTGAGGAAGGGTCGGATTCTTCGGATGTTGCTCAGGAAGAATCTGCAAGTGCGTGCCAGAGTGGAGATGTGCTGGGAATAAGAGAGGCAGGGGTCCAGGGTGACTCCAAGGTTTTTAGCTGAGGAAGAGGGAGAGAGTGTGGTAGATTCCAGAGGAACAGAGATAGAGAGATCAGAGGAGGGGGAGGAGGAGGGAAAGAAAAGGAGGTCAGATTTAGAGAGGTTGAGTTTGAGGTGATGCGAGTGCATCCAGGAGGAAATAGCAGACAGACAGGTAGAGATACGGGAGGAGATGGTGGAGTCAGAGGTGGGGAAGGAGAGGAAAATCTGAGCATCATCAGCATAGAAATGGTATGAGAAACCATAGGATGCGATGAGGGGGCCCAGGGAGCGGGTGTAGAGAGAGAACAGGAGAGGACCCAAGACTGACCCTTAGGGGACTCCAGTCAAGAGAGGGTGAGGTGTGGAGGTTGCTCCACGCCAGGTTACCTGGTAAGTGCGGTTGGAGAGGTAGGAGGAGAACCAGGCCAGAGCAGTGCCAGAGATCCCCAGGTCAGCAAGAGATGATAGTAGAATAGAGTGATCAACAGTGTCAAAGGCAGCAGAGAGGTCGAGGAGAATTAGGACAGAGGAGAGAGAGGCAACTCGGGCACACTTAAGTGAGTTGGTGACAGAGAGAAGGGCGGTTTCAGTGGAGTGAGCAGAGCGGAAGCCAGATTGGAGAGGGTCAAGCAGAGAGTGGTTGGACAGGAAAGCAGAGAGCTGGCGGTGTACAGTCCGCTCGAGGGTTTTGGAGAGGAAGGGTAGGAGGGAGACAGGACGGTAGCTCTGGAGGGAGGTGGGGTCGAGGGTAGGTTTTTTGAGGAGGGGAGTGATGAGGCTTTTTTGAAGGCAGAGGGGAAGATGCCAGAAAGTAGAGAGGTGTTGAGGAGGGAGGAGATGAAGGGGAGTAGAGCAGGAGCAGCAGCTTGAAAGAGGTGAGTGGGGAGGGGGTCCAAGGCACACGTGGTGGGTTTGTGACCCTGGAGCAAGGAGGAGAGGTCAGAGTCTGAGAGGGGCAAGAAGGTGGAGAGGGAGGGCGAGTTAGTAGGGGATGTAGTGGGTGTAGGGGTTGGAGCAGGAGGGGGTGCGGGGGAGGGAGAGGTGTTAAAGAGTTTGCGGATATCTGAGATTTTAGAGGAGAAGAAGGAGGCAAAGTCGTCAGGGGAGATAGAGGAGGGAGGAGGAGGGGGGGGAGGGTTTAGGAGGGAGGAGAAGGTAGAGAATAGTTTACGTGGGTTGTTAGTGGAGGCTTGGATTACAGATTGGAAATAAGCACATTTAGCAGAGGAGAGAGTAGAGGAGAAGGAGGAGAGAAGAGTGCGGTAAAGGTCTAGGGCAGCAGGGAGTTTGGTTCTCTTCCATTTCTTTTCAGCAGATCGCAGTGTGATTCTTGCCGAGCGGAGCACAGAGGAGAGCCAGGGATGGGGAGGGGAGGGGCGAGCGGGTCGGGAGGTGAGGGGACAGAGGGAGTCGAGGGAGGAGGTGAGTGAGGAGAAGAGGGTGGAGGTAGCAGAGTCTACGGAGAGTTGTGAAAAGGAGTCGATAGGAGGGAGGTGAGAGAGAGCAGTGGAGGCAAGGACAGAGGGGGAGAGAGAGCGGAGGTTACGGCGAGAGGTGACAGTGGGGGTAGGAGGAGCAGGGAGAGGGGGGAGAGACAGAGAAAAAGAGATGAAATAGTGATCAGAGAGGTCCAGGGGGGTGACAGAGAGGTTGGAGGGGCAGCAGGCCCTGGAGAAGGTGAGGTCCAGTTGACGGCCAGCTTTGTGGGTAGGAGGGGACGGAGAGAGACAGAAGTCGAAGGAGTGAAGGAGAGGGAGGAATCCAGCAGAGTGGCTGGGGTTGGAGAGATGGATGTTGAAGTCACCCAACAGGACAGTCGGGGTAGACAGAGAGGGGAGGGAGGAGAGTAGATAGTCGAGTTCATCCAGAAAGTGAGTGAGAGGCCCAGGGGGGCGGTACAAAACAATGAGCAGGAGTTGACAGGGAGAGGTTAGTTGGACTGCATGAAATTCAAAGGTAGTGACAGAGAGGGAGGTGAGATCAGAGGGGACAGAAAAGAGTAAGGAGGGAGAGAGGAGAAGACCCGTCCCACCTCCCCGTCCGGTGAGACGCGGGGTATGGGACAGGACGTAGAGAGAGGACAGGGCAGCAGGAGTAACAGTGTTATCAGGGGACAGCCAGGTTTCAGTGAGAGCAAGGAAATCGAGCGAGAGGTGGGAGGCAAAGGCAGAGATGAAATCAGCTTTGTTAGCAGAAGAGTGACAGTTCCAGAGTGCACCAGAGAGTGTGCGGGAGGGGGGGAGAGGCAGAGAAATGAGGTTAGAGGGGTTGGAGGAGCAGTAGCGGAGGGAGGGCAGAGGACGAGGACGGGAGGACAGAACAGGGATGTGAGAGACAGGGATGTGTGCCAGGATTGAACACACAACCCTCCGGTCAAGAGTCCAGAGCCCTAACCGCTACTCCACACTGCTGTGTCAGCTGCACTTCAGCTACAGCCAGCTGAAGTGAAGGCACTGGAAGAGAGTTTTAGAAGAATGGGGCAGGTTTTTAAAGTTAGATACATGCAAAACTACACGTGATGAACTGAGGCATCTCCAAAAAATTCAAAAAACACCTCTCATGCTTGACAGCTTAATGTACTTCCTGTTCAATTGAAATTGACACCCCCAATCTGAGAGCCATTGATTATAAACATTCACAAGTAATTTGTTATGTTAGTAGCTCAATACAAGTAACTCGTGTTTCCAGTGTAGAAGGTTTTGGGTCCAGGTTTCTGGACTGATTCACATTCAGAGTCTCTGCCGGCAGGTTCTGCATTGACTTGGGGAAGGACTCAAATGAACTGGCGCTGCACTTTAACCCCCGTTTCCATGACGACGCAGCAGGCACTGTCATTGTGTGCAACTCCAAGCGTGGAGGTTGCTGGGGGTCCGAGCAGAGAGACCACAATTTCCCCTTCGAGAAGGGAGCCACTATCAAGGTAAGACACTCATACCTCATTTCCATGAACCTGCATGTTTCCATGATTTTTGTAAAAACCCATACCGTGCCCTGGTGTTTCAGCACCATGCCGTGCCAGCATCCTTTCATACCTGATACTGGCACGGCACGGTGCTGCCCAGAGCCAGGGGTGTGTGTGCGAGAATGTGTAACAAAATAGAAAAAAATGTCAGTAAACACACACAAAGAACTCTGTGGGAGGATTTTAAAATTAAAATGTTGATAAAAACATGCAGAGAATGTAACATCCAAAAGCAACTGAGTACTGCTTTTAGGAAGATAAAAGTGCCACTTTATCTCACTAGCCTGCCAGAATAGAAATCAATGTTTCCCGGTGCTGTGAAGAAGAAAAAAGAAAAGCATTTTGGCCATTCACAAGGCTTATATTGAAATTGAAGATTTGCAACAGCTGAAAACCAGCTATTTGTAGATTTGCTTGTTTTAATAATAGCAGAAAAGTTTGCTATTGCGCAATACTGTCCGTGAGACTGCTGCCTTAAAACCATTGTTTAACAAAACAAAACAAAACAATATTAACCTTATCCATCTTGACACGTCTTCGCTACCATGTGTTTCCATGGTTACCATTGTACGGTTTGCGTCATTTCTGTTATCTACAGAGATTTACTGTGCTGTTAAGTACCGTGCTGACACGGTATGGAAACAGTAGTCGTGGAAACGAGGTTTTCCTCAAAAAAAGTATATCTAAAAATCAGCCCAATAATCACAAATATCTTAAACCATGTTTAGTAGGATCTAAAACACTGGGAGCATTTAAAAAAAAAAAAAAAGAGTTCCCCCAGTAGATCAGACTGGTGTGCTAACAAGGGAAGAGACTTGATGGGCCGAATGGCCTTTTCTCATTCCTAAACTTTTCTTCGTCTCTCACACCAAAATTAAAACCCCACCACTGAATTACATTGTTAGGATGCAGTTTAAAACCCCACCACTGAATTACATTGTTAGGATGCAGTTTAAAACCCCACCACTGAATTACATTGTTACGATGCAGTTTAAAACCCCACCACTGAATTACATTGTTAGGATGCAGTTTAACCCTTAGCGGTCCATTTATTCAGCGCATCTCAGGTGCGTCAGGTCCAATTTATTTTC
Source organism: Acipenser ruthenus (assembly GCF_902713425.1). Lineage (NCBI taxonomy): Eukaryota > Metazoa > Chordata > Actinopteri > Acipenseriformes > Acipenseridae > Acipenser > Acipenser ruthenus. The sequence continues at coordinate 3,789,222 of NC_081240.1, read as the reverse complement.
ACACACACAGTTTATTTTAGACACGCTGTTTAAAAGTATTTTTTCACAGTAAAACAGGTTTAAAAGGCACTGCATATCAACAGGACACTCAGTACTGCATCTCCAGCCCCGCCCCACCCGTTGTTAGCTAAATTTTTCAAATATCTCTTAATAATAGTACATACCGATAAATCATCTCTTGATCACTCGTTTTATCACCAAACTCCTCAATAATGCGATCCAAGTCGTTATTTTATTACTATAACATCTAAAAAAAGCTCTGCAAATGTCTGTGATGTTCTTTGAGCGCTGGATGCGGAACCAGCTATCTTGTTTGTTAATGTCCGTGTTATCTATGTGATGTCGGGGCTATCAGTATTCATGAATACGCCCTTTTTATTTTTTTTTTGGCTTCTCTCGGCTCCTATCGGTCTCACTCGGCCATTGAATGGTTTTCTCTGCTTTTTCCGGAGAAAAAAACGACTAGAGACCTGTTTTTTGCATCTTTTTGATGACATTGGACCGGAAAGGGAAAATTGCAATGTCGGACCAGGTCCGACATAGGGCCGCAAAGGCTTAAAGCCCCACCACTGAATTACATTGTTAGGATGCAGTTTAAAACCCCACCACTGAATTACATTGTTAGGATGCAGTTTAAAACCCCACCACTGAATTACATTGTTAGGATGCAGTTTAAAACCCCACCACTGAATTACATTGTTAGGATGCAGTTTAAAACCCCACCACTGAATTACATTGTTAGGATGCAGTTTAAAGCCCCACCACTGAATTACATTGTTAGGATGCAGTTTAAAACCCCACCACTGAATTACATTGTTAGGATGCAGTTTAAAACCCCACCACTGAATTACATTGTTAGGATGCAGTTTAAAGCCCCACACTGAATTGTTATGATGCAGTTTAAATGACACTTGAAGTGTTACAGTACTAGTATACAGGAAGCGCATTACATTGCCTTTGCTGTGTCCCATGTGGTCCTTACCACAGTGTTATATTCTGCAGGGGATCCTGTAACACTTTAACCCCTGCCTCCAGTATCTCTTCACAGACAAACTGGTGAGAGGAACAACACTGGTCCTTTCAGCTTGAGAGGATTGTCAGAAACAGATTGAAAATGAATAGAAACCAATACAGTGTTATTAACCTCACCTGGCAGACCCCTTCATTAATGATGGGCACCTGTTATAAACCAAGATACTTTCTAAGCAGGATCTTTTTAGTAAAAACATGTACGCAATCAGAATTACTTTAATCTGATTAACTATGAAATCCTGCTTGTGTCTTTCCACAGTTGACAGTGAAGGTCTTGGGCGACTGCTTCGAGATTGAACTGCCCAACGAACATATTGTCGCCTTCCCAAACCACCTGAGTCTGGACAAAATCACCTACATCAGAGTCAAGGGCGATCTCAAAGTGACCTCCTTCAAATTTGAATGAACACCTACATCTACCTGCTGAAGAAAACTTCACGCAAACCTGTCTCCCCTGAGTGTGGCTTTCTATTAAATCTTAACGGTCTAATGTGTATCCCAGTTGTCTTTATTTACCAAGTCATCTTCAATTGCACTGCAGTGAGTCAGTGGCACTACAATGGCAGTCCAATGTTTCTGTACTGATTGGGTTTTTACACTGTGATGAGGGCACCATTGGCAGAACAGAACCACAGTATGCTACTGTGCCTTTCCAAAATACTTCCATAGCACAAACACAGTGGCACAACAATGGCAATGCAATAATGGGTCTGTATTATACTAAGGGTCAATGGTAGTATACAGTGCCGTGAAAAAGTATTTGCCCCCTGTCTGATTTTCTGCATTTTGCACATTTTTCACATTGTATTTGGTCAGATTTTTTGTGGTTTATAGTAGTTGTGGCAATGTGCTCCGCCCCTGTGTGCATTTATGTGTTATATGGTGCGTGTGTTAATGTTGGTGTATAGAGATTGGTACACGGGATATAAACGGGTCTGTGTTTCACGTGGTATTTAAATTGTATAATTATATTTAGGCACGGGACTGCACATCACTGCACGTGCATTTAAAGTAAGTAATATGCGCGCACGAGGTTGCACATAATTAATTCACGTGCTGGGATTCAAGTGAATAATTAATTAGTAATTGAATCCCAGCACAACAGTATAAATAGATGCACGTTTCATTCACTCGGGGTTGGGTGTTCGTGAGTGGAGAACGGGAGAGAGAAAGGAGAAAGCATTAAAAAGAAAGTAAGAATAACAATTGCTACAGCGTGCTGGAAGTGCCAGCACGGTACTTGTTTAAACGTTCGTCCGCTTGTTTTGTGTGTTAGTTCATTTTGTTTACCTGTTTATTTTGGCTCCAGTGCCGTGTCCTGTTTTGTGTTTAAAACCCTTTTATTTTGTTTAATAAACGCTGAGTGCCACCATTGCACTCAGCATTACTCATCACCACCGTCTGTCTGTGTGTTTCTTCCGGGTCTGACGTGTCACTACCAGCCAGCCTTGACAGTAGTATATATAGAAAGTCTTTGAGAAGAAATGACACGAACTTTTGGTGCTTCTTTCATTTGTTTGTTGTGCAAGGTAATCAAACATGCAATCTTCAGGTTTGAAAAAGTGATTGCCCCCCTGTGGCAATGCGCCCCGCCCCTGTGTGCATTTGTGTATTATGTGTTGTATGTTGCGTGTGTTAATGTTGGTGTATAGTCATTGGTACATGGGATATAAACAGGTCTGTGTTTCACGTGTATTTAAAAAGTGTAGATTTGTATTTAGGCACGAGGAGGGCACAAATCACTTCACGTGCTGGTTAAATGTAATATGTGAGCACGGGGTTGCACAGAAGTAATTCACGTGCTGGGATTCAAGTGTATAATTAATTAGTAATTGAATCCCAGCACAACAGTATATATAGAGGCATGTTTCTTTCACTCAGTGTTGGGTGTTCGAGAGTGGAGAACGGGTGAGAGAGAGAAGGAGAAACGTAAAGTAGAATAAGATCGTAAATATAAGTGTTTGTACTTACCGTGTTTGTTTGTCTCCGTGCACCGTTTGTCTGTGTAGTCCGTTTTGTTTGTCTATTTATTTTGGCGTGAAGTGCCGTGTCCTGTTTTGTGCTTGTGTTTTTGTGTTTAAAACCTTTTATTTTCTGTTCTGTTATTAAATGCTGAGCGCGATCACGCGCTCAGCCTCACCAAAACCCCAAGTCTCTGTTTGTTTATTTCCTGCATCTGGTCTGACGCCACCCACTCCGGCCGTCTTTGTGACACGTGGTGTCATCGTGGGATAATAGCGCCTCCAAGCGTCAGACCAGGAGAGGGGGTTTTGTGAAAAAAAAAAAAAAAAAAAAAAATAGTAAAGCGAGGATGGGAAGAAAGAGCTGCAGGAAGCAGCAGAAGCAGCAGCAGCAACAACAACAGCTGCAGCCCTCATCCTGCATGCCGGGCTGGGAGGAGGACATCCACAACGGGGCAGTAGCCACCCCTCTACCCCCACTGCCACCGGGTTCCCCACCGTCCCGGGAAATATGGGACTGGCTGGTGCACCCCGAGGGGAACTTCGCCAGTGACCTCCCCTGGGTTATTCACGCGCTGCAGATGCGAGATGGGAAACGATGGGAGGACTGGGAGCAACAACACAACCCGGCATCCGTTCGTGACCTCACCATGGTGGTGCTTGGGTACCTAGCTGCAGACATGGGAGGGATGCCTTCCAGTGAGCAAGAGGGAGAGGAGCAGTCGCTGCCCTCTCCAGTACCTGAGCGGGAGGAGCCTGAGTGTCCACAGCCCAAGCGGGAGGAGGTCGGGGATGATGGCTGGGAGGTTTTTTTAAAGAACCTCGCGGCAGAGTTATGCCCTGGCTGTGGGGCTTATGGGCACACGTTAGCCATATGCCCCACCCAGTATGAAGAGGAGGAACTAGCGCCCAGACGGGGGGACCGCGAGCGTCCAGCGCCCAGACGGGGGGACCGCGGGAATCCGAAGCCTGAGAGGCAGCTGTTCCCACCTTCACCAGCAGAGCAAGAATGCCTGCTGGTTTCCCCATCACAACCAGCAGAGGAAGAATGCCTGCTGGTTTCCCCAGCACAACCAGCAGAGGAAGAATGCCTGCTGGTTTCCCCAGCCCAACCAGCAGAGGAAGAATGCCTGCTGGTTTCCCCAGCACAACCAGCAGAGGAAGAATGCCTGCTGGTTTCCCCAGCCCAACCAGCAGAGGAAGAATGCCTGCTGGTTTCCCCAGCACAACCAGCAGAGGAAGAATGCCTGCTGGTTTCCCCAGCACAACCAGCAGAAGAAGAATGCCTGCTGGTTTCCCCTTCAGAGGCAGAGCCGCACCAGTCCGCTGCAAGAGAGGCAGAGCAGCACCAGTCCCCTGAAAAAGGGGGAGACTACACGCTGCTCCCACCTCAGTCGCCAGGAGACTACACGCTGCTCCCACCTCAGTCGCCAGGAGACTACACGCTGCTCCCACCTTCACCGGCAGGAGCAGAGCAGCCTCTGCCTCCGCCACCTACACCGAAAGGAGCAGAGGAGCAGGAGCTGCCTCTGCCACTTCCAGGAGCAGAGGAGCAGGAGCTGCCTCCGCCACTGCCAGAAGCAGAACAGCAGGAGCTGTCTCTGCTGGCCGTACCTCCACCACGGGGAGTACGGTGGCCGGAGCCCCAGAAAGGGGAGCTGTCGGCCACGAAGAAGGGTGAGGAGGTCTGGAGACCACAAACCCCAGCAGCAGTTTCGCTGCCGGAGATCGTGGGGGAGGTCCAGGGACCTGCTACCACTGCAGCAGTTTCACTGCCGGAGATCGTGGGGGATCACGCGCTCAGCCTCACCAAAACCCCAAGTCTCTGTTTGTTTATTTCCTGCATCTGGTCTGACGCCACCCACTCCGGCCATCTTTGTGACACCCCCCTAGTTAACTCAACCCAATTAAAGGGATAATTAGGGTCAGCTGTTTGAGTACTTTGATTAACAACCAGGCCTGATTTGGGCCAGCCCTGCCCAATATAAATCTGACTAACTTTGGCCCTTACCATTAGAGAAGTTGTCAGCTCACAGGTTCTAGAGGCACATCATGCCATGAACAAAAGAAATTCCTGAAGACCTCCGGAAAAAAGTTGTTGATGCCTATCAGTCTGGAAAGGGTTACAAAGCCATTTCTAAGGCTCTGGGGCTCCACCGAACCACAGTCAGAGCCATATTGTCCAAATGGAGAAAGTTTGGGACAGTAGTGAATCTTCCCAGGAGTGGCCGTCCTGCCAAAATCTCTCCAAGAGCAAGGAGTAAAATCGTTCAGGAAGTCACAAAGAACCCTAGAACAACATCCAGGGATCTGCAGGCCTCTCTCGCCTCGGCTAAGGTCGGTGTTATTGACTCCACCATCAGAAAGACACTGGGCAAAAATGGGATTCATGGCAGAGTAATAAGGCGGAAACCATTGCTCACTAAGAAGAACATGAATGCTCGTCTCAAGTTTGCCAAAAAGCACTTGGATGATCCTCAAGAGTTCAAATGATGGACAGTTCTATGGACAGATGAGTCAAAGTGGAACTTTTTGGCTGACATGGGCCCCGTTATGTCTGGCGAAAACCAAACACTGCATTCCACAGTAAGAACCTCATACCAACGGTCATGGTGGTGGTAGTGTCATGGTTTGGGGATGCTTTGCTGCATCAGGACCTGGACGCCTTGCCATCATTGAAGGAACCATGAATTCTGCTCTGTATCAGAGAATTCTACAGGAGAATGTCAGGCCATCCGTCCGTGAGCTGAAGCTGAAACGCAGCTGGATCATGCAGCAAGACAATGATCCGAAACACACAAGCAAGTCTACATAAGAATGGTTGAAGAACAAGAAATTTAACGTTTTGGGATGGCCTAGTCAAAGTCGAGACCTAAACCCCATTGAGATGTTGTGGCAGGACCTGAAACGAGCAGTTCATGCTCAAAAACCTACAAATGTCACTGAGTTGAAGCAGTTCTGCATGGAGGAGTGGGTCAAAATTCCTCCACAGCGCTGTGAGAGACTAATCAATAACTACAGGAAGCGTTTGGTTGCAGTTATTGCTGCAAAGGTGGCATAACCAGTTATTGAGTCTGAGGGGGCGATTACTTTTTCACACGGGGGTATTGGGTGTTGCATAACTTTCTTTAATAAGGACCGGGTTTGAGAACCCCTGGCTTAGTGAAATCCAATTTTGACACCCCGTGGGATTACAAATGACAGTATAAACCAGGCATGGGAAACTCTGGTCCTTTCAGACCAGATGCAAGTTCCAGACCTGTTCTTAATTGTTCAATTGAACCAGTTAAACCTGCATCCAGGTCCCAAAGCAAGCACAGTAATTATTTAATCACACCTGACACACATCAGTACAGAACCATCATATTGTATCAGTATAAACAGTACAGGACCAGTACTGTATATTCATCAGTGTTTGCTCCAGGACTTACAGGTCAATGTGGCCCCCTCTCAGAATTTTAGGGGGACATTTTCTTCAGTGAGGGGGTGTGGCGGAGTGTCCCGCCCCTTTGTTTATTTATTTATTATGATTTGTTTATTACGGCAAAAGCCGATTTTTGTTATTTGTTATTTTGTGTTTAAAAACCTCATGAGGATTCGTGACTGATCAGCTAGTGATTTATTTAACTAGCTGACAGTCACGCATCCTTACTAAACTCATGCAGACCGTGGCCGAGGGATAATAAGACAATTAACAGCTAGTCAACCCCTCGGCCAGAATATAAGAACCTGCAGCTGTCCGCACTGGGGGGAGAGAGTGTCAGTGGAGAGACGTAAGTCTGTAGGAGTACAAAGAGAATTAACAATTGCTATATACGTGCTGGCTAAAAACCAGCACGATACTTGTTAGTTTCGGTTTGTTTGGCCAACGCGCCGTTTTGTTTGTGGTGTTTGTTTGTTTAAATCTTTTTGTTTGTTTTGGTTTATTTATTTAATAAAAACGCTGAGCAGAAAAGAAGGCAAAGAAAAGTTCACTATCCATGCATCTCTACAGCTAACCTCATTACAAAAACATATTATTTGCATTTTTTAATTCTTGGTGACTAAAACGTACAGTACTGATGCTAATTAAAAAAAAATAATAAAACGCTTACCTTGCATCAGTGTGATGGATGTCCCTGCTTGTTACCACACAAATCACTGATGATGGCAGGGAAATTGGAGAGAGCTTCAGTCGCAAGACTGAATCTCTGACGGTATTTCGTCTTGATCGCCCTTTGCTTGTAATGTACTAGTGTTGAGCCAACAATCCATATTTTTTCACTGGATTGAAAACTAAAACCTCTTACTCTCACACCAGACGTAACGGCTTGCCAAATTAGACCGCATGGCAATACATCGGTTTCTGATTGGCCATACATTCTGTATTATGAAATGAACCAATAGTACTTAAGTTACAATAAACTTAATAGGGTCATTGAAAAAAATAAATATCGATTTGCTGGCACGAATGCACACAGGAAATAAAATGAGTTAAAGACGAGGCTTTTAGTTTTTTAAAATATGTAATCTTTTCTTTTTTTTTATCCAGAAGCCCAACTGTTTATATGACATTTAAACAACAGGGCATATTTAAAACGTACATATTTAATATGTAAATTTGTCATGTGTGCACTGAACGCTGTGTCACAGCACATCAGTCTGGTGTTAGCGATTAAACGTTGATTACATGACAAAAGTTTGCAGTAGATTGGCAAGTGGTACTAAATAAAATCCGCCATTTCAGAATTTTTCTCACGTACCCGTTTGAAAACTGCTGCATTACAATAAACCACATTACCAACAGATACAGTTTAATAGTAGTATTTAAATGCCATTGTTCTGACTGGTAAATTCTTACCTTCCAGCTGCCCCTTTATTTTGACAATTTCTATATAAAAAATGGCATTTTTTCTTGACATTTTTCATTCTTAGCCCACAAGTAAATATTTTGGACAGTTTTCAAAACAATTTTTGCTTTATTTTTTACAACACACGTTGATGTATTATAACGGAAAAAAATATATATTATATTTACCTTTGGATAATGTAAATATAATATATATTTAGAAAATTACAGAAAAGAAGCCCCCAAGTAAATGTTTTGGACAGTTTTCAAAACAATTTTTGCTTTATTTTTTACAACACACGTTGATGTTGTACTGTTTAATTTTTTTCAAGGTTAAACGAAAAATGTCAATATACAATATGTATTTCGTTGGTTTTGTGGATTTGCTATATTTTAACATACTTTAATACTGCACCTAAAGATATGGTTTTGAAAATGCTGCTTACCAAAACCGTGACTGCACGTGCATTGTATTACATAATAATTTCCTTTGTTCCGATTCCAGTGGTGTTTTCTCAATGCAAGATGTATTGTAGGCATACAGTGCTGTATAAAATCACATACACTGTATATATATATTTATCATGCCGTTATAGGTCAACTGGTGAAATGGCCAAGAGACAGTTGGTACGTAACACATACTGCATTATTTTGGCCCTGGATTTTAGCATTTTTTGTCATAGAAAAGACAATGTCACATATTTTATAAAGTATCCGAAGACTACTTTTTTTTTTTTTTTTTTTTTTTTAATCAATGATGCAGTTTTCGTTTCACGAATCTACTGCAATTTGTCTATAAACTGTACTGTACGCATAAGTACACATTTCTCCCATTTACTTGCTAGGTCACTCCATATATCCAAACATGTCATCAGACAGATATTCTGTCTAGCAAATAGATAAGTTTACAGCGGATGAATTTCACAGCATTTTTAAGCACAAATATAATAGCCTTCATTTCAACAGCCACTGCCGAAGCCGATTACTTATTCTTCCAGAAGTAATGGTCGGGTGTAACAGGGATACACAGATATATTTGCGCCAGGCCATGTTGTTAACAAGCCTGATGCTGTCGTCCAGGATTTACTGTGAAACTGACTGTAACCAGGGAGGGTGTGAGCGCATTCTACTGGAATGGAGAATAATGGCACGGGAGTTTAATTATGCAATTACGCAAGTGTAAACAAACAAGTAAAAAAGATTAGCCTGTCTTCACATGTCATCTTAATACAAAATGCATTAATTTACTGCGTATTGGTATTGCGTCTGGTCTGGGAAGGGGGACACACGGGCGTGTTAAGAGAAATTCAGCGGGACATTTTTTATTTCAGGGGGGCATTGGCGCAATGGCGCAGCCTAGCGCGAACACTGATTCATTCTGTATTCACAATAATGTGGTTGCTAAGGATTCAGTTTTGGTGTTTTCAGGGTAATACACTCAGATTACAATGGGATCCTAATGGGGGTTTCCAATTCTGTAAAGATCCCCCTTTAACTGGGTCCAGATGCAAATGGTTTATGAACTAGACTCTTCCTATGGAAGCCACTCAGTTATGCCTTTAGGGCAGTGGTGCACAACTCGGTCCTGGAGGGCCGGTGTCCCTGCAGGTTTTTATTACAACTGCACCCTAAAGTACTTTATTGGACCTTATTAGAAGCTTAATTGGTTCAATTAACTGGTCCAATGGTTGGAACAAAAACCAGGAGGGACACCGGCCCTCCATGACCTGAGTTGTGCACCACTGCTTTATGGCATCCTCTCCACCCTTGAGAGAAACTCCCCTTTTTAATATTCTTGAACTGTTACCTGCATAAAATCACGGGTGTGAACATTTTCTGCAAACACATCGAACCCTGATGTTGACATCGATTACTGTGCAAATTCTAACGATGATTATCGATCATTACCTAGTTAAAATGCTTAAAAAAATAAATAAATAAATAAATAAAAAATCCCGCACAGTAACAGTTTAAAGGAAAAATAAGTCCTCTTTTTAAAGAGCATGGTATAAAAAAAAAAACATTCAAACAAATCCCAATGTTTTAAGACATGTTTGATAAATCAACCCCACTGTCCAAAGGAGAAAAAAACAAGGTTTGAAAGCTACATTAACATTATGGTCTATTTATTTGGAAATAATTGGAGCTCTCATTTTTCTTTTGTTTTTATTTGCTGTTGGTTACAATTTCTGAATTGCCCAGCTTCTGCAAGCGAACGTAGCAGTCCCTTCCAGTGTGCCGTGGCTGCAGAGATGCATTTCACTTTTTGCTGTCATTTTAATCAAAACTTTACATGACTTTGCATAGAGACACTTAGATTTGCATTATCTTCGGTGAATACAAATATATTGTCATTTTTCCAAACAGTACATTAGACTCTAGAAGTCGCCTACCCTTTCCTGCAACGGAACTTCTGTTGATAATTTTATTTTGCGTCTCCATACTTGAATATGTATAATATCTCTTTCATACATGTATGTGGATTTATTATTAATTGACTTACTGCCCTCATCGCAACCAAGATATGCAGAATATCTCTTTCATACATGTATAGGCCTAATCAATCTACTTACCACGTCGCAACCAAAAATGCATCACATACTGGAGTGCTCAGAGAAGCATTTCGCTTACACTCATATAGTACATTACTAAGGCCCTACCTATTTCACGGCCATGAAAAACGTGACACAGAGTGTGAAATTCATTCTTCGCTGTGAAAACTGTCTATTTTGTGTACTTTTACCCAGCACTTAAATCCAATTAAGTTATGTGAATTGGTCCAGGTTCCTGATGTGAGAAAACTGGTCATGATTTTTTGATTGAAACTTAACAGCAGCCAATAAGCACTCTGGGCTCTCCTCACTGATTGGTAGAAATGGGCATCTGGGGCGGGTTTAGTATCCTAGGAGATCTCAACTGATATTGTTAAAGTGTCCTTCCAGCGATTTGTACAACTAATAAATAACTATTTTACATACCCCAAAACAAACTCCAATGTGCTGTTAAACTCAGAGGTTGCTGGAAAGCAGTTTAATTGAAAGTTTTAAATCAGTGTTTTGGTAAACAGGAAGCCTGCTTCGGTGGTTGCTGTGGAACTCCTTCCGTTGCTATGTGACATGCACAGGGAAAGGGTAGTGGAACAGAAACAGTACGGCTACACAGGGAGCTAGCAAGTGTTTGCAAAAAAACATATTGTTAATTAAACTATACTTATTTAACAGTGATATGTTTACTGGACACTCATTTACCCTAGCAAGTACTAGTTTGCAGGAACAATATTTGAGTTCAGACAGAGGGTGATGTCTGCAACTCAGAGAGTGCCCTGATTGTGAAATATGATGGTATCTTGTTTTTATGAAAGTACCTTTACAAAATTTTAAATTTGTACATGTTAAATTATACTCTTGCCCACGCTTTTGTAGGGCAATCTCTATTTCGGTGTTTGGACTGCTATATGACATCTTTCTACGCCTACACTACATCCTGCTGGAGGAAATTATTCCGATTCAGTACATTAGAACATAAGAAAGTTTACAAACGAGAGGAGGCCATTCAGCCCATCTTGCTTGTTTGATTGTTAGTAGCTTATTGATCCCAGAATCTCATCAAACAAAAAAACAGGTAGAGAAACAGGTAGAGCTTCAACAACTTTACTGGGGAGTTGGTTCCAGACCCTCACAACTCTCTGTGTAAAAAATTGCCTCCTATTTTCTGTTCTGAATGCCCCTTTATCTAATCTCCATTTGTGACCCCTGGTCCTTTTTTCTTTTTTCAGGTCAAATAAGTTCCCTTGGTCGACATTGTCTATACCTTTTAGGATTTTAAATGTTTGAATCAGATCGCCGCTAGTCTTCTTTGTTCAAGACTGAATAGATTCAATTCTTTTACTAACAACCCACGTAAACTATTCTCTACCTTCTCCTCCCTCCTAAACCCTCCCCCCCTCCTCCCTCCTCTATCTCCCCTGATGACTTTGCCTCCTTCTTCTCTTCTAAAATTTCAGATATCCGCAAACTCTTTAACACCTCTCCCTCCCCCGCACCCCCTCCCGCTCCAACTCCTACACCCACTGCAACCCCGACTAACTCACCCTCCTTCCCCACCTTCTTGCCCCTCTCAGACTCTGACCTCTCCTCCCTGCTCCAGGGTCACAAACCCACCACGTGTGCCTTGGACCCCCTCCCCACTCACATCTTTCAAGCTGCTGCTCCTGCTCTACTCCCCTTCATCTCCTCCCTCCTCAACACCTCTCTACTTTCTGGTATCTTCCCCTCTGCCTTCAAAAAAGCCTCGATCACTCCCCTCCTCAAAAAACCTACCCTCGACCCCACCTCCCTCCAGAGCAACCGTCCTGTCTCCCTCCTACCCTTCCTCTCCAAAACCCTCGAGCGGACTGTACACCGCCAGCTCTCTGCTTTCCTGTCCAACCACTCTCTGCTTGACCCTCTCCAATCCGGCTTCCGCTCTGCTCACTCTACTGAAACCGCCCTCCTGTCTGTCACCAACTCACTTAAATGTGCCCGAGCTGCCTCTCTCTCCTCTGTCCTAATTCTCCTCGACCTCTCTGCTGCCTTTGACACTGTTGATCACTCTATTCTACTATCATCTCTTGCTGACCTGGGGATCTCTGGCACTGCTCTGGTCTGGTTCTCCTCCTACCTCTCCAACCGCACTTACCAGGTAACCTGGCGTGGAGCAACCTCCACACCTCACCCTCTCTTAACTGGAATCCCCCAAGGGTCAGTCTTGGGTCCTCTCCTGTTCTCTCTCTACACCCGCTCCCTGGGCCCCCTCATCGCATCCTATGGTTTCTCATACCATTTCTATGCTGATGATGCTCAGATTTTCCTCTCCTTCCCCACCTCTGACTCCACCATCTCCTCCCGTATCGCTACTTGTCTGTCTGCTATTTCCTCCTGGATGCACTCGCATCACCTCAAACTCAACCTCTCTAAATCTGACCTCCTTTTCTTTCGCTCCTCCTCCCCCTCCTCTGATCTCTCTATCTCTGTTCCTCTGGAATCTACCACACTCTATCCCTCTTCCTCCGCTAAGAACCTTGGAGTCACCCTGGACCCCTGCCTCTCTTATTCCCAGCACATCTCCACTCTGGCACGCACTTGCCGATTCTTCCTGAGCAACATCCGAAGAATCCGACCCTTCCTCACCAACTATGCTACCCAGCTCCTGGTCCAGGCCCTGGTACTCTCCGGCCTAGACTACTGCAACTCCCTCCTGGCTGGCCTCCCTGCGTCCGCCACCCGTCCGCTCCAGCTCATCCAGAACTCTGCTGCCCGCCTGGTGTTCTCTCTGCCTCGCTTCGCCCACGCTACTCCACTACTCCGCTTGCTCCACTGGCTCCCGATCACCGCTCGCATCCAGTTCAAGACTCTTGTACTAGCCTACAGATGCCTTGACCAGTCTGCACCCAGCTACCTCCAGACCCTCATCTCTCCCTACACCCCCACTCGACCTCTCCGCTCCGCCTGCACTAGAAGACTAGCTCTACCACCGCTACGCTCCCCTGCCTCCAAAGCCCGCTCCTTCTCCACCCTTGCTCCGCAGTGGTGGAATGACCTTCCTACAGATGTCAGGACTGCCCAGTCCCTGACCACATTCCGGCGCCTCCTTAAGACCCACCTCTTCAAAGAGCACCTGTAGAACTCCTCTGTTTGTATCCTGGGACACTATCACCCTTCATATAAATGTGCTTTATTTTGCTCTTATCAGCCCCCTATTTTACTGCATTTAATCCTGTACTTCAGAATACTGTAATCTGCCAAGTGTTTAACCTGTAGTACTTTGTATTTAATCACATCCTGATGTAACTATCACTATTTAATCATATCCTGATGTAACTATCACTATTACCTGCTGTATTATTGAATTGTGGTTTGTCAAACTTGTACTTTGCTTGAACAAAAGTTATTGTATTTCTTGCTCTTATTGTATTACTTGTATTTTAACGCTTGAAATGTTTTTGCTTACGATTGTAAGTCGCCCTGGATAAGGGCGTCTGCTAAGAAATAAATAATAATAATAATAATAATAATAATAGTATGGTAAAGCCCAAGGAAGCACTGTAAAGCACAGGGAAGCATTGTAATGCACTGAGGTGTAAGGTTTGGTACAGACAGCTATGGCAAATCACATGGATGCATTTTAAAGCACAAAGAGGTATGGTAAAGCACAAAAAAGCATTGTAAACCACAGGGAAGCATTTTACACCACACGGAAGTATTGTAAATGACTAAAGCTAAGGTTTACAATTTTAGAAAAGCAACCTATGAAGGTATGAAACAGAGACAAACAGAAGTAGATTGGAGTAAAATAGAGAAAACATCCACTGAAAAAGGATGGCTGTTATTTAAAAATGTAGTACTAGAGGCGCAAAACAATTACATCCCAAAAGTAGACAAATCTAAATCTAAAACAAAATGGTCAGAATGGTTTAATAGATCAATTAAAAAAAATATTCAGAGTAAAAAGGCACTTTACAGTGTTTAAAAGGGACCAAAAACAAAGTACACAGAAAGAGTACTTGCAAACACAAGTCAAAAAGGAAGTTAGAAAGGCCAAGAGAGAGATAGAAATCAATATTGCAAAGGGGGCTAAAACCAATTCCAAAATGTTTTTCCAATATTATAACAGCAAGAGAACATTCAAAGAGGAGGTTAAATGTCTAAGAGACACAAATGGCAAAATCATAGATGAAGAAGAAAAACAGCAAATATATTAAATGATTAATTTTCACAGGTTTTTACAAAGGACGACACAGACAACATGCCCGACATGTCGACCTGTTCCTATCCAATTTTAAATACCTTTAGCATAACAGAGCTCTAAAAATAAACAAACCTCCTGGGCCAGATGAGATCCTCCCAATAGTACTCAAAGAAATGAAAGAAGTTATTTACAAACCGCTAACCAAGATCATGCAACAGTCTCTTGACACAGGGGTTGTACCGACAACTGGAAAAAAGCAAACGTAATACCGATCCACAAAAAGGGAGACAAAACCGAACCAGGTAACTACAGACCAATAAGCCTGACTTCTATTATATATAAACTTATGGAAACTATAATAAGATCCAAAATGGAAAATTACCTATATGATAACAATATTCTGGGAGACAGTCAGCATGGTTTTAGGAAAGGGAGGTCGTGTCTAACTAACCTACTTGACTTTTTTGAGGATGCAACATTGACAATGGATAACTGCAAAGCATACGACATGGTTTATTTAGATTTCCAGAAAGCTTTTGACAAAGTCCTGCATAAAAGATTAATTCTCAAACTGAATGCGTAGGGATTCAAGGAAATGCATGCACATGGATTAGGGAGTGGTTAACATATAGAAAACAGAAAGTACTGATTAGAGGAGAAACCTCAAAATGGAGCGACTGATCCCAGTGGTGTACCACAGGGATCAGTATTAGGTCTTCTGCTATTCCTAATCTACATTAATGATTTAGATTCTGGTATAGTAAGCAAACTCGTTAAATTTGCAGACGACACAAAAATAGGAGGAGTGGCAAACGGTGTTACAGCAGCAAAGGTCATTCAAAATAATCTAGACAGCATTCAGAACTGGGCAGACACATGGCAAATGACATTTAATAGTGAAAAGTGTAAAGTATTGCATGCAGGCAATAAAAATGTGCATTATAAATATCATATGGGAGATTCTGAAATTGAAGAAGGGAACTATGAAAAAGACCTAGGAGTTTATGTTGACTCAAATGTCTTCATCTAGACAATGTGGGGAAGCTATAAAAAGGCCAACAAGATGCTTGGATATATTGTGAGAAGTGCTGAATTTAAATCAAGGGAAGTAATGTTAAAACTTTACAATGAATTAGTAAGACCTCACCTAGAATATTGTGTTCAGTTCTGGTCACCTCGTTACAAAAAGTATATTGCTGCTCTAGAATGAGTGCAAAGAAGAGCAACCAGAATTATCCTGGGTTTAAAAGGCATGTCGTGGGGAACCACTAGGGGGCCTAATATGGAGTAGAGGTGTAAAGCAGGAGTTCTTGAATCTTTTAAAATAATCTTTAGCAATCCTTTAAAATCATTCTTTTAAAACGTCGCTTTTTGTTTGTTTTAATAAGTTTAACGTTACATCAGCTGTTTTATTTGATATATCCGTTGCTGTCAGTCATACTTACTTTGTAATGCTACCAAAGCCGTCAAGCAAAAAATCAATGGCTGCTGATCCAGGTACACCTGCTCCTGGGCCGAGCGCTGAAGCAGGAGAAAGCAGAGAGGGGGGCCCGGCTACAGCTCCACCATGCTTGACGATTTCAGTAGGATCGTCAGGGAAGTTATCCGAGATGAGATTGCTATGCTTAGATCCGAAATTCAATAGGCAATTGCTCCCATTAAAGCCGCGTTTTCCATGTGCTCTGAAAAAGGGCTCCATGAATGTGTTTGACGCCCGCCTTGCTGTGGTTGAATCAGCCTGCAACTTGCTTGCTTCTGAAAATAACAAGCTCCTTGCTAAAATTGACGACCTGGAGAACAGAAAGTAGGAGAAATCTGCGCGTCGTCGGAATTCCGGAGGGGATGGAGGAAGGCAGACCAACAGAGTTTATGTCGAGCTTCTTTCAAGAAGTGTTTGGGCAGGAGTGCCTTTTGTGTATGTATGGTTGTGGGTTGTATATTTTTTTTCATTTGTGTGTGTGTATTCCTTTGGTAAAATGAATGTTTGCCTAAATTGAAAGCATTACTGTTATGGTTGAAATGTGCGCATCAGACTGACTTGCAAACGGCGCGTCAATGCAATGTATCCCAGGGAATTTAGTTTTGGTGCCACGGAGAACAGGGGTTTTGCTAGTCTGTGTGGGCATGCTTTGCAGCTATCGCTCCAGTGTTGTTATTGGGTTGCTGGTTAAGTTTGCTACTCTCAACTGTCTGTAATGGATTTTCCAGTATTACCATTTTATGTGTTTGTATGGATATGTATGGATGTGTGTATATGTGTGTGTGTGTGTATGTATGCGTATATATATATATATATATATGTGCATGTGTGTGTATGTATTTGTTGGTACCCCTCCACAAAAAACAAAGAATGCACAATTTTCTCTGAAATAACTTGAATATGACAAAAGTAATTGGCATCCACCATTGTTTATTCCATATTTAATAGAAATCAGACTTTGCTTTTGATTTTTTATTCAATTATAATATTGTAAGTAATAAAACAAATGAAAATGGCATGGACAGTACGTTTCGCTCCAGAATGCCTTGATAGTCTTGAGATTTCATTGTGCCCTGCACAGATTCAAGGCACCCTGTGCCAGGCGCAGCAAAGCAGCCCCAAAACATAACCGAGCCTCCATGTTTCACTGTAGGTATGGTGTTCTTTTCTTTGAAAGCTTCATTTTTTCGTCTGTGAACATAGAGCTGATGTGACTTGCCAAAAAGCTCCAGTTTTGACTCATCTGTCCAAGGACATTCTCCCAGAAGGATTGTGGCTTGTCAATATGCATTTTAGCAAATTCCAGTCTGGCTTTTTTATGTTTTTCTGTCAAAAGTGGAGTCCTCCTGGGTCTTCTTCCATGGAGCCCACTTTCGCTCAAAAAGCGACGGATGGTGCGATCAGAAACTGACGTACCTTTACCTTGGAGTTCAGCTTGTATCTCTTTGGCAGTTATCCTTGATTCTTTTTCTACCATTTGCACTATCCTTCTGTTCAATCTGGGGTCGATTTTCCTCTTGCGGCCGCGCCCAGGGAGGTTGGCTACAGTTCCATGGACCTTAAACTTCTTAATAATATTTGCAACTGTTGTCACAGGAACATCAAGCTTCTTGGAGATGGTCTGTAGCCTTTACCTTTACCATGCTTGTCTATTATTTTCTTTCTGATCTCCTCAGACAACTCTTTCCTTTGCTTTCTCTGGTCCATGTTCAGTGTGGTGCACACAATGATACCAAACAGCACAGTGACTACTTTTCTCCATTTAAATAGGCTGAATGACTGATTACAAGATTGGAGACTTGTGTGATACTAATTAAAGAAACTAATTAGTTTGAAATATCACTATAATCCAATTATTTATTATCTTTTCTAAGGGGTACCAACAAATGTGTCCAGGCCATTTTAGAATATCTTTGTAGAATAAGCAATAATTCATCTCTCTTCACAGCTTCTTTGCTTTATTCTATGACATACCAAAGGCATGCAAGTATACATGATAAAATAGCTTTTAATTTCATCACTTTTCAGGAGGAATGAAGCATTATTTCAATGAGCTGTAAGGGTACCAACAAATTTGAGCACGTCTGTATATATATATGTGTGTGTGTGTGTGTGTGTATATATATATATATATTATATATATATATATATATATATATATATATATATATATAAATAAAATAAATAAGAAATTAATAAATAATATATATTATTTTATTATTATTTTTTTTAGTATTCACGTTTGTGTGTGGTTTGAAAGGAGAGAAATAATGTTTGCACAGCCCTGGGTTCAGTATACTATTTGTTGTTACTGAAATGAAAAGGTTTGTTTCTCTTACTGATATAGTTTGGGGTGTTGACTTACTATGTGGATACTTTACTAAATAATTGAAATGTTCTTGCAGTATTACATTATCACTGTATAGGCATTAACCAGTTTTTTTTTTTAGTTTTTTTTTTATTGATTTTCTCTCTGGTGTTTTCATACATTTGGTGCATTTCTTATAGTTACCTATTTTCAAGGGTTGCTCACATTTAGATAATTCAGTTCTGGGACTAGTGCTGTAAGGTTAGGCACAGCAGAGCAGACACAGTGGTTAGGTTAAAAGCTTTACAAATTAAGCTTTGGGAATGTTACCACCTCTTAATAGGTTGTATGGGGGGGGGGGGGGGGCAGTTATATTTTTTGTATTGTTTTTTTTGTTCTGTTTTCTTTCTTTCACTTTCCTTCTCTCTTCTGCCGTTTTTTTCTTTATATTGGTCAAGGGGAGGGGATCTGAGGTTAAGATGCCTGTTTTGTTTCGTTTGGTATCTCATCCTACATTTTTTTTCTTTATATCCCTAAATCTTGATGGTTGCTGTGGCTGGCACTAACTCTAGTGAGATTGGGTGCCAGATTAATAATCTTCGAAATTCAGACCACTCCCATATGCGCAGGAGTTGGGTGGGGCAGCTATTTCATTCCAAATTTCATGGCAAGGCTAGGGGAGCAGCAATTTTAGTACACAAATCCATTCCATTCATTGCCTCCCAGGTAACTGCGGACCCAAATGGCCGTTATGTTGTTGTCACAGGTACTCTTTATAACACCCCTTTAATTTTAGCTAATGTCTATGCTCCTAATTGGGATGATAGTCAGTCAGTTTTTCACTAACTTTCTTTCTTCCCTACCTGATGTGCACACACATCACCTCTTACTCGGGGGGGGGGGGACATGAACTGTACTCTTAATCCTAGGTTGGACCCCTCCTGCCTAAATCCAGCACCCCCTTCAAAATCTGCTCTGATTATTCGTTCATTTCTTGACACATATGGGGCTTCTGATCCGTGGCGCTTTCTTTTTCCAACTGCCCGGCAGTACTTTTTTTTTTTTTTCCTCCTGTACATCAAACATACTCTCGTATTGACTACTTTTTTCTGGATAAAAAACTGCTTCCCATTATACGTTCTTGTACGTATCAGAGTATAGTCATATCAGATCATGCGCCGGTTTTGGAGCTTTTTTTTCACAGGAAGGTGGCACCACGTCACCCTTGGAGGCACAACCCCCTAATATTATCTGATCAAGACTTTGTCCAGTTTATTTCTTCTTTCTAGATACCAACTCAACACCTGGGATGTCCTCCATCACTTTATGGGAAACCTTAAAGGCTTATTTACGAGGCCAAGTAATCTCTTATAGTGCTCGACTCAACAGGCTTCGAACAGGGCGGCTCTCAGAACTAACTGACCTTATTTTAGATCAGCAACATGCTCTCTCTCCTACTCCAGAACTCTATAAACAATGATTGTCCCTACAGACTGAATTCAACCTTCTCTCCACTAAACAGGCAGAGCAATTAATGATTAGATCACGGCATGCACTATATGAACATGGTGATAAAGTTAGCAAAATTTTAGCACATCATCTGCGTCAATCTGCTGCTTCACATTTCATCCCACAAATTAATTCTCAATCAGGTCTGCCTACAACTGACCAGCAGGAGATTAATGATCAATTGAAAATATTTTATTTTTCTCTTTCTCTTTACAAATCGGAATCACCTGCTGATCCCGCATTAACCGATTCTTTTTTTGAGAGCCTTCCTGTTCCAGCGTTGGATCCTGACTCAAAAGCCCACCTGGAGGAGCCCTTTGCCCCAGATGAAATAACTCAAGCTATTAGGTCAATGCAGAGTGGTAAATCTCCTGGCCCAGATGGGTTTCCCATAGAATTGTATAAGAAATTTAGCTGTAGTTTGTCTCCCCTACTGAGCACCATGTTTGCTGAATCTTTTACATCTATGTCCCTTCTGCCTACGCTGTGCCAAGCCACTAGCTCTGTACTGCTTAAACAGAATAAGAACCCTCTTGATTGTGGATCCTACTGCCCCATTTCGCTGCTTAATGCAGACTTTAAAATTCTTGCTAAGACCCTGGCACACCGTCTTGAGTCGGTTCTCCCCTCTATTGTCTCCTCGGACCAGACAGGATTTGTGCAGGGCAGACACTCTTATTTTAACCTTCGCCGCCTGTTCAATATTATATATGCTCCCTCTTCTCCTCTGCCTGAGGTTATTCTTTCATTAGATGCAGAGAAAGCTTTTGATTGTGTTGAATGGGACTACTTGTTTGCTGCTCTACATAGGTTAGGCTTTGGTCACAATTTTATTTCATGGATCAAGCTGTTATATTCCTCCCCTACAGCTTCTGTTCACACAAATGATGTGCAATCCAAATACTTCCCTCTCCAATTGAACCTCTTGCAATATCCCTGCGTGTAAGTCAGGATGTAAAAGGAGTAATTCGGGGGGGGCGCGAGCAGAATGTGTCACTTTATGCTGATGACCTTCTTTTATATATTTCTGATCCTATCTCTTCCCTCCCCATGCCTTAGTCATACTGGAGCAGTTTAGCAGGTTCTCTGGATATAAACTTAACCTACACAAGAGTGAATTGTTCCCTATCAACTTGGCAGCTCGTCGCTGTCCCCTTGAGAATCACCCTTTCAAAATTGCATCCGAAAGCTTTACTTACTTGGGGGTCACAGTCACACGCTCATACAACAAACTCTTTAAATTGAACTCTACTCCCCTACTAGAGCGTATTAAACAAGACTTTCTTCGCTGGTCCACTCTACCACTTTCTCTGGCAGGTCGCATCAACTCGGTCAAGATGAACACACTCCCTAAATTACTCTACCTGTTTCAATGTATCCCTGTTTTTATTACTAAAAGTTTTTTTGTTTGATGAGATTCTGGTTTCAATAAGATACTAACAACCAAACGAGCAAGATGGGCTGAATGGCCTCCTCTCGTTTGTAAACTTTCTTATGTTCTTATGTTCTTATGTTTCTTTGTTTATCTGGAATAAGAAGCCTCCCAGAATTCGGAAAGATTTCCTACAAAGAATGAAACCAAGGGGGGGTATGGCTCTGCCTATTTCAATTTTATTATTGGTCGGCTAATATCCGAAATCTATTACATTGGTCACATTTTCACCCCCGGCTGGACGGCCCTGCGTGGATGGCCATGGAGTCAGCCTCCTGTCGCTTTACCTCCCTGCCAGCCCTACTGTGCTCTTCTCTTCCCATCTCGACTTCTCAGTTTAGTGTTAACCCTGGTGTATCACTCCCTCCGGATCTGGTCGCAGTTTAGGAGGCGGTTTGGCCTACAGTCCATGTCCATATCTGCCCCTGTTGATGTAAACCATATTCCCACCCTCAGTGAAAGACTCTGCTTTTAGTCTGTGGTATAGAAGTGGTATTAAGTCTCTTAAAGATTTATACATTGACAATAATTTTGCATCGTTCGGCCAGCTTGTCCAAAAATTTAACCTACCTCAAACACACTTTTTTCGCTACTTGCAAATTCGAAACTTTGTTCATAATAGAGTGGTTCAATTTCCTCTACTGCCTCCCAAATCAATCACTGATTTGATTCTAGAATTCAACCCTGACAGTAGGGGCGTAATATCTAAAATTTATAACATTATATTGTCTCTGCATTGCCCTTCATTGTCCACTTTGAAAACCCTGTGGGAACATCATCTAGAACTCCAGCTAACTGATGACATTTGGGAATCCATCCTTGCTCATGTGCATTCCTCGTCAGTTTATGCTCGGCATGGGCTTATTCAATTCAAGATCTACACCGTCTTCATTTATCAAAGGTCAAATTGTCCAGAATATACCCTGAATTGGATCCAGCCTGTGACAGATGCAAACTAGCACCAGCTTCTCTCATACATGTGTTCGGGTCCTGTCCCAGGCTGGCTCCATATTGGACCTCTGTCTTTGAGACCCTCTCTCCGTTCTTACAAGTGCCTATTGACCCCACTCCACTCATTGCGATTTTCGGTGTGATTCCTGACAATGTTCCCTTAACAGGGCTGCAGTCGGACACCGTGGCCTTTGCAACTCTGCAGGCTAGACGCCTCATTTTATTTGGTTGGAAGCAGGCTGCCCCACCCTCACATGTTCATTGGATTAGGGATCTCATGTACTCCCTTAAATTGGAAAAAATAAAGTTTACATTAAGGGGATCCACTGCAAGATTTTATAAAGCATGGCAACCCTTTCTCTCCTATGTTGACAACCTCAGATTGCCCTCCCCTCCATAATCTTCCTTTATAAAATTAATAAGGAAAAAGCAAGCACGGCACTTTCTGTCTTTCTCTCTGGCTCCTTTTCTTTCTCTTCTGTCTTTCTCCTCTTTCCTTCTATTTTATAACAATTATAACTATTATTAATGATTTCCACTTAAATCTCTGTTAAATTGTGTTTATGTTTCATCCTGCTTAATTTGTGAAATCCAATAAACAAAGTTTTAAAAAAAATAAAAAATCAGGCTTATTGATCTGTAGTACCTGGTTCGGTTTTGTCTCCCTTTGTTGTGGATCGATAATACGTTTGCTATTTTCCAGTCTGTCGGTACAACCCGTGTCAAGAGACTGTTGCATGATCTTGGTTAGCGGTTTGTAAATAACTTCTTTCATTTCTTTGAGAACTACTGGGAGGATCTCATCCGGCCCAGGGGATTTGTTTATTTTAAGAGCTCCTAGTCCCTTTAACACTTCCGCCTCTGTTATGCTAAAGTTATTTAAAACTGGATAGGATCAGGTCGACATATGGGGCATGTTGTCCATGTCCTCCTTTGTAAAAAAAACAGTGAAAAGTAATCATTTAATATATTTGCTGTTTTTTTTTCTTTGTCTATGATTTTGCCATTTGCGTCTCTTAGACATTTATCCTCCTCATTAAATGTTCTCATGCTGTTATAATATTGGAAAAACATTTTGGAATTGGTTTTAGCCCCCTTAGCAATATTGGTTTCTATCTCTCTCTTGGCCTTTCTAACTTCCTTTTTGATTTGTGTTTGCAGTTCCAAGTACTCTTTCTGTGTACTTTGTTTTTGGTCCCTTTTAAACTCTCTGTAAAAGTGCCTTTTTTCGCTGAATATTTTTTTAAATTGATCTATTAAACCATTTTGGCCATTTTGTTTTAGATTTAGATTGGTCTACTTTTGGAATGGAATTGTTTTGCGCCTCTAGTACTACATTTTTAAAAAACAGCCATCCTTTTTCTTGGATGTTTTCTCTATTTTACTCCAATCTACTTCTGTTTGTCTCTGTTTCATACCTTCATAGTTTGCTTTTCTAAAATTGTAAACCTTAGCTTTAGTCATTACTTTTGGGGTTTTAAAAAATACTTCAAATGAGACCATGTTGTGGTCTGAGTTTGCCAATGGCTCTGTGACCTCTGTTTTAGTTATTCTGTCTTCGTTATTTGAAAAGACTAAATCAAGGCATGCCTCCCCTCTCGTCGGTGCCTTAAGGGCGTCTGCTAAGAAATAAATCATAATAATGCAGATGCAGAGAGGAGACATTTAATAGAACACAATAATAAAGCAAGTACATCAGGACAAAGAGGAAAAAAAAGTAAATTTTTAGAGAGCTCCTATTTTACTGTAGCTTTTATGTATTTCTTAGATGCCCTTAGCCAGGGCAACTTACAGTTGTTACAAAATATCACATTACATATAAAAGCAGTTAAAATTACAATAAAGTTAGTAGTAACAGCAAAATCAAATAAGAGAAGATAAACCGTAAATAATTACGTTTGAGAGCGCATGTTAATTAGGTACCCGCTTAATTTGCATAACATCCTTCATACTGTCTGAATCAGGGTTTTACAACTGCTCTCATCCTTCCTGAACATTTCTGATTTTTGCTGGGAACAAGTTGAAAAGTTAAAATCCCTCCACAAAAGCGATCCCCAACGGTCAGAAAAGCTTTAATATTAACAATTGAACTGATAATTGGCTTAATTAGACCCTTTAATTGTTTTTCAGCTCTAAACAGTTGCAGAGTTCAAGTTAGTGGACTGATAAAATGTTATAGCTAACTTGAAATCTCCAACTTTAAAGCTGAAAACAAGTATAAACTGGCTATTAAAAATGATCCGTGAAATGAAGGGTCTAGTTAACTGGGAGTTAAGCTGGAATGAAAGTCAGCAAACACAGGAGGTGTTCATAAGACTCTATAACATTTTGGTATGTCATCTTTTTGATCATTATAAAAAATGAAATGAAAGAAATGAGAATAAGAGGTGAGCCAAGAATCCAAAAAGGGAACTAAAAGTTCAAACTCATGTGGCCAGTTTGGCAGAAAATGGGTTAAGTTAGAGTTCCCTCTGGTGGACGCACCCTGGATTTTATTTGTATAAACTGACAACACCTGTGGCATTGGGGAAGCTTTGTTAGGAAGGATACCTCAGGTATGTGCTTTAACTGTTTGAAAAGGTTTTAAATCTTTTTAAAACTGTGTGCTATGAATTAGATTAAGGAATATGTTTGTTGCATGCTGCTTGTGGTTTCTTGTTACAATATAATTTGATTTGCTTGGTGTTGATAATGTGGCTGTGTTTCATTTGTGTTTGGTTTTGATAGTGTGTATTTATACTGATTTTGTGTTTGCTTGTTTCCCCCAGATTGGCCACTATTGCCATTTCTTTACCCCAATTGTAGTTTGGCACAAGTTTAGGCAGTTGCCTAGGTAGTAACAACTTGTTAAAAAAGATTTCAATCCGAGATACTCTGTAAACTATCCCATATCTGAAACAAATTATTTAAATGCATCAGATTTTGCTATGTTGAATAAAATAGAGAACCTGACCTTTTTAAAAAATAACTGTTTTGTTAATTACTCTACCAACCATATCACAAGTTAATATCCATGTTTATTTAGCAGCGGCCAGGGTTCCAACAGAACAAAGACACGTGAACATATCTCCCCTGTGCTAGCAGCCCTAAATGGGTTCCCGGTGCGGTCTACGAGTGGTTTTAAGGTCCTGCTGCTAACCTATGAAGCCCTGAACGGCCCTTACGTTCCCAAGGGCTTTGAAGTAAAACACAGGAAGAGCATTCAGTTGTAGGGCCGTTGTACTGTGGAACGCTGTCCCTGGCTCTATTGGAGGTCTCACCCGTTGCAATTTGTCAAGATTGAAAATTAATTTATGATCTATCGGTTCTATTCTTATGTAACTCTTACTGTTCTGCTGTTTTTATGGCTCATCCAGTTTTATTGATATTTTTAACTTTATGTTAAGCGCCTTTGCCATCAAAAATAAGTTTTGATTTGAAATTCATTATTAAAAAGAGCAGATGTTAAAACTTCATGCTGGTTTGAACTCGGCTCTTGCCAAGATAAGCACCAACTAAGACGCAGCTTTGCAGTAAACTAATGTGATCCATCTGTGTCTCCATCCATTTCCGCTTCCTTCCATATGATGATGTAAACATCCTTCTGTCTGGTTGCGATGCTGGCTCCGGGGATCAACCGCAGTGCGGTCTCTCCAGCGCATCAGTATGACAACCGTCTGGATTGAGCGAAGTAGGGTACATCTCTGGGGTCTTCAAGTGGGCACCTTCCATCCTCTGTGTTTCGTCGACTAGCCCACGATACCTCAAGGTGTCGACAGTGATTCTGGTGTCCCAGCATCACCCCACTCCGTCCCCCACTAACTCAGTCCAGCTTACTTACCCGTACATCAGCGTTTCTTTCTTTCTATTGTGCTTGAGATCCCCAGCCAGAATATTTCCGTCTCAACCACAGCCAGTTCCTGCTCCTCTCTGCTGCTTCAGATAAGTTCTTCACTGTGCAACGCAACTCTTGGCCACTGACTCCGACTTCTGTGAGAAACCGGGTTGTAGAGTATGCCACAAATCCTCGACAACCCACCTCCACCGGGTAAACCCGGACTCTCCATCCTTACTGTTCCGCTTCAGTGGCTGGTTGAGCATACTGCAGTTTCTTCCTCTCATACGCCTCATCTACAGCATCCTCCCATGGCACTGTTAACTCTACCAGGTGAACAAGGCGTGCGATCCAGAACACAAGACATTATCTGGTCGAAGGTTAGTGGTGGAAAAATAAGCCGTTGACCAACATCTGCCAGCATTTTCTAGTCTCTAGCAGCTTCCAGTTGTCCTGGGCGAGGATTGGTTTTGACACCTTTTCTTAGTGGTTGCTCTCCTGGGTGGAGGAATGTTGTCTTTTGTGTGTAATGTTTTGATGGATCTGGTGGCAACTTATTGGTCGTGTTATGCTTGTCTTCCAATGCTAAGGCCAAACATCGCAGCACCTGGTCACGGCGCCAAATAAACCGTCCTTGGCTAAGAGCCACCTTACATCCTGTCAAAATGTGCCTTAATGTTTCAGGTGATGAACACAAAGGACATGAGGGATTTAGGTTCTGTGGTGATGGGAGAACATCATATGTTTACTTGATGAGGAAACTGATCCTGCTCTCTTCCACTGACCATAGGTCTTGCCAGCCAATCTTGCGTTGTTCCACACTCTCCATTCTCATCCATTCTCCCTGCTTGGCCTGGGAAACTGCCTTTATACACCTCATCCTCACCTCCTGCTTTTGCACCTCTGACTACTAGCTTGCTCCATTGAGCTGGGGCTGCCTTGTTCCATGTAGGAGGAGCTGAACTGAGACCAAGACCCTCTCTTCCATGCTGAACTTGCTGCATGATATCACCAATTCGAAAGGCAGCCATTACATCCTCCACAGCTTTCTTTGTCGTCCACTTTCTTCCAGTTTTCAACACAGGTGCTGCCTCCCTTACGCATTTGTCGTGTGACTCTACTAATGTCATTTCCAGTCTGACCTTGGCGCACTTAAACTCCTCGGTTAGAGCAGAGACTGGTAGCTGCAGTATTCCTTTACCATAAAGTCCCACTTTGCTGAGGCAGCGTGGAACTCCCAACCATTTCCTGATGTATGAACTGATTAAAGCTTCCAGCTTCTCTACCATCGTCAAATAAACCTCGTACACAGTCAGTGGCCACAGCAACCTCGGTGGTAGACCAAACTGAAAGCACCAGAGTTTTAGTTTGCCTGGTAAAGCGCTGCTGTCTATGCTCTTCAACCCTTACACTGCTTGTTGTCTAACTTCTCCCACACAAACGGTGTCTTTTAGATCCCTGTCGTACCATCTCCCAAGACTCTTCAATGGCTTCTCAGACATTGTTGGTATTGCCTCACCTTTACCCAATTTGATGCCCTAATGATTACTTCCATTGCCAGTGGAGAAATGGTGCATCTTGCCATTATTCCAACTTCTAGGCATTGCCATGTAGTACTGAATTCTGAAGTTGAAAAATTAAATTGTAAATCTCCAAAGTAGGCTTTAACTGAATTTGTTATTGTCATCGGTACTATGCTGCCCAAAGAAGTTCATGTGGCACTGAACCATATGCATTAGCCAAAGCCAGGAATGTCACATGGAGCTCCTTCCTCTCCTTTTTAACCGATTGAATTTGTTTCCAGATCACATTGATGCGTTCCAAGCATCCTGGGAAACCTGGAATGTCTGCTTTTTGTATTGAAGTGTCAATGAAGCAGTTCTTTTATGGGTCAATTGTAATTCGTTACAGTAAATTGATACAGCTAGATACAAATAGCCTAGTTACTTCTCAGGCACGTTTACAGAATTATTTTCACAAAAAGGAAAAGAATCCTTTGATTCAAATTTTCTAGAAAGATATAGGGAGTGTTCATAAACTCAATCTGTGTGGGAACAACATAACATTATTGAAAAAACCCACCAAACTGACCTTTAATTGCTCATTCCGTGCAATAAACAGCTGTATAGACAAAACCGTCCTCAGCACGGGGTTCCGAAGCTGCAAAGACTATGACAATGATACACACAATACAACTCAGTGAGAACAACATAACACTATTGAAAGAACCCACCTTTAACTGCCCATTCCGGGTAATAAAACTATTTATTTTGTTTTTATATTATCTGTCTATTTAATATTATTTTAGCAGAACCATATTGATTAACATAGTTTTTCTCTTTTTCTTTATAGTGGAATATAGTGAGGCCTTCTTTCTACTTTGCAGGGAAGGAGGTGATAAAGTAACAGCATTTGCACAAGTAGAACCATTGCAAAGGACTAGAATTGCTGGTAGCCCCTAACTGTGTAACAGTTAGTATATATGTGATTTAAAAAATAACACGGATATATAGCTGCAACAGTTTCACAACTTTTTTGTTCTTGCTTACAATGATAAAGTTTAAATGTATTTAACATATACATATATACATATATTTCATACAAAATGGATACAATGCAATTTCAGTGCAAAGGCAAGCAAACACAAAATTATGTAGTTTACAACATGTAAGGAAAAACGAGCAAACAAAGAAAAACAGTTTAGATTTTAATATTATGCAGGGTGACTTCAAATACAGAAACCTTGATGCATTTCCCATTTTCTTCAAAAAATGA
Source organism: Acipenser ruthenus (assembly GCF_902713425.1). Lineage (NCBI taxonomy): Eukaryota > Metazoa > Chordata > Actinopteri > Acipenseriformes > Acipenseridae > Acipenser > Acipenser ruthenus. The sequence goes on along the minus strand of NC_081240.1, from coordinate 3,760,406 downwards.
ATTTGTTTTTACATTGTGTGTCATATGCATAAACAGAATAAACATTTTCATAAATCGTTTTTATGTCTAATTTGGGAACCTCCTGTCTTGTCTAGTGCTGTGTGTGTCTGAATACGAGAGAGAAATGAAACAATGTATTCTTGCTCTAAATGAGTTGCTGCTATAGTAAACTATGTAACAGTGTAATGCCTGAGAGAACAACTGAACCCCTGAAACAATGTATCGAATTGAGCACAAGGAGGTGAAGTGACTTGCTCAGGGTCACACAATGAGTCAGTGGCTGAGGTGGGATTTGACCCGGGGACCTCCTGGTTACAAGCCCTTTTCTTTAACCACTGGAACACACAGCCTCCTCTATTTTAATTAAGGTAGTGCCTTCAGTGGCATAGGCGGCTACCATAAATTATATTTTAAACTCAGTTTAGCCCTCGCTACAGTGTGACCTTTATTGCTAATAAGTAGCGGAATGTTTAGTCACCAACGCGGTATTTACTGCTGAAGTCTAATTGAATATATGGCTTTCAAATGTGGAGCCATGCACAAAATCTATGATTTATAATCAATTTGCATGGCTTTTTTAGTATTAGAAGGCTCTATAGATCAGAACCCCAGTGGGTTCTTTGGGTGTTTTAGGGTTTCTTAGTAATCCTTCGAGATTCCAACGTTTATTTATGGTTGTTTAGCCTGCTGTTTAAAAAGGTTCTTTGTATACTATTTGGAACCCCTGAAATACGGTTTCTTGGAATACGTTTTCAAGAGTGTAGGATTTTTAAACCTCACAAATGTTTTAGAATATTCCTGGAAGGTGTTAGTAATAAATCAGACACTTGATGCAAGAGTAGCCCATCAATCAACAAAACCTTTATTTAACTTCCAGTACAGTATCAAACACTATTAAGCCATAGCAGTCAAAACGAATGGTTATTACCCGTTCTCAATGGGAATTTGGGTGCGGTCTGGAGTTTCTGCATCAAGCAGTTTTGCCTCTTAATAATTCATTATTATTAATTAGTCATTTTAGCAGACTCTTCTATCCAAAGCGACTTCCAGAGACTAGGGGTAAACTATGCATCACAGTCACCTCCAATAGGACCTTGGTTTTACGTCTCAAGGACGGAGCACAAGGAGACGAAGTGATTTGCTCTGGGTCACACACAGTGCGAGTTGGGATTTGAACCGGGAGCCACCTGGTATGAACAGGCCCACTGAGAGGATAGGGAAAATTCCCCGGGGCCCAACGCCTCGAAGGGTTTTTTTTTTTTAAATATATATATACATATATACACTGTGTATTTGTTCTATGCTTTAATTTCAGAGAACATTGAGACATTAAACTGCGTAAATTTCAATAAAAACTGGAAAAATGGAGGTGTTCTAAAACTTTTGACCGGTAGTGTTTGTGTATATATATATATATATATATATATATATATATATATATATATTTTAAAACTAGCCCTGCACAAGACTCTTTGTTCCCACCACCTCTTTAAAAAAAAACTGCTGTACTGCACACCGAGCCACGGTATGAATTATTCTGTTAAGATCTATAATTTGCTCAAAACAACATGATGCAGCAGTTTGTTAGAAAAATGGTATTGTGTAAACTAAAGTACTTTCTTCAGCTGGTGGTAAACACAATTACAGAATGATCGGTATTGCTTAAAATACAAATTTACCAATACAGGCTATTGGTTAAGAGCAGAGATGAGTGGTTTATTTTTGCACGGGATAAATAAAATAGTGTATATCAACACCATTCAAATGTAGTTTATGCTAAAAACATACGTTATTTGATGTTAAGTAAGCTTCCGATTAGTGACTATTACACGTGGAGTTTGTACAGAAATATTTATTCACTTACCTAAGAAAGTTTTAATACTGTAAATAACTGAAACAATTAGTTTGAGAAAGTAAACTACCCTGCTGCAGATTTTAATTGAGATATTGAAAATTCTAGGCTTCGTTGACAGTTTTCTTCAAACCCATTATCAAAATAATGTATCGGTTGAAATGATCTTCCTCAGACACTGCTAAGATTGCAAGTACCACTGCTTTGTTTAGAAGCTTGGTTTAGACTACAGTATACAACAAAGTCGGATGAATGTAGTTCCATGGAGGGGGGCGGTGGGGGCAGCGGGACATACCAATCCTTCCCCGTGGCCCATGACTGCTCTCGGCGGTCCTGGGTATGAAGCCTTTGTCTTTAACCACTGGGACCTTACCCAAGCTTCATCGAATACCTAGCTAATTCACATTTTTAACTCTCGACTCTCGCTCTTTTCTTATGTCATTCTTAGCCAAGTGCATCACAGTATGTCTAATAATTACACTGTAGCCTATAATATTCTGTGCACAGAGGGAGGGCATTTACTAATGTAACAGGAGGAGGAGGTGTTTTGGGCAGGGGTGTGTTGGGGGCTATTGTTGGTTGTTCGGCCAGGGAGGGAGTGAGCAATTACTGAATGGCTGGATATTGTAAGCATGGGTGTGGAGCGTGATTGTGGGGTTATCTGTGGGGGTTTATTATTGGGCTTTGTCGTGGCCGCCGGGGTTTACAAATAACTTCAGTCTTTTATTTGCTCCGAGTTCCTGTTACCTTTTTCTTATTAATTTAATAAACACTGGCTTGTGTTGTGTTGTAAAAAAAAAAAAAAAAAATCCTAAATGCTCTGCCTCATTCGTACCCACAGGGGTTGTATCTTACATTAAAGGCTAATGAAACCCCAATCTCATCATGCCCAACAGACAGACCTACCACGTTAAAAATGAGATCCAGTTTAACAATCCGACCAACATCTCACTCTAAAAACAGTCTCATCAACAACACTAGCTTGTTAAAGTGAACAATCAACAATTTATATGTGGTTACACCATCAACATCTTTAAAAGTACACACACGTTTCTTATGACTCTTTTAAAATATGTACATCTAGTAATATGGACAAATTCTCTCTCATTAGTGATGCATGAACCAAGAGGAAGCACATGGGAACCCAGGAGCAACCTGATGTTCTCTAACCCTTATATTCTCATCATTCAGTCTACAACAACATCCAGTGTACCACAAACTTACCAACACAAGGTTGAATGTTTGTCAATGCTAAGCACATTCAGCAGAGAAATGAGTACAGAGTTCCCAGCATACTGCATGGACTGGTAAACTGATTATTATAAAGTACAAATACAGAATCTTACACGTGGTTTCAAACAGCACCAGATAAACAGTTCCACATCTAAGACATAGAACCGTTTTTGCTCCATTTTGTTTTCCTGAAAGTATAACGCATAGCTGAAATTTGCTTCTAGTGCTTAATTACTAAAAACAAGATCTGGTCAATAACATGATATTCTCTGTCGTCACTGAATTTGTAGGCAAATGTAGTGTTATGATCCAGTACAATATTAAAGTACTAATCGGTGGCTCTTTGCAGGTGTTCTATCAAGGCTGAAAAGTGTAGTTTGTATAGACAGTAAAAATCAACTAACATCCCCTCGGCTGAATACCCATTATTTGAATTTGCAGTAGATCGATTCATATTAACCCATTTCATGCAGGAAATCAGCAATTAAAGGTCGGTTAACACTTCGGACAGTTTTTGTAAGTATGTTACTCACTGTATTATGTGCATCTTATTTTTCGTCTTCTGGGCAGCTTTATTAATCAAGCTGTTTATTGCACGCAATGGGAAATGAAAGATGTTTTTTTCAATAGTGTTATGATGTCCTAGTTGTATTGTGTGTATCATTTTCATGCTCTGTATTCCTTCGGAACCCCGTGTTCCGGACGGTTTTGTCTATACAGCTGTTTATTGCACGGAATGGGCAGCAGTTAAAGGTCGGTTCGGTGGGTTTTTTCAATAGTGTTATGTTGTTCCCACTTAGTTGTATTGTGTGTGTGTAATTTTCGTCGTCTCTGCACCTTCAGAACCCAGTGTTACGGGAGCTTTTTGGTGAATAAAAGGGTTCTGGCCCGGAACGGGTTAATGACAGCGCGTTATTAATCGGTTCTGATTTGTTAAAATATTCTTCTCATATGTAACTTTTTATACTGTTGTTTTTTTAAGCAATTGAGTTCATTAAAGTACCGTTCCGGCTTTTACCCCATCCCCTAATACTGTATTACTGTAATTAAGTCTGCTTCTGTTCAGGTGTGGTGTGTGTGTGTGTGTGTGTTTTTTTTTTTTTTTTTTTTTGCGTCGGTAGAATACCATCAGTCCAGGGGCGTAGCTACAACATAGAGAAAGTGGTTCTTTGCACCCTTTAAGGGTTCTTTACAGCATTCAATGGTTTCATATAGAACCGTTTTCATTCTCAAGTCCAAGGGTTCTTTTAAAGAACCGTTTTAAAATTGGCAGTTCAACGTGTCTCGTGAGTCTCTGCCTCGAGAAAATCTCAATATAATTGTCAGAGGCGTTCCTGACTTGGAGGAAAGCGGTTGGTAATTAAATCCCTTTACACTTTATATATATATAGCCAATATTTTAATTTGCTGGTTGAAATAATAACGTTACCTATTGTTAGCCTAAGTTTTTACCGCTCTTTATTAATGTATTTATACCAATGTATTATTCATTTCTTGTGTTCCTTTTATTTGTATTTATTTTTCTCCTGTACAGCGCTTTGAGGAAACTTTTAATGTTTAGCCGCTATATTAAAACACAAATTGAATATTATTCGAAAGAATTGCTAGCAAATATATTTAAATTAAATAAGTGTAAGTAGTTCACGCAAATCAGAAAAGGTAAGATTGACACTAAAAGTTGCCAAAGCCCTAAAGCGCAGATGAAAAAAATCGAAAAAACGTCATAGGTGGAGTTTAGCGGGCCAAGAAAATCAAGCGGCGCCTGAGAAGAATGTTGTGATTTTCAAATTGAGAATTCTGACCGCCTTCCCTCCCTTCAAGTTAATACGAAACTCAATAACATCCGGTTACTGCCTATGAGGCAGATACAAGTGTTTGCAGGACTTAGTAATTGATTATGTGAGCAAAAACAATGTGTGTGTGTATAATATATATATATATATATATATATATATATATATATATATATATATATATATATATATATATATATATATATATATATATATAATCTGACTGTACTAAATGAAACAGTAAGTTAGGCGTGTCTGACACCATATAAAGCGTACCTGTTTAGTGTACTGCGCGTGAATGAATGTCTGTTTAACTGGCAGACTTGACTGACTGCCTGCGTGAGTGTCTGTGTGCGAGTGACGTCACCCACATAATGGAGATCGAGGCGCCAACGGGTGACAAGTGGACGGAGTCCGCAGCTCTGGAGTGGAGAGCGACAGTATTTGCATTTGAAAGGAGGGTGACGAGGTATGACTCAGGCCCGGTTTTTGGGATGGAACCGCGTAACAGTCTCGCGTTTTCATTGGTCCATGTCTGTCACATGAATATGTCGTCACACGAGTGGAAAAGCTTGCAGGAATTTTTAACATAGTGATCAGAGAGAGAGAGATTTGCTTTCCACAACCTTACCATTAAAATATGTAGTATTACGCTGTACTGATATAACAAACTATGGGCGATTACTTTATATGAATTATCATGTTATGCACCAATGGCTTTCTGTGGTGGTGTACTTTTTTCTTTCAAGTAGCATATATCTGTAATCGTTTTTGCGATATATTTTAATATAAAATGTATACACTATTGCAGTTTTGTTAGAGGATACATTAGTTTATCTCTAATGTAATCACAGTTTTACATATAGACTGCCCCTGTTTTCATTTACGTCCCAAATTCTGGGCCGCTTTGGTTTTTAGATAACGGCCCAAATTCTGGGCCGCTCTGATAACATCCCAATTTCTGTGCTGCTCTGGTTTTTAGATAACGTCCCGAATTCTGCATTTTCGAATTCAGGCCAGTTTGAGATATTCTGCTTAGCTGACAGCAGAGTTTCTAGTCATGCATGCACAGTTTACCATAAACTGGACTGTTAATTTATTTAAGAGTAGCCCTTAGTACATGAATCAAAGTTAATGTATTTTTACTCTCCCCAGGAAACATTTAGGAACATGGTATACCAAAAAAAAAAAGGACATCTCATTTGCTTATGTAATGTCCATTAATATATAGTGAGGCGTAGGGGTTTATCAGAACTTTTGGTTTGAAGAGACCAGTGCCCTTCAACAACTTCAAATAAATCCTATTGTATTGTATTAGTCAACATTTCCCTTATCTATTCCTGATAGTTTTACTGTAGCTCAGGGGTTTTCAGCCCTGAGGTGGCATCCCAGCACTCTGGGCAGGACTACCCTGAAGTGCTGGATACTAATGACCCTATCTGGTCAGTGGTGGAGAGGGCAGCCCGTCACTTAGGCGTGGACTGGCCTGCGTTAGAGCCAACACGACGCTCTCTATTTGAGTTGCCATCGGCTCCGCCCCTTCAGTCCAGGATGCTCCCGGCATTCCCGGATTTTATTAAGGAGGTGCAGTCCACCTGGGGGGCCCCGGCCTCAGCCCCTGCAACTTCTCGCAAGGCTTCGGCCTTCACCATGCACGGGGCGAGCGAAGCTGGGTTAGCGTCCTTTCCGCCAGTGGGCGCTGCGTTCGCCGCTCTAGTAAAGGCGCCGACATTATCGGGGCTGGCTAAGGACCCCTCCTGCCCTAACAGGCAGTGTAGGATTACGGAGGCCCACCTGAAAAAGGGGTACGCCGCGGCTACAGAGGCAGTTAGGCTGTCTAACGTGGCCAGCCTCCTGACGGTCTACCAGGCGGCGCTGATTCGTGATCTGCCTGAGTTCCCATCTGTTGGACTTAGGACCGAGCTGGGTGCAGTTGCGCAGCTTTTGGTTAAGCTGGCTCAGCTGAATGCGCGAGCACAGGGCAGGAGCATTGCTTCTCTTGTGGTGGCAAGAAGGCAGCTCTGCCTCTCACAGGCCAGGGTACAGGAGCCTGATAAGGCCCCATTGCTAGATGCTCCTATATCCCCGGGGCACACGTTTGGCCCAGCGGTTGAGGAGATGCTGCAACGCTCTGTCAAGGAGCGTGAGGCGTCGCAGCAGTTGGCAAAGATGTGGCCAAGCAAACCCTTCCAGCCAAGGCGGCCACAGGGGCGCCAGTGGCGCAGGGCACCGCCGCAGCAGCAAGCGCACCCACAGGGCAGTAAAACCGCCCCTTTGGGGGTTTCAGCACGCAGCCAACCTGCGTTTGCAAGACCGCAGCGCGGAGGGTGGCGCCCTAGAGGAGGTGGCAGACCGCGTCCTCGTGGCTCTGGCCAGGCCCCTCGTGAGCGAGCACAGCCTAAGCAGCCCTGAGAAACCCCGGCAGCCATTAACCCACCCCTACAAAACTATACTCACCGGGTACACCCTTCAGTTCCGGTTAAACCCCCCTCCCCGCCCCCCTTCAGGGGAGTGGTGGTAACTGCAGTGAAGGACTCGGTTCAGTCCCCAGCTCTAAATGCGGAAATACAGGCATTGCTCAAGAAGCGTGCCATTCAACTAGTAGACCCTGCTCTGACCGACCAGGGGTTCTACTCCAAGTACTTCCTAGTGCCAAAAAAGGGTGGCGGGCTCCGCCCTATTTTAGATCTGCGACTACTGAACAAATGCCTACGGGTGTTGTCATTCAAGATGCTTACGCACAGGCACATTGTCCAGTCTGTCCGGCAAGGCGACTGGTTTACCACCGTAGACCTCACAGATGCATACTTTCACGTTCCCATCTGTCCGGGTCACAGGAAGTACCTACGATTCGCATTTCAGAGCAGGAGTTTTGTGTCCTGCCATTCGGTCTGTCTCTAGCTCCTCGAACCTTTTTGAAGTGTATGGATGCCATTTTAGCTCCCTTGCGGGCTCAAGACGTCCGACTGCTGAACTATCTGGACGACTGGCTCGTCTGCGCGCAGTCAAAGGAGCAGTTGGCACAGCACACAGTGATGGTTACAAACCATCTCCACCGGCTAGGTCTGAAGGTCAATTCAGAAAAGAGCCGCCTCGTGCCGAGCCAACAGACCGAATTCTTGGGTCTGCATCTGGACTCTGTGTCCATGGAAGCGACCCTGTCGACACAAAGAGTTGCCTCGCTGGAGCGGTGTCTCTCCCTATTCAGGTTGAGAGAAACAGTCAGCATGGAGCTGTGTCAGCGCATGCTGGGGTTGATGGCTGCCGCCTCGCAAGCCCGTCCTTTGGGCTTACTACACCAGAGACCTCTGCAGGCCTGGTTCAATGCCTTCGCGTTGCATCCGCGGAGAGACAAACACCGCAGGTTGAGGGTATCCCGAACCTGCTGGGAAGCACTGCGCTGGTGGAAAGTTCCGTCGAACATCCGCCAGGGCGTACGCTTGGGTCCCATCTTCCGAAGGGAGGTTATTACGACCGACGCTTCCAACCAGGGTTGGGGAGCAGTCTGGAACGGGTCGGGGACTCACGGAGTGTGGTCAGGACCCTGGAGCTCAGCCCACATCAATGCTCTGGAACTCAGAGCGGTGGACCTCGCCCTTCGGCACTTCTTGCCAGTGCTTCTAGGCAAGCACGTGTTAGTGCGGTCAGACAACACCACAGTAGTGGCGTATATCAACCGCTAGGGCGGCTTGCGGTCCCCCGGTCTTCACCGGATGGTAACACTGCTGTTGCTTTGGGCACAACCGCGTTTAGCCTCTCTGCGTGCGGTTCAATTACGCAGCGGATCTCCTGTCCAGAGGAGGTCCCCTTGCAGGCGAATGGCGTCTTCACCCTCGGGTGGTAGAGCGCATTTGGGACTGGTTCGGCACAGCGCAAGTCGATCTCTTCGCTTCGCGAGAGACCACGCACTGTCCCCTATGGTTCTCGGTGAAGGACCTCGACAGCCCCCTAGGAGTCGATGCACTGGCTCACGAATGGCCGCCAGGGCTCCTGTACGCATTTCCACCGATTCCGATGCTCCCCGCCTTCTTGGAGAAGGTCAGGGTAGAGCAAGCGACAGTGATTCTGATCGCTCCTCGGTGGCCTCGGAGGATATGGTTCCCGAGTCTGGTGCAGTTGTTGCACGGTCGCCCGAGGGAGCTCTCTCTGCGAGCGGATCTGTTGTCCCAAGCCCAAGGAGGGCTATGGCACCCAAACCCCAAACTCACGCAGTTATGGGCTTGGCCCCTGAACGGGAGCGCCTGTCAGCCTTAGGGCTTTCGACGGCGGTTATATCGACGATTCAGAGTGCGAGAGCGCCCTCTACTCGGTCGCAGTATGCATATAAGTGGCAATTGTTTCAGAGTTGGTGTCTGGCTGAGGGCCATGACCCGGTCTCCTGCCCTATGGCAGTCATATTACAGTTTCTGAGGGGAAATCTCCCTCTACACTTAAAGTGTATTTAGCCGCTATTTCGGCTTGCCATGTACGCATTGACGGGTTATCACCTGGTTGCCATTTTCTGGCATCTCAGTTCCTAAAGGGCGCAAGACGCTTGCGGCCTCCAAGGTCGACCAGTTTACCGTCATGGAGCCTTGATGTGGTGCTAGAAGCCCTTACCAAGGCACCGTTCGAGCCTCTCCACAGTGTGGATATGAAGTTCGTGTCTATAAAGACTGCGTTTTTGCTATCAGTGGTATCAGCAAAACGCGTGGGCGAGTTACATGCACTTTCGGTGCATTCATCATGTACTCGTTTCGCAGGAGACGGTTCTAAGGTCTCCATGCGTCCAAATCCGGCCTTTTTACCCAAGGTCATATCCCCGTTTCACATGAACCAACCAGTCGAGTTGATGGCGTTCCATCCTCCTCCTTTTTCTTCCCCAGAGGAAGAGCGGTTACACATGCTCTGCCCTGTGCGGGCATTGAGGTGTTATATTGACCGCACAAGGACTGTCAGGCAAACAGAACAGCTGTTCATATGCCATGGTTCTAAGACTTTGGGTCAGCCGTTGTCTAAGCAACGCCTTTCTCATTGGATAGTGGATGCTATTCAGTTAGCATATGATTCTATGGGCCTTCCGCCACCAGGGCAGTTGAAGGCACATTCCACTAGGGGTATGGCAACATCCTGGGCCCTCTTTAGAGGGGTGCCGATGTCTGACATTTGCGCTGCAGCCAGTTGGGTTACACCGCATACATTTACGAGGTTCTACCGGTTAAATGTACTGGAATCCTCTGCTCCGTCATTTGGAGCATCTGTGTTACACTCTATGACGCCTCAGGTTGCGGACGTGTAGAGTGGTTGACAATATGGTGTGACTATTCCACCTTAGGACAGGTGTCATTGCGAGCATAGACGCTGAGGCGCAGCTCCGCATATGCGTAGATGTACTGCCTACGCAGTTGCGTTATGATGTAAGTCTGTCCTACTGCCGAGAATCCTCCCTCGCGACGGCTTGGGTACACTGTTCCCATACCTTGATGGTTATTTTCGACTTGAAAGGGAACGATAGGTTGCGGATGCAACCCCGGTTCCCTGAAAGAGAAAATAACCATCAAGCCGCGAGGTCGCTCTGGAGGCCTTCACGGCCTGAAGGGCAAAAGAGGAAGTGACTCTCCGCGCGTTGCGTATAGTAAGCTCCCAGGGGGGCGGGCTTACACGGCAGCTTGCGCGGAGGCCTATCGGCAGCTTTGACATAAAGCTCAGCCAATCCCTACTGCCTGACGGCAATGTCCCATACCTTGATGGTTATTTTCTCTTTCAGGGAACCGGGGTTGCATCCGCAACCTATCGTTTTTAACACTGCCATAGACATGAATGGGGCTGAATACCCGAAAATATCTTTTGCAAAGTATTGCTACGGTGGGTGTGTGCGTGCAGGGGTTGCATGGTGGTGTGTGCGTGCAGGGGTTGCATGGTGGTGTCTGCGTGCAGGGGTTGCATGTTGGTGTCTGCGTGCAGGGGTTGCATGGTGCTGTCTGCGTGCAGGGGTTGCATGGTGCTGTCTGCGTGCAGGGGTTGCATATTGGTGTGTGCATGTAGGGGTTGCATGGTGGTGTGTGTGTGCCGGGGTCTTATGGTGGTGTATGCGTGCAGGTGTTGCATGGTGGTGTGTGCGTGCCGGGGTTGCATAGTGGTACACGTGTGTGGAGGGGAATTGGAGTGCAGGTTTTGCGCAAAAGAGGGGCGGGGAAAAGACTGGGAAGGGTAGGGTAAAAGAAAAATTACTATAATCATTTATTTTCACTGTCGACTCCCAGTCTCCTTACCCTCACTTTATGATTTTATTTTGTGATTATTTAATTATTGTCAAAATAAACGGCCTTCATCTACTCATAGTTGCAGTCTCATTTCTGTCCAAAAAGAACCTGAAACACTACAATATATTAATGGACGTTACATAAGAAAATGAGATGTCATTTTTTCGGAATACCATGTTCTTTCCCAAAAATGTGTTTTAATATTAGTCTTTAACCCTTTGCGGTCCATTGCCGGACTGGGTCCAACATTGCAATTATTCCTCTCAGGTCCTTTGTTGGACTGGGTCCGACATCATTATAGCAACGCAAAAAATGGGTTTCTAGTCGTTTTTTCTCCGGAAAAAGCCGAGAAAACCATTCAATTGCCGAGTGGGAGCGACAGGAGCCGAGACAAGTCGAAAAAAAAAATATATATATATATAAGAGTATCTCATGAATAGTCATACATGGTATCTGGTATCAGATAACGGGGCGGTCGTAAGTAAACAAACTGGCTGATCAGTGCATCAGCACACAGAGAACACGGACATTTGCAGAGCTTTTTTGAGATGTTATAGTAATAAAATAATGACTTGGATCGCATTATTGAGGAGTTTGGTGATAAAACGAGTGTTCAGGAGATGATTGATCGGTATGTACGACTATTATTATTATTATTATTATTTATTTCTTACATAGGTGAAAGCTATAGCGAACGAAAGGGTGGGGCGGGGCTGGAGATGCCTAGTGAATGCTTTGTTGATATGCAGGGCCATTTAAACCCATTTGACTGTGGAAAAAAAATACTTTTAAACAGCGCGTCTAAAATTAACTGCGCGTGTGAAAATTAAATTAGACCTGACGTGCCTGACACACATTTAATAAATGGACCACAAAGGGTTAAAGGAAAATGACTGCTTTTTGACTGCTTTTTTTCTTTGACTTGAAAAAAGAAAAAAGGACCAGGGGTCATAAATGGAGATTAGATACACTTTTTTACACAGAGAATTGTGAGGGTCTGGAACCAACTCCCCAGTAATGTTGTTGAAGCTGACACCCTGGGATCCTTCAAGAAGCTGCTTGATGAGATTCTGGGATCAATAAGCTACTAACAACCAAACGAGCAAGATGGGCTGAATGGCCTCCTCTCGTTTGTAAACTTTCTTATGTTCTTAATTTTCATGTATCTATTTCAGTGCAATGTAGTTTCTTCATGTAATAAGAAATACATTTTTTAACATTTACATTTTATTTCATTTTTTTCATTTAAAAAATAAAAACATTTCTGGGGAGAGTAAAAAATACATTCACTTTGATTCATGTACTAAGGGTTACTCTCAAATGAATTCACAATCCAGTTTATGGTAAAATGCATAAATGACTTCGAAACTCGGCTGTCAGCTGAGTCCCCAAAACTGGGCTGAATTTGAAAATGCAAAGCAGCCCAGAATTTGGGACGTTATCTAAAAACCAAGGCGGCCCAGAATTTGGGACGTTATCTGAAAAGCAAAGCGGCCCCGAATTTGCGACGTAAATGAAAAAAGGGTCAGTCTATATGTAAAACTCTGATTACATTAGAGATAAACTAATGTATCCTCTAACAAAACTGCAATAGTGTATACATTTTATATTAAAATATTTCGCAAAAACGATTATAGATATATGCTACTTGAAAGAAAAAAGTACACCACCACAGAAAGCCAATTCTTACATTTGTGCATAACATGATAATTCATATAAAGTAATCGCCCATAGTTTGTTATATCAGTACAGTGTAATACCACATTATATTTTAATGGTAAGGTTGTGGAAAGCAGATCACTCTCTCTCTCTCTGCTTACAATGTTAAAAATGCCTGCAAGCTTTTCTGCTCATGTGACAACATATTCATGTGACAGACATGGACCAATCAAAACACGAGACTGTTATGCGGTTCCATCCCAAAAACCGGGCCTATGTCATACCTCAGGGTGACTGCAAAGAGGGAAAGATATTTGGGCGGGACTCAATTTATGGTGTCTGGGTAATTACGTCACAACACCCACCCCCAAGTACCAAAAACTACGTTAAACTCCTTAAATACGAACTATAAGGATTTCATTCAAACACAGCCATTCAGATATACAGTTACAGTACATAATACGTTTGACGTAACTATTTTTTCCTGAAGCTTTTCACGTCCCCCCATAGCCTACATTCCGTTCCCCCCGTTTTGAGAACCGCTAATTAAAATAAGTTAAAAGCCAAACGCGTCACACATTGACCTGTAAATACATTTTAATTGGTGCTTTTGGTTTTCAACGACTTTTCTCCTCTCCTTTTTAAAAATGTATTGTGACCTATGCATTTTGTTGTGGTACATATTTTAAGTGTAACTTTGAAACAATGTAATCAATCACATTTCTAACACATTTTAAATGCTTTAGTTATTATACATTTATAAAATTAGTGACGCTATTATTTATTCTTTTTTCAGAGTCTTGCCAGGCCCTTCCAATCGAAACCTGCATGCACCTCTACACGAGGTACATGAAAATCCTGGAGTTGTAGGAGCTTTGCCCATGTTTCCACCAATGATGAGAACAAGCCCTGCAAAATCAGGATGACTAACTTAAATCTGCAAAAAGGACAAAGATAAACAGCCTTGCTGCATGTGCTGTTTGACCATCTCAGGTCCTTCACAATGTAAGTTTAAATCCCAGATCCAACAGAATAGAGCTTTTGCAGTTACTTTTATCCACCCTCTTTCGCCCTCCCACACAGCCAGCCACCACCCCACAATAACATGCGAGCGACAAACGCACTCCAATCCCTGCAGAACAAACTTTTCCCACACCAGGCGACCAACCATCTCCACACATCTGCAAGCCCCAAACATCAACCTGCAATGCACACTGATGATTGGACTAAAGCCAGACCCAGTCTCTAACACAGTTCCAACACACAGACATAGACTGTTCTACTCAAAAGCACAGGCAACTGTTTACAATTATAAATATCCAGTCTCTATCTTTTGACTGGGCCACTATACTATTTTCTAGATTGCAACATAAATGTTTGTGTATATTAATCATGTTGATTATTAAAGGGTACCCTTCCCATAAGCAATATGTAACACATTTCCCATTTCTTTCAGAAAAAACTGGATCAGGCTATAAGTCATTTTATTTACTTTCCTACCCTTTTCCCACTGCTTCCAGAAGATGCTAAATAATGCATTTAAGTTCAATAGTATTGCATAACATAACGTTTGACAACAAGCGATCATCAATCAAAATGATATGTATTGTCAGTTTTTTTTAAATAAAACACGGATATCCTAATTTCTAGTCAACACCTCTCCAAAACCTATTCAAATTATGCAGATTTCTTCCAAAAAATGGGATAGAGCAATATCAACCCCTATCTGGCCTGGAGAGTGGGGGTAGGAGTCGAACTCCCCTCCTATTTTTTGTTTTGTCATCTCCTTGGACCTAGATAATAATCTGTTTGCCTCACACTGTGATACGTTCAAAATCGCCCAGGCCAGAGAGGGTTATTGTGCCACAGGTACTTCATTTGCAATACATTTCTTTTTCAATTCAGTTCATGATGCATACTTGCATACTTTTCAATTATGAGTAGCATACCTCCTATAAAGTTCTAATATTTGCACATCAGAACATATTGGTTTTATACTCTATTGCATTTGACATAAGACCATAAGAAAGTTTACAAACGAGAGGAGACCATTCAGCCCATCTTGCTTGTTTGGTTGTTAATAGCTTATTGATCCCAGAATCTCATCAAGCAGCTTCTTGAATGATCCCAGGGTGTAAGCTTCAACAACATTACTGTGGAGTTGGTTCCAGACCATCACAATTCTCTGTGTAAAAAAGTGACTCCTATTTTCTGTTCTGAAGCCCCTTTATCTAATCTCCATTTGTGACCCATGGTCCTTGTTTCTTTTTTCTGGTCAAAAAAGTCCCCAGGGTCGACATTGTCTATACCTTTTAGGATTTTGAATGCTTGAATCAGATCACTACGTAGTCTTCCTTATTCAAGACTGAATAGATTAAATTCTTTTAGCCTGTCTGCATACGACATGCCTTTCAAACCCGGAATAATTCTGGTTGCTCTTCTTTGCACTCTTTCTAGAGCAGCAATATCCTTTTTGTAACGAGGTGACCAGAACGTAACACAATATTCTAGGTGAGGTCTTACTAATGCATTGTAGAGTTTTAACATTACTTCCCTTGATTTAAATTCAATACTTTTCACAATATATCCAAGCATCTTGTTGGCCTTTTTTATAGCTTCCCCACATTGTCTAGATGAAGACATTTCTGAGTCAACATAAACTCCTAGGTCTTTTTCATAGTTCCCTTCTTCAATTTCAGTATCTCCCATATGATATTTATAATGTACATTTTTATTGCCTGCATGCAATACTATACACTTTTCTCTATTAAATTTCATTTACCATGTGTCTGCCCAGTTCTGAATGCTGTCTAGATCATTTTGAATGACCTTTGCTGCTGCAACAGTGTTTGCCATTCCTCCTATTTTTGTGTCGTCTGCAAATTTAACGATTTTGCTTACTATACCAAAATCTAAATCATTAATGTAGATTAGGAATAGCAGAGGACCTAATACTGATCCCTGCGGTACACCACTGGTTACCTCGCTCCATTTTGAGGTTTCTCCTCTAATCAGAACTTTCTGTTTTCTACATGTTAACCACTCCCTAATCCATGCGCATGCATTTCCTTGAATCCCTACTGCGTTCAGTTTGAGAATTAATCTTTTATGCAGGACTTTGTCAAAAGCTTTCTGGAAATCTAAATAAACCATGCTGTATGCTTTGCAATTATCCATTTTCAATGTTGCATCCTCAAAAAAGTCAAGTAGGTTAGTTAGACACGATCTCCCTTTCCTAAAATCATGCTGACTGTCTCCCAGGATATTGTTACCATATAGGTAATTTTCAATGTTGGATCTTATTATAGTTTCCATAAGTTCACATATAATAGAAGTCAGGCTTATTGGTCTGTAGTTACCTGGTTCGGTTTTGTCTCACTTTTTGTGGATCGGTATTACGTTTGCTATTTTCCAGTCTGTCGGTACAACCCCTGTGTCAAGACTGTTGCATGATCATGGTTAGCGGTTTGTAAATAATGTCTTTCATTTTGTATTTGTTCCTTCCTTGTAGGATGCACTGCATGAGTCTCTGAAGTCCAAAGAATGAAAGAAAGATTGTGTCAGGATCAGGGCGAAAGCAGCAATTGCCAATCCAAGAACCAGCAACTCTGAAGAGAACTTGCAGGACAGCTGTAAGTATATCATACTACACAAATATTTACTGTTTATTAACTGAACCTTAGAATGCCATGGACGTGCAGAACGTTTAAACACTGTAGGTCTGGACTGTTGAACACTTGTGGACACATTGTGAAGTTGAGAATGTATTCATTTATTTCAGTCAAGAGGTACCTAAGGTCTGACGTCACAGGAAATAATTTACATTACAAACATGATTTAAATCAATTAAAACTATTAAAACCAAGCAAAGTAGCCAAGACTGAAAATGTATGGTGCCGAGTGAAGCAAGGCGAATATCTTTTGCAGTTTGTAACAGTAGTTGCACATATACACTACAAATACAAAGCACACATGCATACAACCTACAAAACAAACACACTGTGCACAATAACTGCAAAAACCGTTTCATTTGACAAAGTGCAAACAGAAACAAAAAAATCCCCAAACAAAACTGTATTGCTTTTTTTTTTCTTTGCTGTATTGTAATCTCTTTCCTATATTGTGATAACTTGTTACCTAAGTCGCCCTGCATAAGGGCATCTGTCAAGAAAAAATTAAAAATCATGCTAAGCTCCTGCTGCCTTCCAACCAAAACTAAAATCTTAGCTGTGTTGAGAATACCCTGTTTCCAGCTAAATATGGCTGCTTTCGTTTTCACTGCCTTCTCTCAGGTATAGCTAAACAAAGATGTTTTTTGCAGCCAGCACGATAACAAGTAGACAAAAATAGATTTAAGATGGAAAACTGTCTACGGAACACTCCCAACCACTAATATAGCTTGCATGTAAACCGTTTAAAATGTTTTAAGTATACAGAAAATAAATGTATTTGCATATATTCGCAGTGAATGCACTTTAAAAAGTCCAATAGGCAGTGTCACCGAACCAGCAAGAACACAATCTTACATTTTAAGCATTACTAAAAACAATGAAAGTACGTCAGTTACTTACCATTGACTACTTGGTATCCTCACGTCTCCGCTTCACCTTACACAGGATAAAGCGTCGGGGCTTGCAGTTATATAGTCATGACACTCCAGAAACTCACGCCTTTCTACTAAACTGAACTCTTAAACCTGTGTGCATAATTATTTAGCCATGCTGACCTAGGGTGACCAGATGGCAAGAGTGAAAAATCACTTTCTCAGTTTGTGAGAGGAGGAAAGAAACCTTGTGAAATACTGCACAACGCCAGCGACGCAAACTACGCATCTTTCTTTTGTAGATGGGCGTTTTTTGTATTTCTAAGCACTTAGGCAAAAAAAAAATCTCAGTAAAATATAATTTAAAAAATAAATAATACATACTCTAAAGCGGTTTTAATCAGCCTATCAGTGCGTCTGTACTGGCTTTTTTGTGACCTGCTCTACTGAGCATAGCAGATGGGACAAAGTCAGTGCTGCATTGTTTTGGGTTGCTAAAATCTAGTTTTCAGCATTAGACATAAAATACCAGAAAAGGACGACAAATCAAGCAAATTATGGTGAAGCACAGAGAGGTCTAGTAAAGCACAGGGAAGCATTTTAAATCACAGAGAGGTTAGGCAAAGCATTGGAAAGCACAATGAATTATGGTAAGGCACAGGGATACATTTTTGAGAATGCAACATCGACAATGGATCATTGCAAAGCCTATAACATGGTTTATTTAGATTTCCGAAAAGCTTTTGACAAAGTTTCGCGTAAGACTAATTCTCAAACTGAACACAGTAGGGATTCAAGGAAATGCATGCACATGGATTAGGGAGTGGTTAATATGTAGAAAACAAAGTACTGATTAGAGGAGAAACCTCAAAATGGAGCGAGGTAACCAGTGGTGTACCACAGGGACCAGTATTAGGTCCTCTGCTATTCCTAATCTACATTAATGATTTAGATTTTGGTATAGTAAGCAAACCCGTTAAATTTGCAGACGACACAAAAATAGGAGGAATGGCAAACACTGTTGCAGCAGCAAAGGTCATTCAAAATGATCTCTTCAAGAAGCTGCTTGATGAGATTCTGGGATCAATAAGCTACTAACAACCAAACAAGCAAGATGGGCTGAATGGCCTCCTCTTGTTTGTAAACTTTCTAATGTTCTTTAAGCACAAAGAAACATTGTAGAGCACAGAGGTCTAGCAAAGCATAGGGAAGCCTTTTAAAGCACAGAGAGGTATGATAAAGCAGATGCAAGCATTTTAAAGAACAGATGTCTGGCAAAGCATAGAGGAAGCACAGAGATCTAGTGCAGTTTAGGGAAGTATTTTAAAGCACATTGTAAAGCACAAAGGTATGGCAATGCACAGGGAAGCACAGAGGTCTGGTAAAGCAGAGGGATGGATGGTGAAGCACAGAGAGGTCTGGTAAAGCATAGGGAAGCATTGTAAAGCACAGAGGTCTGGTAAAGCATAGGGAAGGTCTGATAAAGCATAGAGAAGCATTGTAAAGCACAGGGAAACATTGTAAAGCACAGATGGGTATGGTATAGCGGAGATACAGTGCCTTGCGAAAGTATTCGGCCCCCTTGAACTTTGCAACCTTTTGCCACATTTCAGGCTTCAAACATAAAGATATGAAACTGTAATTTTTTGTGAAGAATCAACAACAAGTGGGACACAATCATGAAGTGGAACGAAATTTATTGGATATTTCAAACTTTTTTAACAAATAAAAAACTGAAAAATTGGGCGTGCAAAATTATTCAGCCCCCTTAAGTTAATACTTTGTAGCGCCACCTTTTGCTGCGATTACAGCTGTAAGTCGCTTGGGGTATGTCTCTATCAGTTTTGCACATCGAGAGACTGACATTTTTTCCCATTCCTCCTTGCAAAACAGCTCGAGCTCAGTGAGGTTGGATGGAGAGCATTTGTGAACAGCAGTTTTCAGTTCTTTCCACAGATTCTCGATTGGATTCAGGTCTGGACTTTGACTTGGCCATTCTAACACCTGGATATGTTTATTTGTGAACCATTCCATTGTAGATTTTGCTTTATGTTTTGGATCATTGTCTTGTTGGAAGACAAATCTCCGTCCCAGTCTCAGGTCTTTTGCAGACTCCATCAGGTTTTCTTCCAGAATGGTCCTGTATTTGGCTCCATCCATCTTCCCATCAATTTTAACCATCTTCCCTGTCCCTGCTGAAGAAAAGCAGGCCCAAACCATGATGCTGCCACCACCATGTTTGACAGTGGGGATGGTGTGTTCAGGGTGATGAGCTGTGTTGCTTTTACGCCAAACATAACGTTTTGCATTGTTGCCAAAAAGTTCGATTTTGGTTTCATCTGACCAGAGCACCTTCTTCCACATGTTTGGTGTGTCTCCCAGGTGGCTTGTGGCAAACTGTAAACGACACTTTTTATGGATATCTTTAAGAAATGGCTTTCTTCTTGCCACTCTTCCATAAAGGCCAGATTTGTGCAGTATACAACTGATTGTTGTCCTATGGACAGAGTCTCCCACCTCAGCTGTAGATCTCTGCAGTTCATCCAGAGTGATCATGGGCCTCTTGGCTGCATCTCTGATCAGTCTTCTCCTTGTATGAGCTGAAAGTTTAGAGGGACGGTCAGGTCTTGGTAGATTTGCAGTGGTCTGATACTCCTTCCATTTCAATATTATCGCTTGCACAGTGCTCCTTGGGATGTTTAAAGATTGGGAAATCTTTTTGTATCCAAATCCAGCTTTAACCTTCTCCACAACAGTATCTCGGACCTGCCTGGTGTGTTCCTTGTTCTTCATGATGCTCTCTGCGCTTTAAACGGTCCTCTGAGACTATCACAGTGCAGGTGCATTTATACGGAGACTTGATTACACACAGGTGGATTCTATTTATCATCATTAGTCATTTAGGTCAACATTGGATCATTCAGAGATCCTCACTGAACTTCTGGAGAGAGTTTGCTGCACTGAAAGTAAAGGGGCTGAATACTTTTGCACGCCCAATTTTTCTGTTTTTTATTTGTTAAAAAAGCTTGACATATCCAATAAATTTCGTTCCACTTCATGATTGTGTCCCACTTCTTGTTGATTCTTCACAAAAAATTACAGTTTCATATCTTTATGTTTGAAGCCTGAAATGTGGCAAAAGGTCGCAAAGTTCAAGGGGGCCGAATACTTTCGCAAGGCACTGTAGGTACGGTAAAGCACACTAAAGCATTGTAAAGGCCAGAGAACTATTGTTAAGCACAGGGAAGCATTTTAAAGCACAGGGGTGTATTGTAAAGCACAGAGAGGTATGATAAAGCACAAGGAAGCATTGTAAAGCACAGAGGTATGGTAAAGTATATTAAACCATAGTGTATGATAGTGAGTGCGCACAGTAGAGAGGACAGAGCTGTTGATTAGGCTGCTCCAAGAGGCATCCGAGTGGATCAGCAAAATCAAGGGAAGCCCAAAGAGAGGCAGCTGTGGCTTAGTGACAGCCAGGGGGCAAAGACCAATAACTGAAAGAATGAATATCCCTGGAGACACCTTACAGAACCTTGTGGAGTGTGTGCCATGTCATCCGAGCCCAGTCTGTTGATAGATACCGATCCTGGTGCACGGCAGTGTACAAAACAGACAAATAAATATCATGACTTATTTGTAATATAACGTGAGTGAAAATACTATCACAAGAAAGAAGACATTTCCATGGATATCTTAAATCACAATTAAATTGCATTACTCGGGCAATTTAACTCTTTTTAATTCTCATTTTTTTAAAGCACCATTTAATCCCAATTAGTTAAACAAGGTTTTAAATTTAACCTCCCTCCTCCCCCCCCCCCCCCCCCACACACATAAGACTGGACCATTTCTTTATCAATTAATGCAAAAGAAATGTTCAATAATTTCTTAGTTTTATTTTCAGCCATTGCGTGTTTGTGTACCTACTTCTAAATGAACTGTCAACAGGGGCCGCTTTCTGGAGACACAAACGTACATACAAATGCTTTTGGATATAATAAATAAACACACATTTTAAGAACCAGTGTGTCTTTTTTCTTTGACTTTACTGCCCTCTAGTGGGAGAAGGGAAGCAGTGTCGCATTTCTTGTTCTGAAATTTTACCCAGATTACTAAAAAAAAACTATTTTATTCTATACTATATAATAATGATTCCCAGCCCTGGTCCTGGGGACCCACTATCTCTGAATATCAACAGTGTCATCCGACAGTCCGAAACTCTTATCCTGAACGTTATTTCCATTTGCAGTTTTCCGACAGGTGGAATGGGTATAATTTACATAAGTGGCGGAATAACTATTCAGTATTTAAATGAGGAATATTAATGACGCAAATTACAGTTTTATACTTCATTTCAGGATTTCAATCAATGGACAGGTTTGATTTGCACTGTAACTGTTATTCTTTTTTTATACAACTGTAAGTCGCCCTGAATAAGAACATAAGAAGAAGAACATAAGAGTTTACAAACGAGAGGAGACCATTCAGCCCATCTTGCTTGTTTGGTTGTTAATAGCTTATTGATCCCAGAATCTCATCAAGCAGCTTCTTGAATGATCCCAGGGTGTAAGCTTCAACAACATTACTGTGGAGTTGGTTCCAGACCATCACAATTCTCTGTGTAAAAAGTGACTCCTATTTTCTGTTCTGAATGCCCCTTTATCTAATCTCCATTTGTGACCCATGGTCCTTGTTTCTTTTTTCTGGTCAAAAAAGTCCCCAGGGTCGACATTGTCTATACCTTTTAGGATTTTGAATGCTTGAATCAGATCACTACGTAGTCTTCCTTATTCAAGACTGAATAGATTAAATTCTTTTAGCCTGTCTGCATACGACATGCCTTTCAAACCCGGAATAATTCTGGTTGCTCTTCTTTGCACTCTTTCTAGAGCAATATCCTTTTTTGTAACGAGGTGACCAGAACTGAACACAATAGTCTAGGTGAGGTCTTACTAATACACTGTAAAGTTTTAACATTACTTCCCTTGATTTACATTGAACACTTCTCATAATATATCCAAGCACCTTGTTTTTTATAGCTTCCCCACATTTATAGCTTCCCCACATTGTCTAGATGAAGACATTTCTGAGTCAACATAAACTCCTAGGTCTTTTTCATAGTTCCTTTCTTCAATTTCAGTATCTCCCATATGATATTTATAATGCACATTTTTATTGCCTGCATGCAATACTTTACACTTTTCTCTATTAAATTTCATTTGCTATTTTTGTGTCATCTGCAAATTTAACAAGTTTGCTTACTATACCAGAATCTAAATTCTGGAATAGCAGAGGACCTAATACTGATCTCTGTGGTACACCACTGGTTACCTCGCTCCATTTTGAGGTTTCTCCTCTAATCAGTACTTTCTGTTT
Organism: Acipenser ruthenus; assembly: GCF_902713425.1. Taxonomy (NCBI): domain Eukaryota; kingdom Metazoa; phylum Chordata; class Actinopteri; order Acipenseriformes; family Acipenseridae; genus Acipenser; species Acipenser ruthenus. The sequence continues at coordinate 3,737,705 of NC_081240.1, read as the reverse complement.
TCTACATGTTAGCCACTCCCTAATCCATGTGCATCCATTTCCTTGAATCCCTACTGCATTCAGTTTGAGAATTAATCTTTTATGCAGGACTTTGTCAAAAGCTTTATGGAAATCTAAATAAACAATGTTGTATGCTTTGCAATTATCCATTGTCAACGTTGCATCTTCAAAAAAGTCAAGTAGGTTAGTTAGACATGATCTCCTTTTCTTAAAACCATGCTGACTGCCCCCCAGGATATTGTAACCATATAGGTAATTTTCCATTTTGGATCTTATTATAGTTTTCATAAGTTTACATATAATAGAAGTCAGGCTTATTGATCTGTAGTTACCTGGCTCGGTTTTGTCTCCCTTTGTTGTGGATCGGTATTACGTTTGCTATTTTCCAGTCTGTCGGTACAACCCCTGTGTCAAGAGACTGTTGCATGATCTTGGTTAGCGGTTTGTAAATAACTTCTTTTCACTTCTTTCTTTGAGTACTACTGGGAGGATCTCATCCGGCCCAGGGGATTTGTTTATTTTAAGAGCTCCTAGTCCCTTTAACACTTCTACCTCTGTTATGCTAAAGTTATTTAAAATTGGATAGGAACAGGTCGACATGTGGGGCATGTTGTCCATGTCCTCCTTTGTAAAAAACACAGTGAAAAGTAATCATTTAATATATTTGCTGTTTTTTTTTCTTCATCTATGATTTTGCCATTTGTGTCTCTTAGACATTTAACCTCCTCTTTGAATGTTCTCATGCTTTTATAATATTGGAAAAACATTTTGGAATTGGTTTTAGCCCCCTTAGCAATATTGATTTCTATCTCTCTCTCTTTGCCTTTCTAACTTCCTTTTTGACTTGTGTTTGCAGTTCCAAGTACTCTTTCTGTGTACTTTGTCTTTGGTCCCTTTAAACTCTCTGTAAAGTGCCTTTTTTCGCTGAATATTTTTTTAAATTGATCTATTAAACCATTTTGGCCATTTTGTTTTAGATTTCGATTTGTCTACTTTTGGGATGGAATTGTTTTGCGCCTCCAGTACTACATTTTTAAAAAACAGCAATCCTTTTTCGGTGGATGTTTTCTCTGTTTTACTCCAATCTACTTTTGTTCGTCTCTGTTTCATACCTTCATAGTTTGCTTTTCTAAAATTGTAAACCTTAGCTTTAGTCATTACTTTTGGGGTTTTAAAAAACATTTCAAATGAGACCATGTTGTGGTCTGAGTTTGCCAATGGCTCTCTGACCTCTGTTTTAATTATTCTGTCTTCGTTATTTGAAAAGACTAAATCAAGGCATGCCTCCCCTCTCGTCGGTGCCTTAAGGGCGTCTGCTAAGAAATAAATCATAATAATGCAGATGCAGAGAGGAGACATTTAATAGAACACAATAATAAAGCAAGTACATCAGGACAAAGAGGAAAAAAAGTTTTGAGAGCTCCTATTTTACTGTAGCCTTTTTTTTTTAAATGTATTTCTTAAACGCCCTTAGCCAGGGCGACAAACAGTTGTTACAAAATATCACATTACATATAAAAGCAGTTAAAATTACAATAAAGTTAGTAGTAACAGCAAAATCAAATAAGAGAAGATAAATCGTAAATAATTACGTTTGAGAGCGCATGTTAATTAGGTACCCGCTTAATTTGCATAACATCCTTCATACTGTCTGAATCAGGGTTTTACAACTGCTCTCATCCTTCCTGAACATTTCTGATTTTTGCTGGGAACAAGTCGAAAAGTTAAAATCCCGCCACAAAAGCGATCCCCAACGGTCAGAAAAGCTTTAATATTAACAATTGAACTGATAATTGGCTTAATTAGACCCTTTAATTATATTTCAGCTCTAAACAGTTGCAGAGTTTGTGTTAGTGGACTGATAAAATGTTATAACTAACTTGAAATCTCCAACTTTAAAGCTGAAATAAAGTATAAACTGGCTATTAAAAATGATCCGTGAAATAAAGGGTCTGTTAATTAAGCTGGCTATTAAAAATGATCTGTGAAATGAAGGGTCTAGTTAACAGGGGGTTAAGCTGGAATGAAAGTCAGCAGACACAGGAGGTGTTCATAAGACACTATAACATTTTGGTATGTCATCTTTTTGATCATTATAAAAAATGAAATGAAAGAAATGAGAATAAGAGGTGAGCCAAGAATCCAAAAAGGGAACTAAAAGTTCAAACTTATGTGGCCAGTTTGGCAGAAAATGGGTTAAGTTAGAGTTCCCTCTGGTGGAGGCACCCTGGATTTTACTGACACCTGTGGCATTGGGGAAGCTTTGTTTGGAAGGATACCTCAGATAAGTCATGTGCTTTAACTGTTTGAAAAGGTTTTAAATCTTTTTAAAACTGTGTGCTATGAATTAGATTAAGGAATATGTTTGTTGCATGCTGCTTGTGGTTTCTTGTTACAATATAATTTGATTTGCTTGGTGTTGATAATGTGGCTGTGTTTCATTTGTGTTTGGTTTTGATAGTGTATATTTATACTGATTTTGTGTTTGCTTGTTTCCCCCAGATTGACCACTATTGCTATTTCTTTACCCCAATTGTAGTTTTGCACAAGTTTAGGCAGTTGCCTAGGTAGTAACAACTTGTTAAAAAAAACTTCTATCCAAGACACTCTGAATCCCATCCCATTCTGAATCCCATATCTGAAACAAGTGATTTAAATGCATCAAAGTTTGCTATGTTGAATAAAATAGAGAACCTGACCTTTTTAAAAAATAACTGTTTTGTTAATTACTCTACCAACCATATCACAAGTTAATATCCATGTTTATTTAGCTGCGGCCAGGGTTCCAACAGAACAAAAACACGTGAACATATCTCCCCTGTGCTAGCAGCCCTAAATGGGTTCCCGGTGCGGTCTACGAGTGGTTTTAAGGTCCTGCTGCTAACCTATGAAGCCCTGAAGGGCCCTTACGTTCCCAAGGGCTTTGAAGTAAAACACAGGTAGAGCGTTTAGTTATAGGGCCCTTGTACTGTGGAACGCTGTCCCTGGCTCTATTGGAGGCCTCACCTGTTGCAATTTGTCAAGACTGAAAATTAATTTATTATTATTATTATTATTATTATTATTATTTATTTCTTAGCAGACGCCCTTATCCAGGGCGACTTACAATCGCAAGCAAATACAAATACATTCAAGTGTTACAATATAAGTCATACAATAAGAACAAGAAATACAATAATTCTCAAGTGTGACAAACCACAATTCAATAATACAGCAGATAATAGTGAAAGTTACATCAGGATATGATTAAGTAGTGATAGTTTCATCAGGATATGATTAAGTACAAAATACTACAGATTAAACACTTGGGAGATTACAATATTCTGAGGTACAGGATTAAATGCAGTAAAATAGGGGGCAGATAAGAGCAAAATAAAGCATATTTAAATGAAGGGTGATAGTGTCCCAGGATACAACAGAGGAGTTCTACAGGTGCTGTTTGAAGAGGTGAGTCTTAAGGAGGCGCCGGAATGTGGTCAGGGACTGGGCAGTCCTGACATCTGTAGGAAGGTCGTTCCACCACTGCGGAGCAAGGGTGGAGAAGGAGCGGGCTCGGGAGGCAGGGGAGCGTAGCGGAGGTAGAGCCAGTCTTCTAGTGCAGGCGGAGCGGAGAGGTCGAGTGGGGGTGTAGGGAGAGATGAGGGTCTGGAGGTAGCTGGGTGCAGTCTGATCAAGGCATCTGTAGGCTAGTACAAGAGTCTTGAACTGGATGCGAGCGGTGATCGGGAGCCAGTGGAGCGAGCGGAGTAGTGGAGTAGCGTGGGCGAAGCGAGGTAGAGAGAACACCAGGCGAGCAGCAGAGTTCTGGATGAGCTGGAGCGGACGGGTGGCGGACGCAGGGAGGCCAGCCAGGAGGGAGTTTATGATCTATCGTTTCCATTCTTATGTGACTCTTACTGTTCTGCTGTTTTTATGGCTCATCCAGTTTTATTGATATTTTTAACTTTATGTTAAGCACCTCTGCCATCAAAAATAAGTTTTGATTTGAAATTTTTATTATTAAAATGGTGTGTTCAAAGCAAAAAGAAAGCCACGGTAGGAAAAGAACTGTCATTTTTAAGTATTTTTTCTGTAAATATCATAACATTTTTATGACATTCAGCTGAAATAGTGGAGGACATAGGGGAAATAAAACCGGTTTTAAGATAAGCAACTTTACCTTTTTAATGGTTGCAACACGTCAATTTTAAAAAGCTGCTTGAACACATGATTTCCATTACACGAGAGTAGATGTTAAAACTTCATGCTGATTTGAACTCGGCTCTTGCCAAGATAAGCACCAACTAAGACGCAGCTTTGCAGTAAACTAATGTGATCCATCTGTGTCTCCATCCATTTGCGCTTCCTTCCATATGATGATGTAGATACCCTTCTGTCTGGTGTTGATGGCTGAAGTGTAATGCTGGCTCCAGGGTTCGGCTTATTGCCTCCCTAGCGCATCAGCACACACAACGGCTGCGATGCTGGCTCTGGGGATCAAACGCTGTGCTGTCTCCCCAGCGCATCAGCATGACGACAATGGTCTGGATTGAGCTAAGTAGGGTACATCTCTGGGGTCTTCAAGTGGGCACCTTCCATCCTCTGTGTTTCGTCGACTAGCCCACGATACCTCAAGGTGTCAACGGTGATTCTGGTGTCCCAGCATCACCGTCGACAGGCAGCAGTGTGGAGTAGTGGTTAGGGCTCTGGACTCTTGACCGGAGGGTCGTGGGTTCAATCCCAGGTGGGGGACACTGCTGCTGTACCCTTGAGCAAGGTACTTTACCTAGATTGCTCCAGTAAAAACCCAACTGTATAAATGGGTAATTGTATGTAAAACAAAAAAAATAATGTGATATCTTGTAACGATTAAGGGCGTCTGCTAAGAAATAAATTATTATTATTATTATTATTATTATTATTATTATTATTATTATTATTATTATTATTATTATTATTATTATCACCCCACTCCGTCCCCCACTCAACTCAGTCCAGCTTACTTACCCATACATCAGCGTTTCTTTCTTTCTATTGTGCTTGAGATCCCCAACCAGAATCTTTCCGTCTCAACCACAGCCAGTTGCTGCCCCTCTCTGCTGCTTCAGATAAGTTCTTCACTGTGCAACGTAACTCTTGGCCACTGAATCCGACGTCTGTGAGAAACCGGGTTGTAGAGTATGCCACAAATCCTCGACAACCCACCTCCACTCGATAAACCCGGACTCTCCATCCTTACTGTTCCGCTTCAGTGGCTGGTTGAGCATACTGCAGTTTCTTCCTCTCATACGCCTCATCTACAGCATCCTCCCATGGCACTGTTAACTCTACCAGGTGAACAAGGCGTGCGATCAAGACCACAAGACATTATCTGGTCGAAGGTTAGTGGTGGAAAAATAAGCCGTTGCCCAACATCTGCCAGCATTTTCCAGTCTCTAGCAGCTTCCAGTTGTCCTGGGTGAGGATTGGTTTTAACACCTTTTCTTAGTGGTTGCGCTCCTGGGTGGAGGAATGTTGTCTTTTGTGTGTAATGTTTTGATGGATCTGGTGGCAACTTATTGGTCGTGTTATGCTTGTATTCCAATGCTAAGGCCAAACATCGCAGCACCTGGTCACGGCGCCAAATAAACCGTCCTTGGCTAAGAGCCACCTTTACATCCTGTCAAAATGTGCCTTAATGTTTCAGGTGATGAACACAAAGGACATGAGGGATTTAGGTTCTGTGGTGATGGGAGAACATCATATGTTGACCTGATGAGGAAACCGATCCTGCTCTCTTCCATTGACCATAGGTCTTGCCAGCCAATCTTGCGTTGTTCCACACTCTCCATTCTCATCCATTCTCCCTGCTTGGCCTGGGAAACTGCCTTTATACACCTCATTCTCACCTCCTGCTTTTGCACCTCTGACTACTAGCTTGCTCCATTGAGCTGGGGCTGCCTTGTTCCATGTAGGAGGAGCTGAACTGAGACCAAGACCCTCTCTTCCATGCTGAACTTGCTGCATGATATCACCAATTCGAAAGGCAGCCATTACATCCTCCACAGCTTTCTTTGTCGTCCACTTTCTTCCAGTTTTCAACACAGGTGCTGCCTCCCTTACGCATTTGTCGCGTGACTCTACTAATGTCATTTCCAGTCTGACCTTGGCGCACTTAAACTCCTCGGTTAGAGCAGAGACTGGTAGCTGCAGTATTCCTTTACCATAAAGTCCCACTTTGCTGAGGCAGCGTGGAACTCCCAACCATTTCCTGATGTATGAACTGATTAAAGCTTTCAGCTTCTCTACCATCGTCAAAGAAACCTTGTACACAGTCAGTGGCCACAGCAACCTCGGTGGTAGACCAAACTGAAAGCACCAGAGTTTTAGTTTAACTGGTAAAGCGCTGCTGTCTATGCTCTTCAACCCTTACACTGCTTGTTGTCTAACTTCTCCCACACAAACTGTGTCTTTTAGATCCCTGTCGTACCATCTCCCAAGACTCTTCACTGGCTTCTCAGACATTGTTGGTATTGCCTCACCTTTACCCAATTTGATGCCCTAATGATTACTTCCATTGCCAGTGGAGAAATGGTGCATCTTGCCATTATTCCAACTTCTAGGCATTGCCATGTAGTACTGAATTCTGAAGTTGAAAAATTAAATTGTAAATCTCCAAAGTAGGCTTTAACTGAATTTGTTATTGTCATCGGTACACTGAAAAAATCAAATGCTGCCCAAAGAAGTTCATGTGGCACTGAACCATATGCATTAGCCAAATCCAGGAATGTCACATGGAGCTCCTTCCTCATCTTTTTAACCGATTGAATTTGTTTCCAGATCACATTGATGCGTTCCAAGCATCCTGGGAAACCTGGAATGCCTGCTTTTTGTATTGAAGTGTCAATGAAGCAGTTCTTTTATGGGTCAATTGTAATTCGTTACAGTAAATTGATACAGCTAGATAAAAATAGCCTAGTTACTTCTCAGGCACGTTTACAGAATTATTTTCACAAAAAGGAAAATAATCCTTTGATTCAAATTTTCTAGAAAGATATAGGGGGTGGTCATAAACTCAATCTGTGTGGGAACAACATAACATTATTGAAAAAACCCACCAAACTGACCTTTAATTGCTCATTCCGTGCAATAAACAGCTGTATAGACAAAACCGTCCTCAGCACGGGGTTCCGAAGCTGCAAAGACTATGACAATGATATACACAATACAACTCAGTGAGAACAACATAACACTATTGAAAGAACCCACCTTTAACTGCCCATTCCGGTTAATAAAACTATTTATTTTGTTTTTATATTATCTGTCTATTTAATATTATTTTAGCAGAACCATATTGATTAACATAGTTTTTCTCTTTTTCTTTATAGTGGAATATAGTGAGGCCTTCTTTCTACTTTGCAGGGAAGGAGGTGATAAAGTAACAATATTTGCATAAGTAGAACCATTGCAAAGGTCTAGAATTGCTGGTAGCCCCTAACTGTAACAGTTAGTATATATGTGATTTAAAAAATAACACGGATATATAGCTGCAACAGTTTCACAGCTTTTTTGCACAACTTTTTTGTTCTTGCTTACAATGATAAAGTTTACATGTATTTAACATATTCATATATACATATATTTCATACAAAATGGATACAATGCAATTTCAGTGCATGTAAGGAAAAACGAGCAAACAAAGAAAAACAGTTTAGATTTTAATATTATGCAGGGTGACTTCAAATACAGAAACCTTGATGCATTTCCCATTTTCTTCAAAAAATGAATTTGTTTTTACATTGTGTGTCATATGCATAAATAAAATAAACAGAATAAACATTTTCATAAATCGTTTTTATGTCTAATTTGGGAACCTCCTGTCTTGTCTAGTGCTGTGTGTGTCTGAATACGAGAGAGAAATGAAACAATGTATTCTTGCTCTAAATGAGTTGCTGCTATAGTAAACTATGTAACCGTGTAATGCCTGAGAGAACAACTGAACCCCTGAAACAATGTATCGAATTGAAGTATTTGGCTGTAACTAACAGACAGCACTAGTTTGTGCAATAGGAGAATTGAAACAAAATTGTGTTTTAAATAAATTTGACTATTTTACATCCCTGCCATTTTTTTTGTGTTTGTATTGTATTTGGTCAAGACCTTATCCCCTGGCCCAAATAAAATAACCTGGTGATAACCACCTAAAATATTTAACTTAATTTTAAGGTAGTGCCTTCAGTGGCATAGGCGGCTACCATAAAATATATTTTAAACTCAATTTAGCCTACGCTACAGTGCGACCTTTATTGCTAATAAGTAGCGGAATGTTTAGTCACCAACGCGGTATTTACTGCTGAAGTCTAATTGAATACATGGCTTTCAAATGTGGAGCCATGCACAAAATCTATGATTTATAATCAATTTGCATGGCTTTTTTAGCATTAGAAGGCTCTACAGATCAGAACCCCTGTGGGTTCTTTGGGCGTTTTAGAGTTTCTTATTAATCCTTCGAGAGTTCAACGTTTATTTATGGTTGTTTAGCCTGCTGTTTAAAAAGGTTCTTTGTATACTATTTGGAACCCCTGAAATACGGTTTCTTGGAATACGTTTTCAAGAGTGTAAGATTTTTAAACCTCACAAATGTTTTAGAATATTCCTGGAAGGTGTTAGTAATAAATCAGACACTTGATGCAAGTGTAGCCCATCAATCAACAAAACCTTTATTTAACTTCCAGTACAGTACCAAATAATATTAAGCCATAGCAGTCAAAACGAATGGTTATTACCCGTTCTCAATGGGAATTTGGGTGCGGTCTGGAGTTTCTGCATCAAGCAGTTTTGCCTCTTAATAATTCATTATTATTATTAATTAGTCATTTTAGCAGACGCTTCTATGCATAGCGACTTAGAGAGACTAGGGGTAAACTATGCATCACAGTCACCTCCAACAGGACCTCGGTTTTACATCTCAAGGATGGAGCACACAGAGACGAAATGATTTGCTCTGGGTTACACACAGTGTGAGTTGGGATTTGAACTGGGAACCACCTGGTATGAACAGGCCCACCGAGAGGATAGGGAAATTTCCCCGGGGCCCAACGCCTCGAAGGGGGTCCCTGATGAAGGGAGATTTTTTAGAAAATATATTCCTATAAAATATTTTAAAACTAGCCCTGCACATGACTGTTTGTTCCCACCACCTCATTAAAAAGAAAAACTGCCGTACTGCACACCGAGCCAATGTGCTTGTGTTGTGTAATTATTATTATTATTATTATTATTATTGTTTATTTCTTAGCAGACGCCCTTATCCAGGGCGACTTACAATTGTTAAAAGATATCACATTATTTTTACATATAATTACATTATTATTTACACATTATTTTTACATACAATTACCCATTTATACAGTTGGGTTTTTACTGGAGCAATCTAGGTAAAGTACCTTGCTCAAGGGTACAGCAGCAGTGTCCCCCATCTGGGATTGAACCCACAACCCTCCGGTCAAGAGTCCAGAGCCCTAACCACTACTCCACACTGCTGCCCAATGATTGTGTATCCAGGCTCTGTCAAACACATCCTCTCACACAATGATTTGAACTTTTGCATTTCATATTTTACTACACCAAAAAGCTGAAAAAAAGGCATAGCAATATTGTGGATTTTTTTTTTGGTTTTTTTTTTGGGGGGGGGGGGTTAAGACTTTTAAAAACTTTAAAAGAACCCTAAAGTTGCACAATATTTACCACAGTATGAATTATTCTATTAAGATTTATAATTTGCTCAAAACAACGTGATGCAGCAGTTTGTTAGAAAAATGGTATTGTGTAAACTAAAGTACTTTCTTCAGCTGGTGGTAAACACAATTACAGAATGATCGGTATTGCTTAAAATACAAATTTACCAATACAGGCTATTGGTTAAGAGCAGAGATGAGTGGTTTATTTTTGGCACGGGATGAATAAAATAGCGTATAGCAACACCATTAAAATGTAGTTTATCCTAAAAACATACGTTATTTGATGTTAAGTAAGCTTCCGATTAGTAACTATTACACGTGGAGTTTGTACAAAAATATTTATTCACTTACATAAGAAAGTTTTAATACTGTAAATAACTGAAACAATTAGTTTGAGAAAGTAAACTACCCTGCTGCAGATTTTAATTGAGATATTGAAAATTCTAGGCATCGTTGACAGTTTCCTTCAAACCCATTATCAAAATAATGTATCGGTTGAAATGATCTTCCTCAGACACTGCTAAGATTAAAAGTATCATTGCTTTGTTTAGAAGCTTGGTTTAGACTACAGTATACAACAAAGTCGGATGAATGTAGTTCCATGGAGGGGGGCGGGGGGGGCAGCGGGACATACCAATCCTTACCCGTGGCCCATGACGGCTCTCGGCGGTCCTGGGTATGAAGCCTTTGTCTTTAACCACTGGGACCTTACCCAAGCTTCATCGAATACCCAGCTAATTCACATTTTAACTCTCGACTCTCGCTCTTTTCTTATGTCATTCTTAGCCAAATGCATGACAGTTAGTCTAATAATTACACTGTAGCCTATAATAGTCTGTGCTCAGAGGGAGCGCATTTACTAATGTAACAGGAGGAGGAGGTGTTTTGGGCAGGGGTGTGTTGGGGGCTATTGTTGGTTGTTCAGCCAGGGAGGGAGTGAGCAATTACTCAATGGTTGGATATTGTGAGCATGGGTGTGGAGCGTAATTGTGGGGTTATCTGGGGGGGGGGGTTATTATTGGGCTTTGTCGTGGCCGCCAGGGTTTACAAATAACTTCAGTCTTTCATTTGCTCCGAGTTCCTGTTACCTTTTTCTTATTAATTTAATAAACACTGGCTTGTGTTTGTGTTGTAAAAAAAAAAAAAAAAAAAATCCTAAATGCTCTGCCTCATTCGTACCCACAGGGGTTGTATCTTACATTAAAGGCTAATGAAACCCCAATCTCATCATGCCCAACAGATAGGCCTACCACGTTAAAAATGAGATCCAGTTTAACAATCCGACCGACATCTCACTCTAAAAACAGTCTCATCAACAACACTAGCTTGTTAAAGTGAACAATCAACAATTTATATGTGGTTACACCGTCAACATCTTTAAAAGTACACACGCATGTTTCTTATGACTCTTTTAAAATATGTACATCTAGTAATATGGACCCAGGAGCAAGCTGATGTTCTCTAACCCCTATATTCTCATCATTCAGTCTACAACAATATCCAGTGTACCACAAACTTACCAACACAAGCTTGAATGGTTGTCAACGCTAAGCACATTCAGCAGAGAAATGAGTACAGAGTTCCCAGCATACTGCATGGACTATTAAACTGATTATTATAAAGTACAAATACAGAATCTTACACGTGGTTTCAAACCGCACCAGATAAACGGTTCCACATCTAAGACATAGAACCGTTTTTGCTCCATATTGTTTTCTTGAAAGTATAACGCATAGCTGAAATTTGCTTCTAGTGCTTAATTACTAAAAACAAGATCTGGTCAATAACATGATATTATCTGTTGTCACTGAATTTGTAGGCAAATGTAGTGTTATGATCCAGTACAATATTAAAGTACTAATCGGTGGCTCTTTGCAGGTGTTCTATCAAGGCTGAAAAGTGTAGTTTGTATAGACAGTAAAAATCAACTAACATCCCCTCGGCTGAATACCTGTTATTTGAATTTGCAGTAGATCGATTCATATTAACCCATTTCATGCAGGGAATCGGCAATTAAAGGTCGGTTAATACTTCGGACAGTTTTTGTAAGTATGTTACTCACTGTATTATGTGCATCTTATTTTTCGTCTTCTGGGCAGCTTCTGGGCAGGGAAATGAAAGATGTTTTTTTCAATAGTGTTATGATGTCCTAGTTGTACTGTGTGTATAATTTTCATGCTCTATTCCTTCAATAGTGTTATGTTGTTCCCACTTAGTTGTATTGTGTGTGTAATTTTCGTCGTCTCTGCACCTTCAGAACCCAGTGTTACGGGAACTTTTTGGTGATAAAAAGGGTTCTGGCCCGGAACGGGTCAATGACAGCGCGTTATTAATCGGTTCTGATTGTTAAAATATTCTCCACATATGTAACTTTTTATGATTTTGTTTTTTTAAGCAATTGAATTCATTAAAGTACCGTTCCGTCTTGTTCCAGCTTTCACCCCATCCCCTAATACGGTATTACTGTAATTAAGTCTGCTTCTGCTCAGGTGTGGTGTGTGTGTGTGTTTTATTTTATTTATTTTTTTTGCGTCGGTAGAATACCATCAGTCCAGGGGCGTAGCTACAACATAGAGAAAATGGTTCTTTGCACCCTTTAAGGGTTCTTTACAGCATTCAATGGTTTCATATAGAACCGTTTTCATTCTCAAGTCCAAGGGTTCTTTTAAAGAACCGTTTTAAAATTGGCAGTTCAACATGTCTCGTGAGTCTCTGCCTCGAGAAAATCTCAATATAATTGTCAGAGGCGTTCCTGACTTGGAGGAAAGCGGTTGGTAATTAAATCCCTTTACACTTATATATATATATATATATATATATATATATATATATATATATATATATATATATATATATATATAGCGCCAATATTTTGCTGGTAGAAATAATAACGTTACCTATTGTTAGTCTAAGTTTTTACCGCTCTTTATTAATGTATTTTATACCAATGTATTATTCGTTTCTTGTGTTCCTTTTAAGAATTAAGATTCTGTTTTATTTGTATTTATTTTTCTCCTGTACAGCGCTTTGAGGAAACTTTTAATGTTTAGCCGCTATATTAAAACACAAATTGAATATTATTCGAAAGAATTGCTAGCAAATATATTAAAATTAAATAAGTGTAAGTAGTTCACGCAAATCAGAAAAGGTAGGATTGACACTAAAAGTTGCCAAAGCCCTAAAGCGCAGATGAAAAAATCGAAAAAACGTCATAGGTTGAGTTTAGCGGGCCAAGAAAATCAAGCGGCGCCTGAGAAGAATGTTGTGATTTTCAAACTGAGAATTCTGACCGCCTTCCCTCCCTTCAAGTTAATACGAAACTCGATAACATCCGGTTACTGCCTATGAGGCAGATACAAGTGTTTGCAGGACTTAGTAATTGATTATGTGAGCAAAAACAATATTATATATATATATATATATATATATATATATATATATATATATATATATATATATATATATATATATTAAATATAGATAGATAGATAGATAGATATCTGACTGTACGAAATGAAACAGTAAGTTACGCGTGTCTGACACCATATAGAGCGTACCTGTTTCGTGTACTGCTGCGTGCGTGAATGAATGTCTGTTTCAATGGCAGACTTGCCTGCCTGCCTGCGTGAGTGTCTGTGTGCGAGTGACGTCACCCACATAATGGAGATAGAGGCGCCAACGGGTGACAAGTGGACGGAGTCAGCAGCTCTGGAGTGGAGAGCGACAGAATGTGCTTTTGAAAGGAGGGTGACTGCAAAGAGGGAAGGATATTTGGGCGGGACTCAATTTATGGTGTCTGGGTAATTACGTCACAACACCCACCCCCAAGTACCAAAAACTACGTTAAACTCCTTAAATAAGAACTGTAAGGATTTCATTCAAACACAGCCATTCAAATATACAGTTACAGTACATAATACGTTTGACGTAACTATTTTTTCCTGAAGCTTTTCACGTCCCGCCATAGCCTACATTCCGTTCCCCCCGTTTTGAGAACCGCTAATTTAAAATAAGTTAAAAGCCAAACGACTCACATATTGCCCTGGAAATGCATTTTAATTGGGGCTTTTGGTTTTCGACGACTTTTCTCCTCTCCTTTTTACCCTTCCCATAAGCAATATGTGGAGTTGTTAGCATCGCTAGTAAAACATTTCCCATTTCTTCGAGAAAAAACTGGATCAGGCTATAAGTCATTTTATTTACTTTCCTACCCTTTTCCCACTGCCTCCAGAAGATGCTAACTAATGCATTTAAGTTCAATATTATTGTATAACCTAATGTTTGACAACAAGCGATCATCAATCAAAATGATACGTATTAGAATATAAGAACATAAGAAAGTTTACTAACGAGAGGAGGCCATTCAGCCCATCTTGCTCGTTTGGTTGTTAGTAGCTTATTGATCCCAGAATCAGAAGCAGCTTCTTGAAGGATCCCAGGGTGTCAGCTTCAACAACATTACTGGGGAGTTGGTTCCAAACCCTCACAATTCTCTGTGTAAAAAAGTGCCTCCTATTTTCTGTTCTGAATGCCCCTTTATCTAATCTCCATTTGTGACCCCTGGTCCTTGTTTCTTTTTTCAGGTCAAAGAAGTCCCCTGGGTCAACATTGTCAATACTTTTTAGGATTTTGAATGTTTGAATCAGATCGCCGTGTAGTCTTCTTTGTTCAAGACTGAATAGATTCAATTCTTTTAGCCTGTCTGCATATGACATGCCTTTTAAACCCGGGATAATTCTGGTTGCTCTTCTTTGCAGTCTTTCTAGAGCAGCAATATCCTTTTTGTAACAAGGTGACCAGAACTGAACACAATATTTGATTTAAATTCAACACTTTTCACAATATATCCAAGCATCTTGTTTTTATAGATTCCCCACATTGTCTAGATGAAGACATTTCCGAGTCAACATAAACTCCTAGGTCTTTTTCATAGATTTCTTCTTCAAATTTCAGGTGAGGTCTTACTAATGCATTGTAAAGTTTTAACATTACTTCCCTTGATTTAAATTCAACAATCCTCACAATATATCCGAGCATCTTGTTGGCCTTTTTTATAGCTTCCCCACATTGTCTAGAGGAAGACATTTTTGAGTCAACATAAACTCCTAGGTCTTTTTCATAGTTCCTTTCTTCAATTTCAGTATCTCCCATATGATATTTATAATGCACATTTTTATTGCCTGCATGCAATACTTCACACTTTTCTCTATTAAATTTCATTTGCCATGTGTCTGCCCAGTTCTGAATGCTGTCTAGATCATTTTGAATGACCTTTGCTGCTGCAGCAGTGTTTGCCACTCCTCCTATTTTTGTGTCGTCTGCAAATTTAACAAATTTGCTTACTATACCAGAATCTAAATCATGAATGTAGATTAGGAATAGCAGAGGACCTAATACTGATCCCTGTGGTACACCACTGGTTACCTCGCTCCATGTTGAGGTTTCTCCTCTAATCAGTACTTTCTGTTTTCTACATGTTTACCACTCCCTAATCCATGTGCATACATTTCATTGAATCCCTACTGCATTCAGTTTGAGAATTAATCTTTTATGTGGGACTTTGTCAAAAGCTTTCTGGAAATCTAAATAAACCATGTTGTATGCTTTGCAATTATCCATTTTCAATGTTGCATTGTCAAAAAAGTCAAGTAGGTTAGTTAGACATGATCTCCCTTTCCTAAAACCATGCTGACTCTCTCCCAGGATATTGTTACCATATAGGTAATTTTCCATTTTGGATCTTATTATAGTTTCCATAATTTTACATATAATAGAAGTCAGGCTCATTGGTCTGTAGTTACCTGGTTCGGCTTTGTCTCCCTTTTTGTGGATTGGTATTACGTTTGCTATTTTCCAGTCTGTCGGTACAACCCCTGTGTCAAGAGACTGTTGCATGATCTTGGTTAGCGGTTTGTAAATAACTTCTTTCATTTCTTTGAGTACTATTGGGAGGATCTCATCCGGCCCAGGGGATTTGTTTATTTTAAGAGCTCCTAGTCCTTTTAACACTTCTCCCTCTGTTATGCTAAAGTTATTTAAAACTGGATAGGAACAGGTCGACATGTTGGGCATGTTGTCCGTGTCCTCCTTCGTAAAAACGTGTGAAACGTAATCATTTAATATATTTGCTATTTTTTTTCTTCATCTATGATTTTGCCATTTGTGTCTCTTAGACATTTAACCTCCTGTTTAAATGTTCTCTTGCTGTTATAATATTGGAAAAACATTTTGGAATTGGTTTTAGCCCCCTTAGGAATATTGATTTCTATCTCTCTCTTTGCCTTTCTAACTTCCTTTTTGATTTGTGTTTGCAGTTCCAAGTACTCTTTCTGTGTACTTGTTTTTGGTCCCTTTTAAACGCTCTGTAAAGTGCCTTTTTTCGCTGAATTTTTTTTTTGAATTGATCTATTAAACCATTTTGGCCATTTTGTTTTAGATTTAGATTGGTCTACTTTTGGAAGGACTTGTTTTGCGCCTCTAGTACTACATTTTTAAAATACAGCCATCCTTTTTCTGTGGATGTTTTCTCTATTTTACTCCAATCTACTTTTCTTCGTCTCTGTTTCATACCTTCATAGTTTGCTTTTCTAAAATTTGTAAACCTTAGCTTTAGTCATTACTTTTGGGGTTTTAAAAAACATTTCAAATGAGACCATGTTGTGGTCTGAGTTTGCCAATGGCTCTCTGACCTCTGTTTTAATTATTCTGTATTCGTTATTTGAAAAGACTAAATCAAGGCATGCCTCCCCTCTCGTCGGTGCCTTAAGGGCGTCTGCTAAGAAATAAATCATAATAATGCAGATGCAGAGAGGAGACATTTAATAGAACACAATAATAAAGCAAGTACATCAGGACAAAGAGGAAAAAAAGTAAATTTTTAGAGAGCTCCTATTTTACTGTAGCTTTTTTTTTTTATGTATTTCTTAAACGGCCTTAGCCAGGGCAACTTACAGTTGTTACAAAATATCACATTACATATAAAAGCAGTTAAAATTACAATAAAGTTAGTAGTAACAGCAAAATCAAATAAGAGAAGATAAACCGTAAATAATTACGTTTGAGAGCGCATGTTAATTAGGTACCCGCTTAATTTGCATAACATCCTTCATACTGTCTGAATCAGGGTTTTACAACTGCTCTCATCCTTCCTGAACATTTCTGATTTTTGCTGGGAACAAGTCGAAAAGTTAAAATCCCGCCACAAAAGCGATCCCCAACGGCCAGAAAAGCTTTAATATTAACAATTGAACTGATAATTGGCTTAATTAGACCCTTTAATTGTTTTTCAGCTCTAAACAGTTGCAGAGTTCAAGTTAGTGGACTGATAAAATGTTATAGCTAACTTGAAATCTCCAACTTTAAAGCTGAAAACAAGTATAAACTGGCTATTAAAAATGATCCGTGAAATGAAGGGTCTAGTTAACTGGGAGTTAAGCTGGAATGAAAGTCAGCAAACACAGGAGGTGTTCATAAGACACTATAACATTTTGGTATGTCATCTTTTTGATCATTATAAAAAATGAAATGAAAGAAATGAGAATAAGAGGTGAGCCAAGAATCCAAAAAGGAAACTAAAAGTTCAAACTCATGTGGCCAGTTTGGCAGAAAATGGGTTAAGTTAGAGTTCCCTCTGGTGGACGCACCCTGGATTTTATTTGTATAAACTGACAACACCTGTGGCATTGGGGAAGCTTTGTTTGGAAGGATACCTCAGGTAAGCCATGTGCTTTAACTGTTTGAAAAGGTTTAAAATCTTTTTAAAACTGTGTGCTATGAATGAGATTAAGGAATATGTTTGTTGCATGCTGCTTGTGGTTTCTTGTTACAATATAATTTGATTTGCTTGGTGTTGATAATGTGGCTGTGTTTCATTTGTGTTTGGTTTTGATAGTGTATATTTATACTGATTTTGTGTTTGCTTGTTTCCCCCAGATTGGCCACTAGTGCCATTTCTTTACCCCAATTGTAGTTTTGCACAAGTTTAGGCAGTTGCCTAGGTAGTAACAACTTGTTAAAAAAAACTTCAATCCGAGATACTCTGTAAACTGTCCCATATCTGAAACAAATGATTTAAATGCATCAAGTTTTGCTATGTTGAATAAAATGGAGAACCTGACCTTTTTAAAAAAACAACTGTTTTGTTAATTACTCTACCAACCATATCACAAGTTAATATCCATGTTTATTTAGCTGCGGCCAGGGTTCCAACAGAACAAAAACACGTGAACATATCTCCCCTGTGCTAGCAGCCCTAAATGGGTTCCCGGTGCGGTCTACGAGTGGATTTAAGGTCCTGCTGCTAACCTATGAAGCCCTGAAGGGCCCTTACGTTCCCAAGGGCTTTGAAGTAAAACACAGGTAGAGCGTTCAGTTATAGGGCCCTTGTACTGTGGAACGCTGTGTCTGGCTCTATTGGAGGCCTCACCCGTTGCAATTTGTCAAGACTGAAAATTAATTTATGATCTATCGTTTCCATTCTTATGTGACTCTTACTGTTCTGCTGTTTTTATGGCTCATCCAGTTTCATTGATATTTTTAACTTTATGTTAAGTACCTCTGCCATCAAAAATAAGTTTTGATTTGAAATTTTCATTATTAAAATGGTGTGTTCAAAGCGAAAAAAAGCCACGGTAGGAAAGTATTTTTTAAGTATTTTTTCTGTAAATATCATAACATTTTTATGACATTCAGCTGAAATAGTGGAGGACATAGGGGAAATAAAACCGGTTTTCAGATAAGCAACTTTACCTTTTTAATGGTTGCAACACGTCAATTTTAAAAAGTTGCTTGAACACATGATTTCCGTTACACGAGAGTACGAGAGTTAAAACTTCATGCTGATTTGAACTCGGCTCTTGCCAAGATAAGCACCAACTAAGACGCAGCTTTGCAGTAAACTAATGTGATCCATCTGTGTCTCCATCCATTTGCGCTTCCTTCCATATGATGATGTAGATACCCTTCTGTCTGGTGTTGATGGCTGAAGTGTAATGCTGGCTCCAGGGATCGGCTTATTGCCTCCCTAGCGCATCAGCACACACAACGGCTGCGATGCTGGCTCCGGGGATCAACCGCAGTGCGGTCTCCCCAGCGCATCAGTATGACAACCGTCTGGATTGAGCCAAGTAGGTACATCTCTGGGGTCTTCAAGTGGGCACCTTCCATCCTCGTTGTTTCGTCGACTAGCCCACGATACCTCAGTGTCCCAGCATCACCGTCGACGGGCAGCAGTGTGGAGTAGTGGTTAGGGCTCTGGACTCTTGACCGGAGGGTCGTGGGTTCAATCCCTGGTAGGTGACACTGCTGCTGTACCCTTGAGCAAGGTACTTTACCTAGATTGCTCCAGTAAAAACCCAACTGTATAAATGGGTAATTGCATGTAAAACAAAAAAAAAAAAAAGTGATATCTTGTAACAATTGTAAGTCGCCCTGGATAGGGCGTCTGCTAAGAAATAAATTATTATTATTATTATTATTATTATTATTATTATTATTATTATTATTATTAATCACCCCACTCCGTCCCCCACTCAACTCAGTCCAGCTTACTTACCCATACATCAGCGTTTCTTTCTACTGTGCTTGAGATCCCCAGCCAGAATCTTTCTGTCTCAACCACAGCCAGTTGCTGACACTCTCTGCTGCTTCAGATAAGTTCTTCACTGTGCAACGCAACTCTTGGCCACTGAATCCGACGTCTCTGAGAAACCGGGTTGTAGAGTATGCCACAAATCCTCGACAACCCACCTCCACTGGGTAAACCCGGACTTTCCATCCTTGCTGTTCCGCTTCAGTGGCTGGTTGAGCATACTGCAGTTTCTTCCTCTCATACGCCTCATCTACAACACAGGTGCTGCCTCCCTTACGCATTTGTCACGTGACTCTACTAATGTTATTTCCAGTCTGACCTTGGCGCACTTAAACTCCTCGCTTAGAGCGGAGACTGGTAGCTGCAGTATTCTTTTACCATAAAGTCCCACTCTGCTGAGGCAGCGTGGAACTCCCAACCATTTCCTGATGTATGTTTTAGTTTGCCTGGTAAAGCGCTGCTGTCTATGCTCTTCAACCCTTCCACTGCTTGTTGTCTAACTTCTCCCACACAAACTGTGTCCTTTAGATCCCCGTCGTACCATCTCCCAAGACTCTTCACTGGCTTCTCAGACGCTGTTGGTATTGCCTCACCATTAATGAACATTTTATCTACTACTTCACCTTTAATTATAGGGATGCTCCTTGATTTAGTGGGCTTGAATTGCATTCGTGCCTATTCAATGTTATTGGTTAATTTGCCCAATAACCGATTAGTGCAGGCTATTGTTGTAGTCATGGTTGTCATGTCATCCATGTATGCTCGAATTGGTGGTAGCCGCATTCCAGAAGCCAACCGCTCTCCTCCCACTACCCATTTTGATGCCCTAATGATTACTTCCATTGCCATGGTAAAAGCCAGTGGAGAAATGGTGCATCCTGCCATTATTCCAACTTCTAGGCATTGCCATGTAGTGCTGAATTCTGAAGCTGAAAAACTAAATGTTAATTCTCCAAGTAAGCTTTCAATAAATTTGTTATTGTCATCAATACACTGAAAAAATCAAATGCTGCCCAAAGAAGTTCATGTGGCACTGAACCATATGCATTAGCCAAATCCAGGAATGTCACATGGAGCTCCTTCCTCTCCTTTTTAGCTGATTAGAATTTGTTGCCAGATCACATTGATGTGTTCTAAGCATCCTGGTAAACCTGGAATGCCTGCTTTTTGTATTGAAGTGTCAATGAAGCAGTTCTTTTATAGGTCAATTGTAATTCGTTACAGTAAATTGATACAGCTAGATATAAATAGCCTAGTTGCTTCTCAGGCACGTTTACAAAATTATTTTCCCAAAAAGGAAAAGAATCCTTTGATTCAAATTTTCTAGAAAGATACAGGGTGTGTTCATAAACTCAATCTGACACTGAAAGAGCGTCCAAGGAATCTCCTAGGTGCTTCAGAGCGTGTTTTTTTTTTTACTTTTAGTTTTTGAACGACCTAAAATGGTTTGAAAATGGAAGTCGTCAGAGAGAAACACAATGATTGAAAACACCTTTGTCAATATTTTACAAGATCTTCAAACTGACAGTGAGGACGAAAATGTAAGCTGGTCGTTCGTGGAAAATGATATTACTATTAACTGTCATTTATAACCGATTATTTTGTTTTCAACTCAAGTCTAATACTGGGGATGGGGTAAAAGCCGAAACGGTACTTTAATGAATTCAATTGCTTTAAAAAACAGCATAAAAAGTTAGACATATGGGGAGAGTATTTTAACAATCAGAACCGATTAATAACGCGCTGTCATTAACCCGTTCTGGTGCCAGAACCCTTTTTATCACCAAAAAGCTCCCGGGAACACTGGGTTCCGAAGGTGCAAAGATGACGAACATTATACACACAATACAACTAAGTGGGAACAACATAACAT
This sequence comes from Acipenser ruthenus, assembly GCF_902713425.1. Lineage (NCBI taxonomy): Eukaryota > Metazoa > Chordata > Actinopteri > Acipenseriformes > Acipenseridae > Acipenser > Acipenser ruthenus. The sequence continues at coordinate 3,716,545 of NC_081240.1, read as the reverse complement.
TATTGAAAAAACCCACCGAACTGCTCATTCTGTGCAATAAACAGCTGTATAGACAAAACCATCCGGAACACAGGGTTACGAAGCTGCAAAGAGTATGAAAATGATACGCACAATACAACTAAGTGAGAACAACATAACACTATTGAAAGAACCCACCTTTAACTGCCCATTCCGGGTAATAAAACTGTTTATATTGTTTTTATATTATCTATCTATTTAATATTATTTTAGCAGAACCATACTGATTTAACATAGTTGTTCTCTTTTTCTTTATAGTGGAATATAGTGAGGCCTTCTTTCTACTTTGTAGGGAAGGAGGTGATAAAGTAACAGTATTTACACAAGTAGAACTATTGCAAAGGTCTAGAATTGCTGGTAGCCCCTAACTGTAACAGTTAGTATATATGTGATTTAAAAAATAACACATATTGTAACAGGGTGAAGTGTTACATGTGTGGGGAGTCACTGGAAAATACTGACAGATACAGAGCATTGGTGTTGATACGCTGCTCAGCGGTGCAGATTTAATTTTAACACCGAACCGACACTAGGGTACCAGCGATGGTAGACCTAGTGTCACATTTAATAAAGCAATAAATACAAAAAAACACAAAAGTTAAAAATAAAAGTTTGCCACACAAAATGACGAGTGCTAGTCCCACTAAAAGGAACGTCCCGCTCCAGGAACCTACTACTCTACGGTAACTCTCTTATACTGTTTTGGGATCCACCTCCCCTAAGCTGACCTACTTCTGTTGTGTTATTTCTGAAGTGCTGGCCTCCCAGCGACTCCGGGCCATTCTGACGGTCCTGGCTGGGCAATCGCCTTCACAGTCCCCGTCTTGCAGTTAAAGGGCTCCGTAGTAGTCCTTCCGGCAGAGCGGACGCTTCCCTCCTGATGTAAACAAACTCTCACTCAGCGCCCATCTATACAGCAATGGCCTTGCAGCAGCCCCAAGCTGTAGCACAGCTGCTTTTTCAGCTGCGCGCAGCATCCCCAGGCACGCCCCCAGCCAATCCAGACCTCCCGATCACTTTAGCTCAGGACGAGCCTGCCACTCAACTGGTTGCTTCGCAACGTGTCTTGTGCTGTGTGTGTCTGAATACGAGAGAGAAATGAAACAATGTATTCTTGCTCTAAATGAGTTGCTGCTATAGTAAACTATGTAACAGTGTAATGCCTGAGAGAATGACTGAACCCCTGAAACTATGTATCAAATTGAAGTATTTGGCTGTAACTAACAGACAGCACTAGTTTGTGCAATAGGAGAATTGAAACAAAATTGTGTTTTAAATAAATTTGGCTATTTTACATCCCTGCCATTTTTATTGTGTTTGTGTTGTATTTGGTCAAGACCTTATCCCCTGGCCCAAATAAAATAACCTGGTGATAACCACCTAAAATATTTAACTTAATTTTAAGGTAGTGCCTTCAGTGGCATAGATGGCTACCATAAATTCTATTTTAAACTCAGTTTAGCCCTCGCTACAGTGTGACCTTTATTGCTAATAAGTAGCGGAATGTTTAGTCACCAACGCGGTATTTACTGCTGAAGTCTAATTGAATATATGGCTTTCAAATGTGGAGCCATGCACAAAATCTGTGAGTTTTAATCAATTTGCATGGCTTTTTTAGTATTAGAAGGCTCTATAGATCAGAACCCCAGTGGGTTCTTTGGGTGTTTTAGGGTTTCTTAGTAATCCTTCGAGATTTCAACGTTTATTTATGGTTGTTTAGCCTGCTGTTTAAAAAGGTTCTTTGTATACTATTTGGAACCCCTGAAATACGGTTTCTTGGAATACGTTTTCAAGAGTGTAAGATTTTTAAACCTCACTAATGTTTTAGAATATTCCTGGAAGGTGTTAGTAATAAATCAGACACTTGATGCAAGTGTAGCCCATCAATCAACAAAACCTATATTTAACTTCCAGTACAGTACCAAACACTATTAAGCCATAGCAGTCAAAACGAATGGTTATTACCCGTTCTCAATGGGAATTTGGGAGGGGTATGGAGTTTCTGCATCAAGCAGTTTTGCCTCTTAATTCATTATATTAATTAGTCATTTTAGCAGACGCTTCTATCCAAAGCGACATCCAGAGACTAGGGTTAAACTATGCATCACAGTAACCTCCAATAGGACCTTGGTTTTACGTCTCAAGGACGGTGCACAAGGAGACGAAGTGATTTGCTCTGGGTCACACACAGTGCGAGTTGGGATTTGAACCGGGAACCACCTGGTATGAACAGGCCCACCGAGAGGATAGGGAAATTTCCCCGGGGCCCAACGCCTCGAAGGGGGTCCCCGATGAAGGTTTTTTTTTTTTTTTAATATATATATACCGTATATATAACATATTTTAAAACTAGCCCTGCACAAGACTCTTTGTTCCCACCACCTCTTTAAAAAGAAAAACTGCCGTACTGCACACCGAGCCAATGTGCTTCTGTTGTATAATGATTGTGTGTCCAGGCGCTGTCAAACACTTCCTTTCACACAATGATTTGAACTTTCGCATTTCATATTTTACTACACCAAAAAGCTGAAAATAAGGCACAGCAGTTTTGTGGAGTTTTCTTTTTGTTTTTGTTTTTTTTAACTTTTAAAAACTTTAAAAGAACCCTAAAGTAGCACAATATATACCACAGTATGAATTATTCTATTAAGATCTATAATTTGCTCAAAACAACATGATGCAGCAGTTTGTTAGAAAAATGGTATTGTGTAAACTAAAGTACTTTCTTCAGCTGGTGGTAAACACAATTACAGAATGATCGGTATTGCTTAAAATACAAATTTACCAATACAGGCTATTGGTTAAGAGCAGAGATGAGTGATTTATTTTTGGCACGGGATAAATAAAATAGTGTATAGCAACACCATTAAAATGTAGTTTATGCTAAAAACATACGTTATTTGATGTTAAGTAAGCTTCCGATTAGTAACTATTACACGTGGAGTTTGTACAAAAATATTTATTCACTTACCTAAGAAAGTTTTAATACTGTAAATAACTTAAACAATTACTTTGAGAAAGTAAACTACCCTGCTGCAGATTTTAATTGAGATATTGAAACTTCTAGGCATCGTTGACAGTTTCCTTCAAACCCATTATCAAAATAATGTATCGGTTGAAATGATCTTCCTCAAACACTGCTAAGATTAAAAGTATCATTGCTTTGTTTAGAAGCTTGGTTTAGACTACAGTATACAACAAAGTCGGATGAATGTAGTTCCATGGAGGGGGGCGGGGGGGGCAGCGGGACATACCAATCCTTCCCCGTGGCCCATGACGGCTCTCGGCGGTCCTGGGTATGAAGCCTTTGTCTTTAACCACTGGGACCTTACCCAAGCTTCATCGAATACCCAGCTAATTCACATTTTAACTCTCGACTCTCGCTCTTTTCTTATGTCATTCTTAGCCAAATGCATGACAGTTAGTCTAATAATTACACTGTAGCCTATAATAGTCTGTGCTCAGAGGGAGCGCATTTACTAATGTAACAGGAGGAGGAGGTGTTTTGGGCAGGGGTGTGTTGGGGGCTATTGTTGGTTGTTCAGCCAGGGAGGGAGTGAGCAATTACTCAATGGTTGGATATTGTGAGCATGGGTGTGGAGCGTAATTGTGGGGTTATCTGGGGGGGGGGGTTATTATTGGGCTTTGTCGTGGCCGCCAGGGTTTACAAATAACTTCAGTCTTTCATTTGCTCCGAGTTCCTGTTACCTTTTTCTTATTAATTTAATAAACACTGGCTTGTGTTGTGTTTTTAAAAATAAATTAAAAAATCCTAAATGCGCTGCCTCATTCATACCCACAGGGGTTGTATCCTACATTAAAGGCTAATGAAACCCCAATCTCATCATGCCCAACAGACAGACCTACCACGTTAAAAATGAGATCCAGTTTAACAATCCGACCGACATCTCACTCGTTTACATTGCAATCTTAATAGCACACATTTACTACTGCCACTTTTGCATCTCACTCTAAAAACAGTCTCATCAACAACACTAGCTTGTTAAAGTGAACAATCAACAATTTATATGTGGTTACACCGTCAACATCTTTAAAAGTACACACACGTTTCTTATGACTCTTTTAAAATATGTACATCTAGTAATATGGACAAATTCTCTCTCATTAGTGATGCATGGACCAAGAAGAAGCACATGGGAACCCAGGAGCAACCTGATGTTCTCTAACCCCTATATTCTCATCATTCAGTCTACAACAACATCCAGTGTACCACAAACTTACCAACACAAGCTCGAATGGTTGTCAACGCTAAGCACATTCAGCAGAGAAATGAGTACAGAGTTCCCAGCATACTGCATGGACTATTAAACTGATTATTATAAAGTACAAATACAGAATCTTACACGTGGTTTCAAACAGCACCAGATAAACGGTTCCACATCTAAGACATAGAACCGTTTTTGCTCCATTTTGTTTTCCTGAAAGTATAACACATAGCTGAAATTTGCTTCTAGTGCTTAATTACTAAAAACAAGATCTGGTCAATAACATGATATTATCTGTTGTCACTGAATTTGTAGGCAAATGTAGTGTTATGATCCAGTACAATATTAAAGTACTAATCGGTGGCTCTTTGCAGGTATTCTATCAAGGTTGAAAAGTGTAGTTTGTATAGACAGTAAAAATCAACTAACATCCCCTCAGCTGAATACCTGTTATTTGAATTTGCAGTAGATCGATTCATATTAACCCATTTCATGCAGGGAATCGGCAATTAAAGGTCGGTTAATACTTCGGACAGTTTTTGTAAGTATGTTACTCACTGTATTATGTGTATCTTATTTTTCGTCTTCTGGGCAGCTTTATTAATCAAGCTGTTTATTGCACGCAATGGGAAATGAAAGATGTTTTTTTCAATAGTGTTATGATGTCCTAGTTGTATTGTGTGTATCATTTTCATGCTCTGTATTCCTTCAATAGTGTTATGTTGTTCCCACTTAGTTGTATTGTGTGTGTAATTTTCGTCGTCTCTGCACCTTCAGAACCCAGTGTTACGGGAACTTTTTGGTGATAAAAAGGGTTCTGGCCCGGAACGGGTTAAAGACAGCGCGTTATTAATCGGTTCTGATTGTTAAAATATTCTCCACATATGTAACTTTTTTATACTGTTTTTTTAAGCAATTGAATTCATTAAAGTACCGTTCCGTCTCGTTCCAGCTTTTACCCCATCCCCTAATACTGTATTACTGTAATTAAGTCTGCTTCTGTTCAGGTGTGGTGTGTGTGTGTTTTTTTTTTTTTTTTTGTTTTTTTTTTTGCGTCGGTAGAATACCATCAGTCCACGGGCGTAGCTACAACATAGAGAAAATGGTTCTTTGCACCCTTTAAGGGTTCTTTACAGCATTCAATGGTTTCATATAGAACCGTTTTCATTCTCAAGTCCAAGGGTTCTTTTAAAGAACCGTTTTAAAATTGGCAGTTCAACATGTCTCGTGAGTCTCTGCCTCGAGAAAATCTCAATATAATTGTCAGAGGCGTTCCTGACTTGGAGGAAAGCGGTTGGTAATTAAATCCCTTTACACTTTTATATATATATATATATATATATATATATATATATATATATATATATATATATATATATATATATATAGCCAATATTTTGCTGGTAGAAATAATAACGTTACCTATTGTTAGTCTAAGTTTTTACCGCTCTTTATTAATGTATTTTATACCAATGTATTATTCGTTTCTTTTGTTCCTTTTAAGAATTAAGATTCTGTTTTATTTGTATTTATTTTTCTCCTGTACAGCGCTTTGAGGAAACTTTTAATGTTTAGCCGCTATATTAAAACACAAATTGAATATTATTCGAAAGAATTGCTAGCAAATATATTAAAATTAAATAAGTGTAAGTAGTTCACGCAAATCAGAAAAGGTAGGATTGACACTAAAAGTTGCCAAAGCCCTAAAGCGCAGATGAAAAAATCGAAAAAACGTCATAGGTTGAGTTTAGCGGTCCAAGAAAATCAAGCGGCGCCTGAGAAGAATGTTGTGATTTTCAAATTGAGAATTCTGACCGCCTTCCCTCCCTTCAAGTTAATACGAAACTCAATAACATCCGGTTACTGCCTATGAGGCAGATACAAGTGTTTGCAGGACTTAGTAATTGATTATGTGAGCAAAAACAATATATTATATATATATATATATATATATATATATATATATATATATATATATATATATATATAATTAAATATAGATAGATAGATAGATAGATATCTGACTGTACGAAATGAAACAGTAAGTTACGCGTGTCTGACACCTTATAGAGCGTACCTGTTTCGTGTACTGCTGTGTGCGTGAATGAATGTCTGTTTCAATGGCAGACTTGCCTGTCTGCCTGCGTGAGTGTCTGTGTGCGAGTGACGTCACCCACATAATGGAGATCGAGGCGCCAACGGGTGACAAGTGGACGGAGTCAGCAGCTCTGGAGTGGAGAGCGACAGAATGTGCTTTTGAAAGGAGGGTGACTGCAAAGAGGGAAGGATATTTGGGCGGGACTCAGTTTATGGTGTCTGGGTAATTACGTCACAACACCCACCCCCAAGTACCAAAAACTACGTTAAACTCCTTAAATAAGAACTGTAAGGATTTCATTCAAACACAGCCATTCAAATATACAGTTACAGTACATAATACGTTTGACGTAACTATTTTTTCCTGAAGCTTTTCACGTCCCCCCCATAGCCTACATTTCGTTCCCCCCGTTTTGGGAACCGCTAATTAAAATAAGTTAAAAGCCAAACGAGTCACATATTGCCCTGGAAATACATTTAATTGGGGCTTTTGGTTTTCGACTACTTTTTCTCTTCTCCTTTTTAACAATTTACCGATCCCTGTTAATTCGTGTGATTTGTGTTTGCAGTTCCAAGAACTCTTTCTGTGTACTTGTTTTTGGTCCCTTTTAAACGCTTTGTAAAGTGCCTTTTTTCGCTGAATTTTTTTTAAATTGATCTATTAAACCATTTTGGCCATTTTGTTTTAGATTTAGATTTGTCTACTTTTGGGATGTAATTGTTTTGCGCCTCTAATACTACATTTTTAAAAAACAGTCATCCTTTTTCTGTGGATATTTTCTCTATTTTACTCCAATCTACGTCTGTTCATAGTTTGCTTTTCTAAAATTGTAAACCTTAGCTTTAGTCATTACTTCTGGGGTTTTAAAAAATATTTCAAATGAGACCATATTGTGGTCTGAGTTTGCCAATGGCGCTCTGACCTCCTGTTTTAGTTATTCTGTCTTCATTATTTGAAAAGACTAAATCAAGGCATGCCTCCCCTCTAGTCGATGCCTTGACAAATTGCGTTAGGAAGCAGTCATTTGTCATTTCCACCATTTGAATTTCATCCGTCGTGGCCCCCATCGGGTTTTCCCATTTTATATCGGGGAAGTTGAAGTCCCCCATCAGTATGGCTTCTCCTTTTCTACACGCATTTCGAATGTCATTGTATAACAGATTATTTTGCTCAGCGTCTGAATTTGGTGGTTTATAGCATGCTCCTGTTATTATGCCCTTTGAATTTGTGTCCATTATTCTGACCCATATTGATTCTGCATTGTTTCCTTTGTCCTGATTTAACACCTGGGTTTCAAGACTATTTCTTATTAATAACACTACTCCTCCACCTCTTCTGTCCTGCCTGTCTTTCCTATACAGTGTGTACCCACTAATATTATATTCGACTCCATCACTCTCAGACAACCAAGTTTCTGTAAGACGTATCAGTTACAGTCAGTTATTTAAAAATAAAACACCGATATCCTAATTTCTAGTCAACACCTCTCCAAAACCTATTCAAATTATGCAGATTTCTTCCAAAAAAAGGGGTAGAGCAATATCTTAACCCCTATCTGGCCTGGAGGGTGGGGGTAGGAGTCGAACTCCCCTCCTATTTTTTGTTTTGTCATCTCCTTGGACCTAGATAATCTGTTTGCCTCCGACTGTGATACGTTAAAAATCGCCCAGGCCAGAGAGGGTTATTGTGCCACAGCTACTTCATTTGCAATACATTTCTATTTCAGTTCAGTTCATGAAAGTTTTTAAACAGAAATGAAGAACAACATTTTTTATCAGAAATGCATTGTGACAATGCATACTTTTCAATTTTGAGTAGCATACCTCCTATAAAGTTCTAATATTTGCACATCAGAACATACTGGTTTTATACTCTATTGCATTTGATGTATTTGTTCCTTCCTTGTAGGATGCACTGCATGAGTCTCTGAAGTCCAAAGAATGAAAGAAAGATTGCGTCAGGATCAGGGTGAAAGCGGCAATTGCCAATCCAAGAACCAGCAACTCTGAAGAGAACTTGCAGGACAGCTGTAAGTATATTATACTACACAAATATTTACAGTTTATTAACTGAACATTAGAATGCCATGGACGTGCAGAACGTTTAAACACTGGATACGTTTATGTATTGTCACTTATTTTCTTTGCTTGCTTGTGACTGGAAACTGTAGGTCTGGACTGTTGAACACTTGTGGACACATTGTGAAGTTGAGAATGTATTTGTTTATTACAGTCAAGAGGTACCTAAGGTCTGACGTCACAGGAAATAGTTTACATTACAAACATGATTTAAATCAATTAAAACTATTAAAACAGAGCAAAGTAGCCAAGACTGAAAATGTATGGTGCCGAGTGAAGCAAGGCGAATATCTTTTGCAGTTTGTAACAGTAGTTGCACATATACACTACAAATACAAAGCACACATGCATACAACCTACAAACACAAACACACTGTGCACAATAACTGCAAAAACCGTTTCATTTGACAAAGTGCAAACAGAAACAAAAAAATCCCCAAACAAAACTGTATTGCTTTTTTTTTTTCTTTGCTGTATTGTAATTTCTTTCCTATATTGTGATAACTTGTTACCTGAGTCGCCCTGCATAAGGGCGTCTGTCAAGAAAAAATTAAAAATCATGCTAAGCTCCTGCTGCCTTCAAACCAAAATTAAAATCTTAGCTGTGCTGAGAATACCTTGTTTCCAGCTAAATATGGCTGCTTTTGTTTTCACTGCATTCTCTCAGGTACAGTTAAACAAAGTGACACATTCACCAACATTTTTCAAGTTTTATAAACCTTTTTAAATTGTTGACACGCTAATGAAAAGGAACGTGCAATTTCCATATTTGCTGCCCTTTAAAATTAACTCTTATATACGGGAGAAGTTAACAGCAAACCTTACCTTCAAATTATTAATACATTGTAACATGATACATGCCACTGACTTAAAAACATAAGAAAGTTTACAAACGAGAGGAGGCCATTCAGCCCATCTTGCTCGTTTGGTTGTTTGTAGCTTATTGATCCCAGAATCTCATCAAGCAGCTTCTTGAAGGATCCCAGGGTGTCAGCTTCAACAACATTACTGGAGAGTTAGTTCCAGACTCTCAACTCTGTGTAAAAAAATGCCTCCTATTTTCTGTTCTGATGCCCCTTTTATCTAATCTCCATTTGTGACCCCTGGTCCTTGTTTTGCTGGTCAAAAAAGTCCCCTTGCTTGGTCATTTGTAGCATGACTCGAACACCAATCATGATAAAGTTGTTATATGTGTGACCGCGTTGCCATAGTAACCAAATGCACAGCGATGATAAAAGTCTGAATTCATAGTGTTAAATACTGTAAGAAATAAAATGCCTATTTTTTTTCACGGTAAATTGCAAGAAGCTGAAGGCAACTTTAATTCGCTAATGCTCGCCATTGCTATAGTACACATTCAAAATATTTAAAATGGAAAACTGTCAACGGAACACTCCCAACCACTATATACCTCGCATGTCAACCGTTTCAAATGTTTTAAGTATACAGAAAATAAATGTACTTGCATATATTTGCAGTGAATGCATTTTAAAAAGTCGCTGAACCAGCGAGAACACAATCTTACATTTTAAGCATTACTAAATACAATGAAAGTACGTCAGTTACTTAACATGGCCTAGTTAGGATCCTCACGTCTCCTCTTCACCTTACACAGGGTAAAGCGTCGGGGCTTGCAGTTATATAGTCATGACACTGCAGAAACTCGCACATATCTCTTCAAACCACAGCAATTTTAAACTATTTGTCAGCATTCGGCTAGCTGTCTTAACTCTGTTCACTCGAGCCTTTCTACTAAACTAAACTCTTAAACCTGTGTGCATATTTATTTAGCCATTTTGACCTAGGGTGACCAGATAGCAAGAGTGAAAAATCGGGACACTTTCAGTTGGTGAGGGGAGGAAAGAAACCTCGTGAACTACTGCACAACGCAAGCGACGCAAACTACGTATCTTTCTTTTGTAGATAGGGTTTTTTTGTATTTCTACGCACTTAGGCAAAAAAAAAACTCAGTGAAATATAATTAAAAAAAATAAATAATACATATTCTAAAGCGGTTTTAATCAGCCTATCACTGCGTCTGTACTGGCTTTTTTGTGACCTGCTGTACTGAACGTAGCAGATGGACAAAGTCAGTTCTACATTGTTTTGCGTTGCTAAAATCTAGTTTTCAGCATTAGACATAAAATACCAGAAATGGACGACAAATCAAGCAAATTATGGTGAAGCACAGAGCGGTCTAGTAAAGCTCAGGGAAGCATTGTAAAACACAGAGAGTTATGGTAAAGCGCAGGGATACATTGGAAAGCACAACAAATTATGGTAAAGCACAGGGATACATTTTTGAGGATGCAACATCGACAATGGATAATTGCAAAGCATATGACATGGTTTATTTAGATTTCCAAAAAGCTTTTGACAAAGTTTCGCATAAGATTAATTCTCAAACTGAACGCAGTAGGGATTCAAGGAAATTCATGCACATGGATTAGGGAGTGGTTAATATGTAGAAAACAATGTATTGATTAGAGGAGAAACCTCAAAATGGAGCGAGGTAACCAGTGGTGTACCATAGGGATCAGTATTTGGTCCTCTGCTATTCCTAATCTACATTAATGATTTAGATTCTGGTATAGTAAGCAAACTTGTTAAATTTGCAGAGGACACAAAAGTAGGAGGAGTGGCAAAGACTGCTGCAGAGCAAAGATCATTCAAAATGATCTAGAGGCTGTGTGGTCCAGTGGTTAAAGAAAAGGGCTAGTAACGAGGAGGTCCCTGGTTCAAATCCCACCTCAACCACTGACTCATTGTGTGACCCCGAGCAAGTCACTTAACCTCCTTGTGCTCCGTCTTTCAGGTGGGACGTAATTAAGTGACTCTGCAGCTGATGCGTAGTTCACAAACCCTAGTTTATTATTATTATTTATTTCTTAGCAGATGCCCGTATCCAGGGCAACTTACAATTTTTACAAGATATCACATTATTTTTACATACAATTACTCATTTATACAGTTGGTTTTTTACTGGAGCAATCTAGGTAAAGTACCTTACTCAAGGGTACAGCAGCAGTGTCCTCCACCTGGGATTGAACCCACGACCCTCCAGTCAAGAGTCCAGAGACAAACCCTAGTCTCTGTAAGTCGCCTTGGATAAAGGTGCCTGCTAAATAAACAAATAATAATAATAATGACAGAATTCAAACCTGGACAGACACATGGCAAATTACATTTAATGGGGGAAAGTGTAAGGTACTGCACACAGGCAATAGAAATGTGCATTATAAATATCATATAGCAGATACTGAAATTTGCAGACGGAATCTATGAAAAAAAAAGAACTTGGAGTTTATGTTGACTCGGAAATGTCTTCATCTAGACAATGTGGGGAAGGTATAAAAAAAAAAAAAGGCCAACAAGATGCTTGGATATATTCTGAAAAGTGTTGAATTTAAATCAAATGTTGTGTTCAGTTCTGGTCACTTCGTTACAAAAAGGATATTGCTGCTCTAGAAAGAGTGCAAAGAAGAGCAACCAGAATTATCCCAGGTTTAAAAGGCATGTTGTATGCAGACAGGCTCAAAGAATTGAATCTGTTCAGTCTTCAACAAAGAAGACTGCGCGGTGATTTGATTCAAGTTCAAAATTCTAAAAGGTATTGACAATGTTGACCCAGGGAACTTTTCTCACCTGAAAAAAGGAACAAGGACCAGGGGTCACAAATGGAGATTAGATAAAGGGGCATTCAGAACGGGAAAGAGGAAGCACTTTTTTTTTTTTTTACACAGAGACTTGTGAGGGTCTGGAACCAATTCCCCAGTAATGATGTTGAAGCTGACACCCTGGGATCCTTCAAGAAGCTGCTTGATGAGATTCTGGTATCAATAAACTACTAACAACCAAACAAGCAAGATGGGCTGAATGGCCTCCTCTCGTTTGTAAACATTCTAATGTTCTAAAACACAAGGAAACATTGTAGAGCACAGATGTCTGGCAAAGCATAGGGAAGCCTTTTAAAGCACAGACAGGTATGATAAAGCAGATGGAAGCATTTTAAAGAACAGATGTCTGGCAAAGCATAGGGGAAGCACAGAGATCTCGTGCAGTTTGGGAAGTATTTTAAAGCACAGTCATTATAAAGCCCAAAGCTATGGTAATGCACAGAGAAGCATTATAGAGAACAGAGGTGTACTGTAAAGTACACTGAACCATTGTAGAGCAAAGGGATATATTGTTTAGCACAGATAGGTATGGTAAAGCACAGCAAAGCATACTACAGCACAGATAGGTATGGTAATGCGCAGAGTGATATGGCAAACCACAGGGAAGTATCTTAAAGCACAGAGGCATTAAGCACAAAGGTATGGCAAATCACAGTGTAAGCACAGAGGGCATTGTAGAGCACAGATAGGTATGGTAAATCATTGTAAAGGCCAGAGAGCTATGGTAAAGCATAAGGAAGCATTGTAAAGCACATGGAAGGATTTTAAAGCACAGAGGTATGGTAAAATGCATAGGTAAGCATTTTTGAAGCACAGAGGCAATTTTCAGCCGGAGTGGGTGGCGTCAGACCAGATGCAGGAAATAAACAGACAAAGAAGTGTGGTTTGGTGAAGCTGAGCGAATGCTTTCGCTCAGCATTTAATAAACAGTACAAACAGAAAATAAAAGGGTTTTAAACACAAAACAGGACACGGCACTGGAGCCAAAATAAACAGGTAAACAAAACGAACTAACACACAAAACGAGCGGACGAACGTTTAACAAGTACCGTGCTGGCACTTCCAGCACGCTGTAGCAATTGTTATTTTCCTTCCTCTCTCTCCCGTTCTCCACTCTCGAACACCCAACCCCGACTGAATGAAACGTGCATCTATTTATGCAGTTGTACCGAGACTCGATTGCTAATCAATCATTCAATTGGAGTCGCGGTACAACTGCACGTGAATCAATAAAGTGCAATTCCCCGTGCTCACATATTACATTTTACTTGCACGTGAAGTGCTGTGCCATCCTCGTGCCTAAATACAAATATACATTTTAAACACTCGTGTTACACAGACCCGTTTATATCCCGTGTACCAATGACTATACACCAACATTTAACACACCACACGCAACATATAACAGAAAATACACACAGGGGCGGGCACTTCGTCACATATACCCCCCCCCCCTGTGCAAAGCACACATGGCCTCAACGGCCACCTCCCCCCTTAAAAACCCAGCAGTCCAGGACAAAGTCGCGGGCTGGGAAGGGAGGCTTCAGTGGGCCCATGGCTGGCAATGCTGTCAGCACCCCTGCCCGTAGTGGCACAGCTGACAGCATGCTGGTCCACTCCTGCAGCGAAATTGCTGCGGGGGATGCTGGTCTCCTGACCTCTCCCCCTTTCTTCGTAGCCGGTAGCTCCCCTTGGTGGGGCTCCGACCACAGTACTTCCGGCAGCGAAGAAGCTGCAGTGGGAGCAGGTCTCCGGACCAATCCCACCATCTCCGGCAGCGAAACTGCTGCAGTGGGAGCAGGTTTCTTGATCTCCCCCACCTTCTTCGTGGCCGGCAGCTCCCCTTGGTGGGGTTCTGGCCACAGTACTTCCTGCTGCGATGCGGAGCAACAGGCAGCCCCAGGCGATGCGGAGCGGCTGGCAAACCCAGGCGATGCGGAGCGGCTGGCAAGCCCAGGCGATGCGGAGCGGCTGGCAAGCCCAGGCGATGCGGAGCGGCTGGCAACCCCAGGCGATGCGGAGCGACAGGCAACCCCAGGCGATGCGGAGCGACAGGCAACCCCAGGCGATGCCAGACAGGCATCCTTGGGCGAAGCGTGGCAGGCATCCTTGGGCGAAGCGAGGCAGGCATCCTTGGGCGAAGCGAGGCAGGCATCCTTGGGCGAAGCGAGGCAGGGAGTCGGGACAAGCTGGGGTGCGCGTGTTGGCCCTCTTCTCGACCTCTGCGGCCAGGCGGTTCTTCCCCGTGCTTCCCTCAGCAGCCTATGCAAGGGCTGCTGAGGACCGCCAGCATCTAATCCTGATCCTTCTGGTGAAGGGAGAGGCAGCTCCTGCTCCTCTCTCCCTGATGGTGATGGAGGCAGAGGCAGCTCCCGCTCCTCTCCTTGTGATGGTGGGGAAAGTGATACCAGCAGGCATTCATCCTCTGCTGGTGGGGGAAGTGATACCAGCAGGTATTCATCCTCTGCTGGTGGAAAGGGACCCAGCAGGTATTCATCCTCTGCTGGTGGACGGGAACCCAGCAGGCATTCACCCTCTGCTGGTGGACAGGGACCCAGCAGGCATTCACCCTCTGCTGGTGGACATGGCGGAGGCAGAGGCAGCTCCTGCTGCTCTGCTCCTGCCGGTGGAGGTGGCGGAGGCAGAGGCAGCTCCTGCTTCTCTGCTCCTGGCGGTGGTGGAGGCAGAGGCAGCTCCTGCTCCTCTGCTCCTGGCGGTGGTGGAGGCAGAGGCAGCTCCTGCTGCTCTGCTCCTAGTGGAGGTGGCGGAGGCAGAGGCAGCTCCTGCTGCTCTGCTCCTGCCGGTGGAGGTGGCGGAGGTAGAGGCAGCTCCTGCTGCTCTGCTCCTGCCGGTGGAGGTGGCGGAGGCAGAGGCAGCTCCTGCTGGACTGATCCTGCCGGTGGTGGAGGCAGAGGCAGCTCCTGCTCCTCTGCTCCTGGCGGTGGTGGAGGCAGAGGCAGCTCCTGCTCCTCTGCTCCTGGCGGTGGTGGAGGCAGAGGCGATGGGGCGGATGCTGGCCACTCAGAGGGAGGCTGTGGCGGTGCTGGCTCCCTCTGCTGTGGCGGCTGGGCTGGTGTGTGCCGTGCTCCCTTCAGCAGCATAAATAGAGGCTGCTGGGGGAAACCAGCATCCTGCCCTTCTCCCCCCCAGAAAAATTCAGGGGGTTGAGCCTGTAACTCCTCCCCTTCTGGCTCTTGGGACGGCAGCAGCAGGTAAACCAACAGGCATGCTTCCTCTGCTGGTGGACACTGGGACAGCAGGCCTTGTTCCTCTGCTGGTGTAGATGGGGACAGCAGGCATTGTTCTTCTGCTGGTCGAGGTGGATCCAGCAGGCATTCTCCCTCTGCTGGCAGCTTGGGTCCTAGGGCTGTGGAAGCCCCGACTT
Source organism: Acipenser ruthenus (assembly GCF_902713425.1). Classification (NCBI taxonomy): domain Eukaryota; kingdom Metazoa; phylum Chordata; class Actinopteri; order Acipenseriformes; family Acipenseridae; genus Acipenser; species Acipenser ruthenus. The sequence goes on along the minus strand of NC_081240.1, from coordinate 3,701,063 downwards.
CCCTCTCTTCGGGCCGTGGACGCACCGACTCCTCCCTTTTGGGTTGTGGACGCACCGACTCCTCCCTTTTGGGCTGTGGACGCACCGACTCCCCCCCTCTTGGGCTTAGGATGCACCGACTCCCCCCACTCAGACGTAGGACGTTCGGGCTCCTCCCACTCAGGCGTAGGACGTTCGGGCTCCTCCCACCCAGGTGCAGGACGTTCGGGCTCCTCCTCCCCTGGCTCCTGCTCTGGGCAGTCCTCGTCCTCATGCCCATAGGCAATGCACATGGTGCACCACCTTGGCTCCCTCTGCTTCCTCCTCACTTTTCCCCCTCTCTGCCGCCTCCTCCTCACCTTCCTCATTTGGGCTGGTTCCTCCTCCTCTTCCTGGTAGGGGCAGACAGCCACCGTGTGCCCATACACCCCACAGGCAAGGCACCAGCCTTGGTCCTCCAACCTGCTGAGGAGCTCCTCCAGGTCCCTGCAGCCGTCTCTCCAGCCTTCCATTTTTATGTTATTTTTATTTATTTTATATTTTTTTCCCACTAAAAAACTGCGGTTCCCGCTCTGGCCTGAGTCCTGCAGGTGCTCTTGATCCCACTCTGACACCACGTGTCACAAAGACGGCCGGAGTGGGTGGCGTCAGACCAGATGCAGGAAATAAACAGACAGAGAAGTGTGGTTTGGTGAAGCTGAGCGAATGCTTTCGCTCAGCATTTAATAAACAGAACAAACAGAAAATAAAAGGGTTTTAAACACAAAACAGGACACGGCACTGGAGCCAAAATAAACAGGTAAACAAAACGAACTAACACACAAAACGAGCGGACAAACGTTTAACAAGTACCGTGCTGGCACTTCCAGCATGCTGTAGCAATTGTTATTTTCCTTCCTCTCTCTCCCGTTCTCCACTCTCGAACACCCAACCCCGACTGAATGAAACGTGCATCTATTTATGCAGTTGTACCGAGACTCGACTGCTAATCAATCATTCAATTGGAGTCGCGGTACAACTGCACGTGAATCAATAAAGTGCAATTCCCCGTGCTCACATATTACATTTTACTTGCACGTGACATGCTGTGCCATCCTCGTGCCTAAATACAAATATACATTTTAAACACTCGTGTTACACAGACCCGTTTATATCCCGTGTACCAATGACTATACACCAACATTTAACACACCACACGCAACATATAACAGAAAATACACACAGGGGCGGGCACTTCGTCACACGCACATGGAAGCATTGTAGAGCACAGATGGATATGGGAAATCATTGTAAAGGCCAGAGAGATATTGCTAAGCATAGGGAAGTATTTTAAAGCACAAAGCCATTATAAAGCACAGAGGTAATGCACAGGGAAGCATTGCAGAGCACAGGGAAATATTGTAAAGAACAGATAGGTATGGTAATGCACAGAGTGGTATGGCAAACCACAAGGAAGTATTTTAAGGCACAGGCATTAAGCACAAAGGTATGGCAAATCACAATGTAAGCATAGAGAGCATTATAGAGCAGGGATACATTGCAAAGCACAGACAGGTATGGTAAAGCACAGGGAAGCGTTTTAAAGCACAGATAGGTATGGTAAAGCACAGGGAATCATTGTAAGGCACAGTCATACATTGCAAAGCACCGAGAGGTATGGTAAAGCACAGGGAAGCATTGTAATGGACATGGATACATTTTAAAGCCCAGACATCTATGATAAAGGACAGGGATACATTGTAAAGCACAGACAGGTATGGTCAAGCACAGGGACGCATTTGAAAGCATAGAGAGGTCTAGTAAAGCATGTTAAGCACAGAGAGGTTGGGTAAAGCATAGGGAAGCATTGCAAATCACAGAAAGGTATGGTAAAGAACAGGAAAGCATTGTAATTAACAGAGATACATTGCAAATCACGGACAGGTATGGTAAAGAACAGGGAAGCATTGTAATGAACAGATAGGTATGGTAAAGCACAGGGAAGCATTGTAATGCACAGATAGGTATGGCAAAACACATGAAGATATTTTAAATCACAGGGAAGAATTTTAAAGCACAGAGAGGTATGTGAAAGCACAGGGAATCACTGTAAAGCACATGGGTACATTGTAAAGCACAGACAGGAATAATAAAGCACAGGGACGCAATGTAATGTACAGAGAGGTATGGTGAAGCACAGGGACGCTTTTGAAAGCATAGAGACGTCTAGTAAAGCACAAGGAAGCATGTTAAGCACAGAGAGGACTGGTAAAGCATAGGGAAGCATTGTAAAGCACAGTGGTACATTGTAAAGCACAGACAGGTATAATAATGCACAGGGACGCATTTCAAAGCACAGAGAGGTATGGTAAAGAACAGGGAAGCATTGTAATGCACAGATAGGTATTGTGCACTGACGGATATGGCAAAACACATTGATGCATTGTAAGGCACAGAGAGGTATGGGGAAGCACGGGGAAGCATTGTAAACCAGAGGGAGGTATGGTAATGCACAGGGAAGCATTGTAATGCACAGATAGGTATTGTTATAGCACTGACAGATATGGCAAAACACATTGATTCATTATAAAGCACAGAGAGGTATGGGAAAGCACAGGGGATCATTGTAAAGTACAGTGGGACATTGTAAAGCACAGACAGGTATAATAATGCACAGGGACGCATTTTAATGCACAGAGAGGTATGGTAAAGCACAGGGAAGCATTGTAATGCTCAGATAGGTATGGCAAAACACATGAAGGTATTTTAAATCACAGGGAAGAATTTTAAAGCACAGAGAGGTATGGTAAAGAACAAGGACACATTGAAAATCATAGAGAGGTCTAGTAAAGCACAGGGAAGCATGTTAAGCACAGAGAGATCTGGTAAAGCATAGGAAAGCATTGTAAATCACAGAAAGATATGGTAAAGAACAGGAAAGCATTGTAATTCACAGGGAAGCTTTATAATGCACAGAGAGGTATGGTAAAGAACAAGGACACATTTAAAATCATAGAGAGGTCTAGTAAAGCACAGGGAAGCATGTTAAGCACAGAGAGGTCTGGTAAAGCATAGGAAAGCATTGTAAATCACAGAAAGATATGGTAAAGAACAGGAAAGCACTGTAATGCACAGATAGGTATTGTTATAGCACTGACAGATATGGCAAAACACATTGATGCATTATAAAGCACAGAGAGGTATGGGAAAGCACAGGGAATCATTGTAAAGTACAGTGGGACATTGTAAAGCACAGACAGGTATATAATGCACAGGGACGCATTTTAATGCACAGAGAGGTATGGTAAAGCACAGGGAAGCATTGTAATGCTCAGATAGGTATGGCAAAACAGATGAAGGTATTTTAAATCACAGGGAAGAATTTTAAAGCACAGAGAGGTATGGTAAAGAACAAGGACACATTTAAAATAATAGAGAGGTCTAGTAAAGCACAGGGAAGCATGTTAAGCACAGAGAGGTCTGGTAAAGCATAGGAAAGCATTGTAAATCACAGAAAGATATGGTAAAGAACAGGAAAGCACTGTAATGCACAGATAGGTATTGTTATAGCACTGACAGATATGGCAAAACACATTGATGCATTATAAAGCACAGAGAGGTATGGGAAAGCACAGGGAATCATTGTAAAGTACAGTGGTACATTGTAAAGCACAGACAGGTATAATAATGCACAGGGACGCATTTTAATGCACAGAGAGGTATGGTAAAGCACAGGGAAGCATTGTAATGCTCAGATAGGTATGGCAAAACACATGAAGGTATTTTAAATCACAGGGAAGAATTTTAAAGCACAGAGAGGTATGGTAAAGAACAAGGACACATTTAAAATCATAGAGAGGTCTAGTAAAGCACAGGGAAGCATGTTAAGCACAGAGAGGTCTGGTAAAGCACAGGAAAGCATTGTAAATCACAAAAATGTATGGTAAAGATCAGGAAAGCATTGTAATTCACAGGGAAGCTTTATAATGCACAGATAGGTATGGTAAAGCACAGGGAGTCATTCTAAGGCACAGGCATACATTGCAAAGCACCAAGAGGTATGGTAAAGCACAAGGAGGCATTGTAATCCACAGAGATACAATGCAAAGCACATAGAAGCGTTGTAATGCTCAGATAGGTATTATTACAGCACTGACAAATCTGGCAAAACACATTGATGCATTGTAAAGCACAGACAGGTATAATAAAGCACAGGGACGCATTTTAAAGCACAGAGAGGTATGGTAAAGCACAGGGAAGCATTGTAATGCACAGATAGGTATGACAAAACACATGAAGGTATTGTAAATCGCAGGGAACAATTTTAAATCACAGAGAGGTATGGGAATGGCCAGTGAATCACTGTAAAGCACAGAGGTACATTGTAAAGCACAGACAGGTATAATAAAGCACAGGGACGCATTTTAAAGCAGAGAGAGGTCTGGTAAAGCATAGGAAAGCATTGTAAATCACAAAAATGTATGGTAAAGAGCAGGAAAGCATTGTAATTCACAGGGAAGCTTTATAATGCACAGATAGGTATGGTAAAGCACAGAGAGTCATTCTAAGGCACAGGCATACATTGCAAAGCATCAAGAGGTATGGTAAAGCACAAGGAGGCATTGTAATCCACAGAGATACAATGCAAAGCACATAGAAGCGTTGTAATGCTCAGATAGGTATTATTACAGCACTGACAAATCTGGCAAAACACATTGATGCATTGTAAAGCACAGACAGGTATAATAAAGCACAGGGACGCATTTTAAAGCACAGAGAGGTATGGTAAAGCACAGGGAAGCATTGTAATGCACAGATAGGTATGACAAAACACATGAAGATATTTTAAATCACAGGGAAGAATTTTAAATCACAGAGAGGTATGGGAATGGCCAGGGAATCACTGTAAAGCACAGAGGTACATTGTAAAGCACAGACAGGTATAATAAAGCACAGGGACACACAGGGAAGCATTGTAATGCACAGATAGGTATGGCAAAACACATGAAGATATTTTAAATCACAGGGAAGAATTTTAAATCACAGAGAGGTATGTGAAAGCACAGGGAATCACGTAAAGCACATGGGTACATTGTAAAGCACAGACAGGTATAATAAAGCACAGGGGCGCATTGTAATGCACAGAGAGGTATGGTGAAGCACAGGGACGCTTTTGAAAGCATAGAGACGTCTAGTAAAGCACAAGGAAGCATGTTAAGCACAGAGAGGACTGGTAAAGCATAGGGAAGCATTGTAAAGCACAGAGAGGTCGGGTAAAGCATAGGGAAGTATTGCAAATCACAGGAAGGTATGGTAAAGAACAGGAAAGCATTGTATTGAACAGATAGGTATGTTGTAGCACTGACACATATATGGCAAAACATATTGATGCATTTTAAATCACAGAGAGGTATGGGAAAGCACAGGGAATCATTGTAAAGTACAGTGGTACATTGTAAAGCACAGACAGGTATAATAATGCACAGGGACGCATTTTAATGCACAGAGAGGTATGGTAAAGCACAGGGAAGCATTGTAATGCTCAGATAGGTATGGCAAAACACATGAAGGTATTTTAAATCACAGGGAAGAATTTTAAAGCACAGAGAGGTATGGTAAAGAACAAGGACACATTGAAAATCATAGAGAGGTCTAGTAAAGCACAGGGAAGCATGTTAAGCACAGAGAGGTCTGGTAAAGCATAGGAAAGCATTGTAAATCACAGAAAAATATGGTAAAAAACAGGAAAGCATTGTAATTCACAGGGAAGCTTTATAATGCACAGAGAGGTATGGTAAAGCACAGGGAGTCATTCTAAGGCACAGGCATACATTGCAAAGCATCAAGAGGTATGGTAAAGCACAAGGAGGCATTGTAATCCACAGAGATACAATGCAAAGCACATAGAAGCTTTGTAATGCTCAGATAGGTATTATTACAGCACTGACAAATCTGGCAAAACACATTGATGCATTGTAAAGCACAGACAGGTATAATAAAGCACAGGGACGCATTTTAAAGCACAGAGAGGTATGGTAAAGCACAGGGAAGCATTGTAATGCACAGATAGGTATGGCAAAACACATGAAGATATTTTAAATCACAGGGAAGAATTTTAAATCACAGAGAGGTATGTGAAAGCACAGGGAATCACGTAAAGCACATGGGTACATTGTAAAGCACAGACAGGTATAATAAAGCACAGGGGCGCATTGTAATGCACAGAGAGGTATGGTGAAGCACAGGGACGCTTTTGAAAGCATAGAGACGTCTAGTAAAGCACAAGGAAGCATGTTAAGCACAGAGAGGACTGGTAAAGCATAGGGAAGCATTGTAAAGCACAGAGAGGTCGGGTAAAGCATAGGGAAGTATTGCAAATCACAGGAAGGTATGGTAAAGAACAGGAAAGCATTGTATTGAACAGATAGGTATGTTGTAGCACTGACACATATATGGCAAAACATATTGATGCATTTTAAATCACAGAGAGGTATGGGAAAGCACAGGGAATCATTGTAAAGTACAGTGGTACATTGTAAAGCACAGACAGGTATAATAATGCACAGGGACGCATTTTAATGCACAGAGAGGTATGGTAAAGCACAGGGAAGCATTGTAATGCTCAGATAGGTATGGCAAAACACATGAAGGTATTTTAAATCACAGGGAAGAATTTTAAAGCACAGAGAGGTATGGTAAAGAACAAGGACACATTGAAAATCATAGAGAGGTCTAGTAAAGCACAGGGAAGCATGTTAAGCACAGAGAGGTCTGGTAAAGCATAGGAAAGCATTGTAAATCACAGAAAAATATGGTAAAAAACAGGAAAGCATTGTAATTCACAGGGAAGCTTTATAATGCACAGAGAGGTATGGTAAAGCACAGGGAGTCATTCTAAGGCACAGGCATACATTGCAAAGCATCAAGAGGTATGGTAAAGCACAAGGAGGCATTGTAATCCACAGAGATACAATGCAAAGCACATAGAAGCTTTGTAATGCTCAGATAGGTATTATTACAGCACTGACAAATCTGGCAAAACACATTGATGCATTGTAAAGCACAGACAGGTATAATAAAGCACAGGGACGCATTTTAAAGCACAGAGAGGTATGGTAAAGCACAGGGAAGCATTGTAATGCACAGATAGGTATGACAAAACACATGCAGGTATTGTAAATCACAGAGAGTTATGGGAATGGCCAGGGAATCACTGTAAAGCACAGAGGTACATTGTAAAGCACAGACAGGTATAATAAAGCACAGGGACGCATTGTAATGCACAGAGAGGTATGGTAAAGCACAGGGAAGCATTGTAATGCTCAGATAGGTATGGCAAAACACATGAAGGTATTTTAAATCACAGGGAAGAATTGTAAAGCACAGAGAGGTATGGTAAAGAACAAGGACACATTTAAAATCATAGAGAGGTCTAGTAAAGCACAGGGAAGCATGTTAAGCACAGAGAGGTCTGGTAAAGCATAGGAAAGCAGTGTAAATCACAAAAAGGTATGGTAAAGATCAGGAAAGCATTGTAATTCACAGGGAAGCTTTATAATGCACAGATAGGTATGGTAAAGCACAGGGAGTCATTCTAAGGCACAGGCATACATTGCAAAGCACCGAGAGGTATGGTAAAGCACAAGGAGGCATTGTAATCCACAGAGATACAATGCAAAGCACATAGAAGCGTTGTAATGCTCAGATAGGTATTATTACAGCACTGACAAATCTGGCAAAACACATTGATGCATTGTAAAGCACAGACAGGTATAATAAAGCACAGGGACGCATTTTAAAGCACAGAGAGGTATGGTAAAGCACAGGGAAGCATTGTAATGCACAGATAGGTATGGCAAAACACATGAAGGTATTTTAAATCACAGGGAAGAATTTTAAATCACAGAGAGGTATGTGAAAGCACAGGGAATCACGTAAAGCACATGGGTACATTGTAAAGCACAGACAGGTATAATAAAGCACAGGGGCGCATTGTAATGCACAGAGAGGTATGGTGAAGCACAGGGACGCTTTTGAAAGCATAGAGACGTCTAGTAAAGCACAAGGAAGCATGTTAAGCACAGAGAGGACTGGTAAAGCATAGGGAAGCATTGTAAAGCACAGAGAGGTCGGGTAAAGCATAGGGAAGTATTGCAAATCACAGGAAGGTATGGTAAAGAACAGGAAAGCATTGTATTGAACAGATAGGTATGTTGTAGCACTGACACATATATGGCAAAACATATTGATGCATTTTAAATCACAGAGAGGTATGGGAAAGCACAGGGAATCATTGTAAAGTACAGTGGTACATTGTAAAGCACAGACAGGTATAATAATGCACAGGGACGCATTTTAATGCACAGAGAGGTATGGTAAAGCACAGGGAAGCATTGTAATGCTCAGATAGGTATGGCAAAACACATGAAGGTATTTTAAATCACAGGGAAGAATTTTAAAGCACAGAGAGGTATGGTAAAGAACAAGGACACATTGAAAATCATAGAGAGGTCTAGTAAAGCACAGGGAAGCATGTTAAGCACAGAGAGGTCTGGTAAAGCATAGGAAAGCATTGTAAATCACAGAAAAATATGGTAAAAAACAGGAAAGCATTGTAATTCACAGGGAAGCTTTATAATGCACAGAGAGGTATGGTAAAGCACAGGGAGTCATTCTAAGGCACAGGCATACATTGCAAAGCACCAAGAGGTATGGTAAAGCACAAGGAGGCATTGTAATCCACAGAGATACAATGCAAAGCACATAGAAGCTTTGTAATGCTCAGATAGGTATTATTACAGCACTGACAAATCTGGCAAAACACATTGATGCATTGTAAAGCACAGACAGGTATAATAAAGCACAGGGACGCATTTTAAAGCACAGAGAGGTATGGTAAAGCACAGGGAAGCATTGTAATGCACAGATAGGTATGGCAAAACACATGAAGGTATTTTAAATCACAGGGGAGAATTTTAAAGTACAGAGAGGTATGGTAAAGAACAAGGACACATTTAAAATCATAGAGAGGTCTAGTAAAGCACAGGGAAGCATGTTAAGCACAGAGAGGTCTGGTAAAGCATAGGAAAGCATTGTAAATCACAGAAAAATATGGTAAAAAACAGGAAAGCATTGAAATTCACAGGGAAGCTTTATAATGCACAGATAGGTATGGTAAAGCACAGGGAGTCATTCTGAGGCACAGGCATACATTGCAAAGCACCAAGAGGTATGGTAAAGCACAAGGAGGCATTGTAATCCACAGAGATACAATGCAAAGCACATAGAAGCTTTGTAATGCTCAGATAGGTATTATTACAGCACTGACAAATCTGGCAAAACACATTGATGCATTGTAAAGCACAGACAGGTATAATAAAGCACAGGGACGCATTTTAAAGCACAGAGAGGTATGGTAAAGCACAGGGAAGCATTGTAATGCACAGATAGGTATGACAAAACACATGAAGGTATTGTAAATCACAGAGAGGTATGGGAATGGCCAGGGAATCACTGTAAAGCACAGAGGTACATTGTAAAGCACAGACAGGTATAATAAAGCACAGGGACGCATTGTAATGCACAGAGAGGTATGGTAAAGCACAGGGAAGCATTGTAATGCTCAGATAGGTATGGCAAAACACATGAAGGTATTTTAAATCACAGGGAAGAATTTTAAAGCACAGAGAGGTATGGTAAAGAACAAGGACACATTTAAAATCATAGAGAGGTCTAGTAAAGCACAGGGAAGCATGTTAAGCACAGAGAGGTCTGGTAAAGCATAGGAAAGCATTGTAAATCACAGAAAAATATGGTAAAAAACAGGAAAGCATTGAAATTCACAGGGAAGCTTTATAATGCACAGATAGGTATGGTAAAGCACAGGGAGTCATTCTAAGGCACAGGCATACATTGCAAAGCACCAAGAGGTATGGTAAAGCACAAGGAGGCATTGTAATCCACAGAGATACAATGCAAAGCACATAGAAGCTTTGTAATGCTCAGATAGGTATTATTACAGCACTGACAAATCTGGCAAAACACATTGATGCATTGTAAAGCACAGACAGGTATAATAAAGCACAGGGACGCATTTTAAAGCACAGAGAGGTAGGGTAAAGCACAGGGAAGCATTGTAATGCACAGATAGGTATGACAAAACACATGAAGGTATTGTAAATCACAGAGAGGTATGGGAATGGCCAGGGAATCACTGTAAAGCACAGAGGTACATTGTAAAGCACAGACAGGTATAATAAAGCACAGGGACGCATTGTAATGCACAGAGAGGTATGGTAAAGCACAGGGAAGCATTGTAATGCTCAGATAGGTATGGCAAAACACATGACGGTATTTTAAATCACAGGGAAGAATTGTAAAGCACAGAGAGGTATGGTAAAGAACAAGGACACATTTAAAATCATAGAGAGGTCTAGTAAAGCACAGGGAAGCATGTTAAGCACAGAGAGGTCTGGTAAAGCATAGGAAAGCATTGTAAATCACAGAAAAATATGGTAAAAAACAGGAAAGCATTGAAATTCACAGGGAAGCTTTATAATGCACAGATAGGTATGGTAAAGCACAGGGAGTCATTCTAAGGCACAGGCATACATTGCAAAGCACCAAGAGGTATGGTAAAGCACAAGGAGGCATTGTAATCCACAGAGATACAATGCAAAGCACATAGAAGCTTTGTAATGCTCAGATAGGTATTATTACAGCACTGACAAATCTGGCAAAACACATTGATGCATTGTAAAGCACAGACAGGTATAATAAAGCACAGGGACGCATTTTAAAGCACAGAGAGGTAGGGTAAAGCACAGGGAAGCATTGTAATGCACAGATAGGTATGACAAAACACATGAAGGTATTGTAAATCACAGAGAGGTATGGGAATGGCCAGGGAATCACTGTAAAGCACAGAGGTACATTGTAAAGCACAGACAGGTATAATAAAGCACAGGGACGCATTGTAATGCACAGAGAGGTATGGTAAAGCACAGGGATTGTAATGCTCAGATAGGTATGGCAAAACACATGAAGGTATTTTAAATCACAGGGAAGAATTGTAAAGCACAGAGAGGTATGGTAAAGAACAAGGACACATTTAAAATCATAGAGAGGTCTAGTAAAGCACAGGGAAGCATGTTAAGCACAGAGAGGTCTGGTAAAGCATAGGAAAGCAGTGTAAATCACAAAAAGGTATGGTAAAGATCAGGAAAGCATTGTAATTCACAGGGAAGCTTTATAATGCACAGATAGGTATGGTAAAGCACAGGGAGTCATTCTAAGGCACAGGCATACATTGCAAAGCACCGCGAGGTATGGTAAAGCACAAGGAGGCATTGTAATCCACAGAGATACAATGCAAAGCACATAGAAGCGTTGTAATGCTCAGATAGGTATTATTACAGCACTGACAAATCTGGCAAAACACATTGATGCATTGTAAAGCACAGACAGGTATAATAAAGCACAGGGACGCATTTTAAAGCACAGAGAGGTATGGTAAAGCACAGGGAAGCATTGTAATGCTCAGATAGGTATGGCAAAACACATGAAGATATTTTAAATCACAGGGAAGAATTTTAAATCACAGAGAGGTATGTGAAATCACAGGGAATCACTGTAAAGCACATGGGTACATTGTAAAGCACAGACAGGTATAATAAAGCACAGGGACGCATTGTAATGCACAGAGAGGTATGGTGAAGCACAGGGACGCTTTTGAAAGCATAGAGACGTCTAGTAAAGCACAAGGAAGCATGTTAAGCACAGAGAGGACTGGTAAAGCATAGGGAAGCATTGTAAAGCACAGAGAGGTCGGGTAAAGCATAGGGAAGTATTGCAAATCACAGGTAGGTATGGTAAAGAACAGGAAAGCATTGTAATGAACAGATAGGTATTGTTGTAGCACTGACACATATATGGCAAAACATATTGATGCATTTTAAATCACAGAGAGGTATGGGAAAGCACAGGGAATCATTGTAAAGTACAGTGGTACATTGTAAAGCACAGACAGGTATAATAATGCACAGGGACGCATTTTAATGCACAGAGAGGTATGGTAAAGCACAGGGAAGCATTGTAATGCTCAGATAGGTATGGCAAAACACATGAAGATATTTTAAATCACAGGGAAGAATTTTAAATCACAGAGAGGTATGTGAAAGCACAGGGAATCACGTAAAGCACATGGGTACATTGTAAAGCACAGACAGGTATAATAAAGCACAGGGGCGCATTGTAATGCACAGAGAGGTATGGTGAAGCACAGGGACGCTTTTGAAAGCATAGAGACGTCTAGTAAAGCACAAGGAAGCATGTTAAGCACAGAGAGGACTGGTAAAGCATAGGGAAGCATTGTAAAGCACAGAGAGGTCGGGTAAAGCATAGGGAAGTATTGCAAATCACAGGAAGGTATGGTAAAGAACAGGAAAGCATTGTATTGAACAGATAGGTATGTTGTAGCACTGACACATATATGGCAAAACATATTGATGCATTTTAAATCACAGAGAGGTATGGGAAAGCACAGGGAATCATTGTAAAGTACAGTGGTACATTGTAAAGCACAGACAGGTATAATAATGCACAGGGACGCATTTTAATGCACAGAGAGGTATGGTAAAGCACAGGGAAGCATTGTAATGCTCAGATAGGTATGGCAAAACACATGAAGGTATTTTAAATCACAGGGGAGAATTTTAAAGTACAGAGAGGTATGGTAAAGAACAAGGACACATTTAAAATCATAGAGAGGTCTAGTAAAGCACAGGGAAGCATGTTAAGCACAGAGAGGTCTGGTAAAGCATAGGAAAGCATTGTAAATCACAGAAAAATATGGTAAAAAACAGGAAAGCATTGAAATTCACAGGGAAGCTTTATAATGCACAGATAGGTATGGTAAAGCACAGGGAGTCATTCTGAGGCACAGGCATACATTGCAAAGCACCAAGAGGTATGGTAAAGCACAAGGAGGCATTGTAATCCACAGAGATACAATGCAAAGCACATAGAAGCTTTGTAATGCTCAGATAGGTATTATTACAGCACTGACAAATCTGGCAAAACACATTGATGCATTGTAAAGCACAGACAGGTATAATAAAGCACAGGGACGCATTTTAAAGCACAGAGAGGTAGGGTAAAGCACAGGGAAGCATTGTAATGCACAGATAGGTATGACAAAACACATGAAGGTATTGTAAATCACAGAGAGGTATGGGAATGGCCAGGGAATCACTGTAAAGCACAGAGGTACATTGTAAAGCACAGACAGGTATAATAAAGCACAGGGACGCATTGTAATGCACAGAGAGGTATGGTAAAGCACAGGGATTGTAATGCTCAGATAGGTATGGCAAAACACATGAAGGTATTTTAAATCACAGGGAAGAATTGTAAAGCACAGAGAGGTATGGTAAAGAACAAGGACACATTTAAAATCATAGAGAGGTCTAGTAAAGCACAGGGAAGCATGTTAAGCACAGAGAGGTCTGGTAAAGCATAGGAAAGCAGTGTAAATCACAAAAAGGTATGGTAAAGATCAGGAAAGCATTGTAATTCACAGGGAAGCTTTATAATGCACAGATAGGTATGGTAAAGCACAGGGAGTCATTCTAAGGCACAGGCATACATTGCAAAGCACCGCGAGGTATGGTAAAGCACAAGGAGGCATTGTAATCCACAGAGATACAATGCAAAGCACATAGAAGCGTTGTAATGCTCAGATAGGTATTATTACAGCACTGACAAATCTGGCAAAACACATTGATGCATTGTAAAGCACAGACAGGTATAATAAAGCACAGGGACGCATTTTAAAGCACAGAGAGGTATGGTAAAGCACAGGGAAGCATTGTAATGCTCAGATAGGTATGGCAAAACACATGAAGATATTTTAAATCACAGGGAAGAATTTTAAATCACAGAGAGGTATGTGAAATCACAGGGAATCACTGTAAAGCACATGGGTACATTGTAAAGCACAGACAGGTATAATAAAGCACAGGGACGCATTGTAATGCACAGAGAGGTATGGTGAAGCACAGGGACGCTTTTGAAAGCATAGAGACGTCTAGTAAAGCACAAGGAAGCATGTTAAGCACAGAGAGGACTGGTAAAGCATAGGGAAGCATTGTAAAGCACAGAGAGGTCGGGTAAAGCATAGGGAAGTATTGCAAATCACAGGTAGGTATGGTAAAGAACAGGAAAGCATTGTAATGAACAGATAGGTATTGTTGTAGCACTGACACATATATGGCAAAACATATTGATGCATTTTAAATCACAGAGAGGTATGGGAAAGCACAGGGAATCATTGTAAAGTACAGTGGTACATTGTAAAGCACAGACAGGTATAATAATGCACAGGGACGCATTTTAATGCACAGAGAGGTATGGTAAAGCACAGGGAAGCATTGTAATGCTCAGATAGGTATGGCAAAACACATGAAGATATTTTAAATCACAGGGAAGAATTTTAAATCACAGAGAGGTATGTGAAAGCACAGGGAATCACGTAAAGCACATGGGTACATTGTAAAGCACAGACAGGTATAATAAAGCACAGGGGCGCATTGTAATGCACAGAGAGGTATGGTGAAGCACAGGGACGCTTTTGAAAGCATAGAGACGTCTAGTAAAGCACAAGGAAGCATGTTAAGCACAGAGAGGACTGGTAAAGCATAGGGAAGCATTGTAAAGCACAGAGAGGTCGGGTAAAGCATAGGGAAGTATTGCAAATCACAGGAAGGTATGGTAAAGAACAGGAAAGCATTGTATTGAACAGATAGGTATGTTGTAGCACTGACACATATATGGCAAAACATATTGATGCATTTTAAATCACAGAGAGGTATGGGAAAGCACAGGGAATCATTGTAAAGTACAGTGGTACATTGTAAAGCACAGACAGGTATAATAATGCACAGGGACGCATTTTAATGCACAGAGAGGTATGGTAAAGCACAGGGAAGCATTGTAATGCTCAGATAGGTATGGCAAAACACATGAAGGTATTTTAAATCACAGGGGAGAATTTTAAAGTACAGAGAGGTATGGTAAAGAACAAGGACACATTTAAAATCATAGAGAGGTCTAGTAAAGCACAGGGAAGCATGTTAAGCACAGAGAGGTCTGGTAAAGCATAGGAAAGCATTGTAAATCACAGAAAAATATGGTAAAAAACAGGAAAGCATTGAAATTCACAGGGAAGCTTTATAATGCACAGATAGGTATGGTAAAGCACAGGGAGTCATTCTGAGGCACAGGCATACATTGCAAAGCACCAAGAGGTATGGTAAAGCACAAGGAGGCATTGTAATCCACAGAGATACAATGCAAAGCACATAGAAGCTTTGTAATGCTCAGATAGGTATTATTACAGCACTGACAAATCTGGCAAAACACATTGATGCATTGTAAAGCACAGACAGGTATAATAAAGCACAGGGACGCATTTTAAAGCACAGAGAGGTAGGGTAAAGCACAGGGAAGCATTGTAATGCACAGATAGGTATGACAAAACACATGAAGGTATTGTAAATCACAGAGAGGTATGGGAATGGCCAGGGAATCACTGTAAAGCACAGAGGTACATTGTAAAGCACAGACAGGTATAATAAAGCACAGGGACGCATTGTAATGCACAGAGAGGTATGGTAAAGCACAGGGATTGTAATGCTCAGATAGGTATGGCAAAACACATGAAGGTATTTTAAATCACAGGGAAGAATTGTAAAGCACAGAGAGGTATGGTAAAGAACAAGGACACATTTAAAATCATAGAGAGGTCTAGTAAAGCACAGGGAAGCATGTTAAGCACAGAGAGGTCTGGTAAAGCATAGGAAAGCAGTGTAAATCACAAAAAGGTATGGTAAAGATCAGGAAAGCATTGTAATTCACAGGGAAGCTTTATAATGCACAGATAGGTATGGTAAAGCACAGGGAGTCATTCTAAGGCACAGGCATACATTGCAAAGCACCGCGAGGTATGGTAAAGCACAAGGAGGCATTGTAATCCACAGAGATACAATGCAAAGCACATAGAAGCGTTGTAATGCTCAGATAGGTATTATTACAGCACTGACAAATCTGGCAAAACACATTGATGCATTGTAAAGCACAGACAGGTATAATAAAGCACAGGGACGCATTTTAAAGCACAGAGAGGTATGGTAAAGCACAGGGAAGCATTGTAATGCTCAGATAGGTATGGCAAAACACATGAAGATATTTTAAATCACAGGGAAGAATTTTAAATCACAGAGAGGTATGTGAAATCACAGGGAATCACTGTAAAGCACATGGGTACATTGTAAAGCACAGACAGGTATAATAAAGCACAGGGACACACAGGGAAGCATTGTAATGCACAGATAGGTATGGCAAAACACATGAAGATATTTTAAATCACAGGGAAGAATTTTAAATCACAGAGAGGTATGTGAAAGCACAGGGAATCACGTAAAGCACATGGGTACATTGTAAAGCACAGACAGGTATAATAATGCACAGGGACGCATTTTAATGCACAGAGAGGTATGGTAAAGCACAGGGAAGCATTGTAATGCTCAGATAGGTATGGCAAAACACATGAAGGTATTTTAAATCACAGGGGAGAATTTTAAATCACAGAGAGGTATGTGAAATCACAGGGAATCACTGTAAAGCACATGGGTACATTGTAAAGCACAGACAGGTATAATAATGCACAGGGACGCATTTTAATGCACAGAGAGGTATGGTAAAGCACAGGGAAGCATTGTAATGCACAGATAGGTATGGCAAAACACATGAAGATATTTTAAATCACAGGGAAGAATTTTAAATCACAGAGAGGTATGTGAAAGCACAGGGAATCACGTAAAGCACATGGGTACATTGTAAAGCACAGACAGGTATAATAAAGCACAGGGGCGCATTGTAATGCACAGAGAGGTATGGTGAAGCACAGGGACGCTTTTGAAAGCATAGAGACGTCTAGTAAAGCACAAGGAAGCATGTTAAGCACAGAGAGGACTGGTAAAGCATAGGGAAGCATTGTAAAGCACAGAGAGGTCGGGTAAAGCATAGGGAAGTATTGCAAATCACAGGAAGGTATGGTAAAGAACAGGAAAGCATTGTATTGAACAGATAGGTATGTTGTAGCACTGACACATATATGGCAAAACATATTGATGCATTTTAAATCACAGAGAGGTATGGGAAAGCACAGGGAATCATTGTAAAGTACAGTGGTACATTGTAAAGCACAGACAGGTATAATAATGCACAGGGACGCATTGTAATGCACAGAGAGGTATGGTAAAGCACAGGGAAGCATTGTAATGCTCAGATAGGTATGGCAAAACACATGAAGGTATTTTAAATCACAGGGAAGAATTGTAAAGCACAGAGAGGTATGGTAAAGAACAAGGACACATTTAAAATCATAGAGAGGTCTAGTAAAGCACAGGGAAGCATGTTAAGCACAGAGAGGTCTGGTAAAGCATAGGAAAGCATTGTAAATCACAGAAAAATATGGTAAAAAACAGGAAAGCATTGAAATTCACAGGGAAGCTTTATAATGCACAGATAGGTATGGTAAAGCACAGGGAGTCATTCTGAGGCACAGGCATACATTGCAAAGCACCAAGAGGTATGGTAAAGCACAAGGAGGCATTGTAATCCACAGAGATACAATGCAAAGCACATAGAAGCTTTGTAATGCTCAGATAGGTATTATTACAGCACTGACAAATCTGGCAAAACACATTGATGCATTGTAAAGCACAGACAGGTATAATAAAGCACAGGGACGCATTTTAAAGCACAGAGAGGTAGGGTAAAGCACAGGGAAGCATTGTAATGCACAGATAGGTATGACAAAACACATGAAGGTATTGTAAATCACAGAGAGGTATGGGAATGCCCAGGGAATCACTGTAAAGCACAGAGGTACATTGTAAAGCACAGACAGGTATAATAAAGCACAGGGACGCATTGTAATGCACAGAGAGGTATGGTAAAGCACAGGGATTGTAATGCTCAGATAGGTATGGCAAAACACATGAAGGTATTTTAAATCACAGGGAAGAATTGTAAAGCACAGAGAGGTATGGTAAAGAACAAGGACACATTTAAAATCATAGAGAGGTCTAGTAAAGCACAGGGAAGCATGTTAAGCACAGAGAGGTCTGGTAAAGCATAGGAAAGCAGTGTAAATCACAAAAAGGTATGGTAAAGATCAGGAAAGCATTGTAATTCACAGGGAAGCTTTATAATGCACAGATAGGTATGGTAAAGCACAGGGAGTCATTCTAAGGCACAGGCATACATTGCAAAGCACCGCGAGGTATGGTAAAGCACAAGGAGGCATTGTAATCCACAGAGATACAATGCAAAGCACATAGAAGCGTTGTAATGCTCAGATAGGTATTATTACAGCACTGACAAATCTGGCAAAACACATTGATGCATTGTAAAGCACAGACAGGTATAATAAAGCACAGGGACGCATTTTAAAGCACAGAGAGGTATGGTAAAGCACAGGGAAGCATTGTAATGCACAGATAGGTATGACAAAACACATGAAGGTATTGTAAATCACAGAGAGGTATGGGAATGCCCAGGGAATCACTGTAAAGCACAGAGGTACATTGTAAAGCACAGACAGGTATAATAAAGCACAGGGACGCATTGTAATGCACAGAGAGGTATGGTAAAGCACAGGGATTGTAATGCTCAGATAGGTATGGCAAAACACATGAAGGTATTTTAAATCACAGGGAAGAATTGTAAAGCACAGAGAGGTATGGTAAAGAACAAGGACACATTTAAAATCATAGAGAGGTCTAGTAAAGCACAGGGAAGCATGTTAAGCACAGAGAGGTCTGGTAAAGCATAGGAAAGCAGTGTAAATCACAAAAAGGTATGGTAAAGATCAGGAAAGCATTGTAATTCACAGGGAAGCTTTATAATGCACAGATAGGTATGGTAAAGCACAGGGAGTCATTCTAAGGCACAGGCATACATTGCAAAGCACCGCGAGGTATGGTAAAGCACAAGGAGGCATTGTAATCCACAGAGATACAATGCAAAGCACATAGAAGCGTTGTAATGCTCAGATAGGTATTATTACAGCACTGACAAATCTGGCAAAACACATTGATGCATTGTAAAGCACAGACAGGTATAATAAAGCACAGGGACGCATTTTAAAGCACAGAGAGGTATGGTAAAGCACAGGGAAGCATTGTAATGCTCAGATAGGTATGGCAAAACACATGAAGATATTTTAAATCACAGGGAAGAATTTTAAATCACAGAGAGGTATGTGAAATCACAGGGAATCACTGTAAAGCACATGGGTACATTATAAAGCACAGACAGGTATAATAAAGCACAGGGACGCATTGTAATGCACAGAGAGGTATGGTGAAGCACAGGGGCGCTTTTGAAAGCATAGAGACGTCTAGTAAAGCACAAGGAAGCATGTTAAGCACAGAGAGGACTGGTAAAGCATAGGGAAGCATTGTAAAGCACAGAGAGGTCGGGTAAAGCATAGGGAAGTATTGCAAATCACAGGTAGGTATGGTAAAGAACAGGAAAGCATTGTATTGAACAGATAGGTATGTTGTAGCACTGACACATATATGGCAAAACATATTGATGCATTTTAAATCACAGAGAGGTATGGGAAAGCACAGGGAATCATTGTAAAGTACAGTGGTACATTGTAAAGCACAGACAGGTATAATAATGCACAGGGACGCATTTTAATGCACAGAGAGGTATGGTAAAGCACAGGGAAGCATTGTAATGCACAGATAGGTATGGCAAAACACATGAAGGTATTTTAAATCACAGGGGAGAATTTTAAAGTACAGAGAGGTATGGTAAAGAACAAGGACACATTTAAAATCATAGAGAGGTCTAGTAAAGCACAGGGAAGCATGTTAAGCACAGAGAGGTCTGGTAAAGCATAGGAAAGCATTGTAAATCACAGAAAAATATGGTAAAAAACAGGAAAGCATTGAAATTCACAGGGAAGCTTTATAATGCACAGATAGGTATGGTAAAGCACAGGGAGTCATTCTGAGGCACAGGCATACATTGCAAAGCACCAAGAGGTATGGTAAAGCACAAGGAGGCATTGTAATCCACAGAGATACAATGCAAAGCACATAGAAGCTTTGTAATGCTCAGATCGGTATTATTACAGCACTGACAAATCTGGCAAAACACATTGATGCATTGTAAAGCACAGACAGGTATAATAAAGCACAGGGACGCATTTTAAAGCACAGAGAGGTATGGTAAAGCACAGGGAAGCATTGTAATGCACAGAGAGGTATGACAAAACACATGAAGGTATTGTAAATCACAGAGAGGTATGGGAATGGCCAGGGAATCACTGTAAAGCACAGAGGTACATTGTAAAGCACAGACAGGTATAATAAAGCACAGGGACGCATTGTAATGCACAGAGAGGTATGGTAAAGCTCAGGGAAGCATTGTAATGCTCAGATAGGTATAGCAAAACACATGAAGGTATTTTAAATCACAGGGAAGAATTGTAAAGCACAGAGAGGTATGGTAAAGAACAAGGACACATTTAAAATCATAGAGAGGTCTAGTAAAGCACAGGGAAGCATGTTAAGCACAGAGAGGTCTGGTAAAGCATAGGAAAGCATTGTAAATCACAGAAAAATATGGTAAAAAACAGGAAAGCATTGAAATTCACAGGGAAGCTTTATAATGCACAGATAGGTATGGTAAAGCACAGGGAGTCATTCTAAGGCACAGGCATACATTGCAAAGTACCAAGAGGTATGGTAAAGCACAAGGAGGCATTGTAATCCACAGAGATACAATGCAAAGCACATAGAAGCTTTGTAATGCTCAGATAGGTATTATTACAGCACTGACAAATCTGGCAAAACACATTGATGCATTGTAAAGCACAGACAGGTATAATAAAGCACAGGGACGCATTTTAAAGCACAGAGAGGTAGGGTAAAGCACAGGGAAGCATTGTAATGCACAGATAGGTATGACAAAACACATGAAGGTATTGTAAATCACAGAGAGGTATGGGAATGGCCAGGGAATCACTGTAAAGCACAGAGGTACATTGTAAAGCACAGACAGGTATAATAAAGCACAGGGACGCATTGTAATGCACAGAGAGGTATGGTAAAGCACAGGGATTGTAATGCTCAGATAGGTATGGCAAAACACATGAAGGTATTTTAAATCACAGGGAAGAATTGTAAAGCACAGAGAGGTATGGTAAAGAACAAGGACACATTTAAAATCATAGAGAGGTCTAGTAAAGCACAGGGAAGCATGTTAAGCACAGAGAGGTCTGGTAAAGCATAGGAAAGCAGTGTAAATCACAAAAAGGTATGGTAAAGATCAGGAAAGCATTGTAATTCACAGGGAAGCTTTATAATGCACAGATAGGTATGGTAAAGCACAGGGAGTCATTCTAAGGCACAGGCATACATTGCAAAGCACCGAGAGGTATGGTAAAGCACAAGGAGGCATTGTAATCCACAGAGATACAATGCAAAGCACATAGAAGCGTTGTAATGCTCAGATAGGTATTATTACAGCACTGACAAATCTGGCAAAACACATTGATGCATTGTAAAGCACAGACAGGTATAATAAAGCACAGGGACGCATTTTAAAGCACAGAGAGGTATGGTAAAGCACAGGGAAGCATTGTAATGCTCAGATAGGTATGGCAAAACACATGAAGATATTTTAAATCACAGGGAAGAATTTTAAATCACAGAGGTATGGGAATGGCCAGGGAATCACTGTAATGCACAGAGGTACATTGTAAAGCACAGACAGGTATAATAAAGCACAGGGAAGCATTGTAATGCACAGATAGGTATGACAAAACACATGAAGATATTTTAAATCGCAGGGAAGAATTTTAAATCACAGAGAGGTATGGGAAAGCACAGGGAATCATTGTAAAGCACAGACAGGTATAATAAAGCACA
This sequence comes from Acipenser ruthenus, assembly GCF_902713425.1. Taxonomy (NCBI): domain Eukaryota; kingdom Metazoa; phylum Chordata; class Actinopteri; order Acipenseriformes; family Acipenseridae; genus Acipenser; species Acipenser ruthenus. The sequence goes on along the minus strand of NC_081240.1, from coordinate 3,679,092 downwards.
GGTATGCATTTTAAAGCACAGAGGTATGGTAAAGAACAGGAAAGCACTGTAATGCACAGATAGGTATTGTTATAGCTCTGACAGATAGGCAAAACACAGTTGTACATTGTAAAGCACAGACAGGTATAATAAAGCACAGGGACGCATTTTAAAGCACAGAGAGGTATGGCAAAGCACAGGGAAGCATTGTAATGCACAGATAGGTATGACAAAACACATGAAGGTATTGTAAATCACAGGGAACAATTTTAAATCACAGAGAGGTATGGGAATGGCCAGTGAATCACTGTAAAGCACAGAGGTACATTGTAAAGCACAGACAGGTATAATAAAGCACAGGGACGCATTTTAAAGCAGAGAGAGGTCTGGTAAAGCATAGGAAAGCATTGTAATGTACAGATAGGTATGGCAAAACACATGAAGGTATTTGAAATCACAGGGAAGAATTTTAAATCACAGAGAGGTATGGGAAAGCACAGGGAATCGCTGTAAACCACAGAGGTACATTGTAAAGCACAGACAGGTATAATAAAGCACATGTACTTGTGTGACGAGAATACAGGTATAATTATGACGGGAGTTCAACGGTATATTTGTTTGACCGGACTGCAGAGGGATACTGGTTTGACGGGAGTATAGTGTTAGTTGTGTGACGGGAGAACAATGGTATGCTTGTGTGACGGCAGTGCAGCGTTATATTTGTGTGACGGGCGTATAGCGGTATACTTGAGTGATCTGAGTGCATCGGTATACTTGTGTAATGCAGTGCAGCGATATATCTGTGTGACGGGAGTCCTGCGGTATACTTATATGTCGGGATTATAGCGGTATACTTATGTGACGGGAGTACGTGTGTGACGGGAATACAGAAGTATATTTGTGTGACAGAAATACTTCTGTGACGGGAGTACAGCGGTTTACTTGTGTGACAGAAGTACTTGTGTGAATGGAATGCAGCGGTATACTTGTGTTACTGGACTATAGCTGCATACTTGTGTGACGTGAGTACTTGTGTGACGAGAATACAGCGGTATAATTATGACGGTTCAGCGGTATATTTGTTTGACAGGAGTGTAGCAGTATAGTTGTGCAGCGGGATACTGCTTTGACGGGAGTATAGTATTAGTTGTGTGACGAGAGAACAACGGTATATTTGTGTGACGGGAATACACAGCTATACGTGTGTGAATTGAGTACAGGTGTATACTTGTGTGACTGGAGTACTAGTGTGAATGGATTATTTGTTTAACGGGAGTATAGTATTAGTTGTGTGACGGGAGAACAACGCTATGCTTTGTATGACGGCAGTGCAGCATTATATTTGTGTAACACAACTGCAGCGGTATATTTGTTTGATCAGAGTTGAGCGGTACAGTTGTGTGACCACAGTGCAGCGGGATACTCGTTTGACGGGAGTAGAGTAGTTGTGTGACGGGAGAACAACGGTTATATGTGACGGCAGTGCAACAGTATACTTGTGACGGGAGACCAGCGATATATCAGTATGACGTGAGTGAAGCGGTATATTTATATGACGGGAATACAGCGGTATATTTGTGTCACAGAAATACTTCTGTGACGAGAGAACAACGGTATATATTTGTGTGACGGGAATACACAGCTATACGTGTGTGAATTGAGTACAGGTGTATACTTGCGTGACTGGAGTACTAGTGTGAATGGATTATTTGTTTAACGGGAGTATAGTATTAGTTGTGTGACGGGAGAACAACGGTATGCTTGTGTGACGGCAGTGCAGCGTTATATTTGTGTGACGGCAGTATAGCGGTATACTTGAGTGATCTGAGTGCATCGGTATACTTGTGACGGGAGTGCAGCGATATATCTGTGTGACGGGAGTCCAGCGGTATACTTATATGTCGGGATTATAGCGATATACTTATGTGACGGGAGTACTTGTGTGACGGGAATACAGAGGTATATTTGTATGACAGGAGTGCAGCGGTATACGTGTATGACGGTTTTGGAGAGGTACTTCTGTATCATGACTGCAGCGGAATATTTCTTTGACTGCAGTGCAGCGGGATACTGGTTTGACAGTATAGTATTAGTTGTGTGACGGGAGAACAACGGTTATGCTTATGTGACGGCAGTGCAACAGTATACTTGTGACGGGAGACCAGCGATATATCAGTATGACGTGAGTGAAGCGGTATATTTATATGACGGAGTACTTGCGTGACGGGAATACAGCGGAATATTTGTGTCACAGAAATACTTCTGTGACGGGAGTACAGCGGTTTACTTGTGTGACAGAAGTACTTGTGTGACAGGAATACAGCGGTATATTTGTATGACAGGAGTGCAGCGGTATACGTGTATGACGGTTTTGGAGAGGTACTTCTGTGGCGCATGACTGCAGCGGAATATTTCTTTGACTGCAGTGCAGCTGGATACTGGTTTGACAGTATAGTATTAGTTGTGTGACGGGAGTACAACGCTATGCTTTGTATGACGGCAGTGCAGCATTATATTTGTGTAACACAACTGCAGCGGTATATTTGTTTGACCAGAGTTGAGCGGTACAGTTGTGTGACCACAGTGCAGCGGGATACTCGTTTGACGGGAGTAGAATATTAGTTGTGTGACGGGAGAACAACGGTTATGCTTATGTGACGGCAGTGCAACAGTATACTTGTGACGGGAGACAAGCGATATATCAGTATGACGTGAGTGAAGCGGTATATTTATATGACGGAGTACTTGCGTGACGGGAATACAGCGGAATATTTGTGTCACAGAAATACTTCTGTGACGGGAGTACAGCGGTTTACTTGTGTGACAGAAGTACTTGTGTGACAGGAATACAGCGGTATACTTGTATTACTGCAGCGGTATAGTTATATGATGGGAGTGTAGCGGTATAGTTGTGTGACGGGAGTACAGCGGTATAGTTGTGTGACGGGAGTACAGAGGTATACTTGTGTGACTGGAGTACTAGTGTGAATTGAGTATTTGTTTGACGGGATTCCAGTGGTATACTTGTATGACAGTAGTATAGTGGTATACTTGTGTGACAAAAGTACTTTCTGTAACGGGAATACAGCGGAATTATTATGACGATTCAGCGGTATATTTGTTTGACAGGAGTGTAGCAATATACTTGTGCAGCGATATATTTATATGACGAGAGTACTTGTGTGACGGGAATACAGAGGTATATTTGTGTGACAGAAATACTTCTGTGACGGGAGTAAAGCGGTTTACTTGTGTGACAGAAGTACTTGTGTGACAGGAATACAGCGGTATACTTGTGTTACTGGACTATAGCTGCATACTTGTGTGACGTGAGTACTTGTGTGACGAGAATACAGCGGTATAATTATGACGGTTCAGCGGTATATTTGTTTGACAGGAGTGTAGCAGTATAGTTGTGCAGCGGGATACTGCTTTGACGGGAGTATAGTATTAGTTGTGTGACGAGAGAACAACGGTATATATTTGTGTGACGGGAATACACAGCTATACGTGTGTGAATTGAGTACAGGTGTATACTTGTGTGACTGGAGTACTAGTGTGAATGGATTATTTGTTTAACGGGAGTATAGTATTAGTTGTGTGACGGGAGAACAACGGTATGCTTGTGTGACGGCAGTGCAGCGTTATATTTGTGTGACGGGAGTATAGCGGTATACTTGAGTGATCTGAGTGCATCGGTATACTTGTGACGGGAGTGCAGCGATATATCTGTGTGACGGGAGTCCAGCGGTATACTTATATGTCGGGATTATAGCGGTATACTTATGTGACGGGAGTACTTGTGTGACGGGAATACAGAGGTATATTTGTATGACAGGAGTGCAGCGGTATACGTGTATGACGGTTTTGGAGAGGTACTTCTGTGGCATGACTGCAGCGGAATATTTCTTTGACTGCAGTGCAGCGGGATACTGGTTTGACAGTATAGTATTAGTTGTGTGACGGGAGAACAACGGTTATGCTTATGTGACAGCAGTGCAACAGTATACTTGTGACGGGAGACCAGCGATATATCAGTATGACGTGAGTGAAGCGGTATATTTATATGACGGAGTACTTGCGTGACGGGAATACAGCGGTATATTTGTGTCACAGAAATACTTCTGTGACGGGAGTACAGCGGTTTACTTGTGTGACAGAAGTACTTGTGTGACAGGAATACCAGCGGTATATTTGTATAACAGGAGTGCAGCGGTATACGTGTATGACGGTTTTGGAGAGGTACTTCTGTGGCATGACTGCAGCGGAATATTTCTTTGACTGCAGTGCAGCTGGATACTGGTTTGACAGTATAGTATTAGTTGTGTGACGGGAGAACAACGGTTATGCTTATGTGACGGCAGTGCAACAGTATACTTGTGACGGGAGACCAGCGATATATCAGTATGACGTGAGTGAAGCGGTATATTTATATGACGGAGTACTTGCGTGACGGTAATACATCGGAATATTTGTGTCACAGAAATACTTCTGTGACGGGAGTACAGCGGTTTACTTGTGTGACAGAAGTACTTGTGTGACAGGAATACAGCGGTATAATTATGACGGGAGTTCAGCGGTATATTTGTTTGACTGGAGTGCAGCGGGATACTGGTTTGATGGGAGTATAGTGTTAGTTGTGTGACGGGAGAACAACAGTATGCTTGAGTAACGGCAGTGCTGCGTTATATTTCTGTTACAGTAATATAGCGGAATACTTGAGTGATAGGAGTGCAGCGATATATCTGTGTGACGTGAGTGTAGCGGTATACTTGTTTGACGGGAGTACTTGTTTGACGGGACTGCAGCGGTATAGTTATATGATGGGAGTGTAGCGGTATAGTTGTGTGACGGGAGTACAGCGGTATATTTGTATGACTGGACTGCAGCGGTATAGTTATATGATGGGAGTGTAGCGGTATAGTTGTGTGACGGGAGTACAGAGGTATACTTGTGTGACTGGAGTACTAGTGTGAATTGAGTATTTGTTTGACGGGATTCCAGTGGTATACTTGTATGACGGGAGTACAGAGGTATACTTGTGTGACAAAAGTACTTTCTGTAACGGGAATACAGCGGAATTATTATGACGATTCAGCGGTATATTTGTTTGACAGGAGTGTAGCAGTATACTTGTGCAGCGATATATTTATATGACGAGAGTACTTGTGTGACGGGAATACAGAGGTATATTTGTGTGACAGAAATACTTCTGTGACGGGAGTACAGCGGTTTACTTGTGTGACAGAAGTACTTGTGTGACAGGAATACAGCGGTATACTTGTATTACAGGACTATAGCTGCATACTTGTGTGACGTGAGTACTTGTGTGACGAGAATACAGCGGTATAATTATGACGGTTCAGCGGTATATTTGTTTGACAGGAGTGTAGCAGTATAGTTGTGCAGCGGGATACTGCTTTGACGGTAGTATAGTATTAGTTGTGTGACGAGAGAACAACGGTATATTTGTGTGACGGGAATACACAGCTATACGTGTGTGAATTGAGTACAGGTGTATACTTGTGTGACTGGAGTACTAGTGTGAAGGGAGTATTTGTTTAACGGGAGTTAGTATTAGTTGTGTGACGGGAGAACAACGGTATGCTTGTGTGACGGCAGTGCAGCGTTATATTTGTGTGACGGGAGTATAGCGGTATACTTGTGTAACGCAGTGCAGCGATATACTTGTGACGGGAGTGCAGCGATATATCTGTATGACGGGAGTCCAGCGGTATACTTATATGTCGGGATTATAGCGGTATACTTATGTGACGGGAGTACTTGTGTGACGGGAATACAGAGGTATATTTGTATGACAGGAGTGCAGCGGTATACGTGTATGACGGTTTTGGAGAGGTACTTCTGTGGCATGACTGCAGCGGAATATTTCTTTGACTGCAGTGCATGCGGGATACTGGTTTGACAGTATAGTATTAGGTGTGACGGGAGTACAACGCTATGCTTTGTATGACGGCAGTGCAGCATTATATTTGTGTAACACAACTGCAGCGGTATATTTGTTTGACCAGAGTTGAGCGGTACAGTTGTGTGACCACAGTGCAGCGGGATACTCGTTTGACGGGAGTAGAGTATTAGTTGTGTGACGGGAGAACAACGGTTATGCTTATGTGACGGCAGTGCAACAGTATACTTGTGACGGGAGACCAGCGATATATCAGTATGACGTGAGTGAAGCGGTATATTTATATGACGGAGTACTTGCGTGACGGTAATACATCGGAATATTTGTGTCACAGAAATACTTCTGTGACGGGAGTACAGCGGTTTACTTGTGTGACAGAAGTACTTGTGTGACAGGAATACAGCGGTATACTTGTGTTACTGGACTATAGCTGCATACTTGTGTGACGTGAGTACTTGTGTGACGAGAATACAGCGGTATAATTATGACGGTTCAGCGGTATATTTGTTTGACAGGATTGTAGCAGTATAGTTGTGCAGCGGGATACTGCTTTGACGGGAGTATAGTATTAGTTGTGTGACGAGAGAACAACGGTATATTTCTGTGACGGGAATACACAGCTATACGTGTGTGAATTGAGTACAGGTGTATACTTGTGTGACTGGAGTACTAGTGTGAAGGGAGTATTTGTTTAACGGGAGTATAGTATTCGTTGTGTGACGGGAGAACAACGGTATGATCTGAGTGTATCGGTATACTTGTGTAACGCAGTGCAGCGATATACTTGTGACGGGAGTGCAGCGATATATCTGTATGACGGGAGTCCAGCGGTATACTTATATGTCGGGATTATAGCGGTATACTTATGTGACGGGAGTACTTGTGTGACGGGAATACAGAGGTATATTTGTATGACAGGAGTGCAGCGGTATACGTGTATGACGGTTTTGGAGAGGTACTTCTGTGGCATGACTGCAGCGGAATATTTCTTTGACTGCAGTGCATGCGGGATACTGGTTTGACAGATAGTATTAGGTGTGACGGGAGTACAACGCTATGCTTTGTATGACGGCAGTGCAGCATTATATTTGTGTAACACAACTGCAGCGGTATATTTGTTTGACCAGAGTTCAGCGGTACAGTTGTGTGACCACAGTGCAGCGGGATACTCGTTTGACGGGAGTAGAGTATTAGTTGTGTGACGGGAGAACAACGGTTATGCTTATGTGACGGCAGTGCAACAGTATACTTGTGACGGGAGACCAGCGATATATCAGTATGACGTGAGTGAAGCGGTATATTTATATGACGGAGTATTTGCGTGACGGGAATACAGCGGTATATTTGTGTCACAGAAATACTTCTGTGACGGGAGTACAGCGGTTTACTTGTGTGACAGAAGTACTTGTGTGACAGGAATACAGCGGTATACTTGTGTTACTGGACTATAGCTGCATACTTGTGTGACGTGAGTACTTGTGTGACGAGAATACAGCGGTATAATTATGACGGTTCAGCGGTATATTTGTTTGACAGGATTGTAGCAGTATAGTTGTGCAGCGGGATACTGCTTTGACGGGAGTATAGTATTAGTTGTGTGACGAGAGAACAACGGTATATTTCTGTGACGGGAATACACAGCTATACGTGTGTGAATTGAGTACAGGTGTATACTTGTGTGACTGGAGTACTAGTGTGAAGGGAGTATTTGTTTAACGGGAGTATAGTATTCGTTGTGTGACGGGAGAACAACGGTATGATCTGAGTGTATCGGTATACTTGTGTAACGCAGTGCAGCGATATACTTGTGACGGGAGTGCAGCGATATATCTGTATGACGGGAGTCCAGCGGTATACTTATATGTCGGGATTATAGCGGTATACTTATGTGACGGGAGTACTTGTGTGACGGGAATACAGAGGTATATTTGTATGACAGGAGTGCAGCGGTATACGTGTATGACGGTTTTGGAGAGGTACTTCTGTGGCATGACTGCAGCGGAATATTTCTTTGACTGCAGTGCATGCGGGATACTGGTTTGACAGATAGTATTAGGTGTGACGGGAGTACAACGCTATGCTTTGTATGACGGCAGTGCAGCATTATATTTGTGTAACACAACTGCAGCGGTATATTTGTTTGACCAGAGTTCAGCGGTACAGTTGTGTGACCACAGTGCAGCGGGATACTCGTTTGACGGGAGTAGAGTATTAGTTGTGTGACGGGAGAACAACGGTTATGCTTATGTGACGGCAGTGCAACAGTATACTTGTGACGGGAGACCAGCGATATATCAGTATGACGTGAGTGAAGCGGTATATTTATATGACGGAGTATTTGCGTGACGGGAATACAGCGGTATATTTGTGTCACAGAAATACTTCTGTGACGGGAGTACAGCGGTTTACTTGTGTGACAGAAGTACTTGTGTGACAGGAATACAGCGGTATACTTGTATTACTGGACTATAGCTGCATACTTGTGTGACGTGAGTACTTGTGTGACGAATACAGCGGTATAATTATGATGGGAGTTCAGCGGTATATTTGTTTGACCGGAGTGCAGCGGGATACTGGTTTGATGGGAGTATAGTGTTAGTTGTGTGACGGGAGAACAACAGTATGCTGAGTAACGGCAGTGCTGCGTTATATTTCTGTTACAGTAATATAGCGGCATACTTGAGTGATAGGAGTGCAGCGATATATCTGTGTGACGTGAGTGTAGCGGTATACTTGTTTGACGGGAGTACTTATTTGACGGGACTGCAGCGGTATAGTTATATGATGGGAGTGTAGCGGTATAGTTGTGTGACGGGAGTACAGCGGTATATTTGTATGACTGGACTGCAGCGGTATAGTTATATGATGGGAGTGTAGCGGTATAGTTGTGTGACGGGAGTACAGAGGTATACTTGTGTGACTGGAGTACTAGTGTGAATTGAGTATTTGTTTGACGGGATTCCAGTGGTATACTTGTATGACGGGAGTACAGAGGTATACTTGTGTGACAAAAGTACTTTCTGTAACGGGAATACAGCGGAATTATTATGACGATTCAGCGGTATATTTGTTTGACAGGAGTGTAGCAATATACTTGTGCAGCGATATATTTATATGACGAGAGTACTTGTGTGACGGGAATACAGAGGTATATTTGTGTGACAGAAATACTTCTGTGACGGGAGTACAGCGGTTTACTTGTGTGACAGAAGTACTTGTGTGACAGGAATACAGCGGTATACTTGTATTACAGGACTATAGCTGCATACTTGTGTGACGTGAGTACTTGTGTGACGAGAATACAGCGGTATAATTATGACGGTTCAGCGGTATATTTGTTTGACAGGAGTGTAGCAGTATAGTTGTGCAGCGGGATACTGCTTTGACGGTAGTATAGTATTAGTTGTGTGACGAGAGAACAACGGTATATTTGTGTGACGGGAATACACAGCTATACGTGTGTGAATTGAGTACAGGTGTATACTTGTGTGACTGGAGTACTAGTGTGAAGGGAGTATTTGTTTAACGGGAGTATAGTATTAGTTGTGTGACGGGAGAACAACGGTATGCTTGTGTGACGGCAGTGCAGCGTTATATTTGTGTGACGGGAGTATAGCGGTATACTTGTGTAACGCAGTGCAGCGATATACTTGTGACGGGAGTGCAGCGATATATCTGTATGACGGGAGTCCAGCGGTATACTTATATGTCGGGATTATAGCGGTATACTTATGTGACGGGAGTACTTGTGTGACGGGAATACAGAGGTATATTTGTATGACAGGAGTGCAGCGGTATACTTGAATGGCGGTTTTGGAGAGGTACTTCTGAGGCATGACTGCAGCGGAATATGTCAAAGGACTGCAGTGCAGCTGTATACTGCTTTGAAGGGAGGTATAGTATTAGTTGTGTGATGGGAGTACAACGCTATGCTTTGTGTGACGGCAGTGCAACATTATATTTGTGTAACACAACTGCAGCGGTATATTTGTTTGACCGGAGTGGAGCGGTATAGTTATATGATGGGAGTGTAGCGGTATATTTGTGTGACGGGAAAGCAGCGATATATTTGTGTGACGTGAGTGTAGCGGTATACTTGTTTGACGGGAGTACTTTGTGTGACGGGAGCCCAGTGGTATGCTTGTGTGACGTCAGTGCAGCGTTATATTTGTGTGACGGGAGTGTAGAAGTATACGTTTGTGATTTGAGTGCAGCCGTATATTTATGACTTGAGTGCAGAGGTATACTTCTATGACGGGAGTGGAGAGGTATTCTGTGACTGCTGTGACACGACTGCAGCGGGATATTTGTTTGACTGGAGTGTAGCGGTTTACTTGTATGATGGGATTACTTGAGTGACGGGAGTACAGCAATATACCATACCTCTCAGTAATTTACTATACTTCTCTAAGCTTTACCAGAACTATCTGTGCTTTACAATGCATCAATGTGTTTTGCCATATCTGCCGGTGCTGTAACAATACCTATGTGTGCATTACTATGTTTCCCTATGCTTTACCATAGCTCTCTGTGTTTTAAAATGCGTCCCTGTGCGTTATTATAACTGTCTGTGCTTTACAATGTACCCCTGTACTTTATAGTGATTCCCTGGCCATTCCCATACCTCTCTGTGATTTAAAATTGTTCCCTGTGATTTACAATACCTTCATGTATTCTGAAATACCTATCTGTGCATTACACTGCTCCCCTTTGCTTTACCATACCTCTCTGTGTTTTAAAATGCGTCCCTGTGCTTTATTATACCTGCCTGTGCTTTACAATGTACACCTGTGCTTTACAGTGATTCCCTGGCCATTCCCATACCTCTCTGTGATTTAAAATTGTTCCCCGTGATTTACAATACCTTCATGTGTTTTGCCATACCTATCTGTACATTACAATGCTTCCCAGTGCTTTCCCATACCTCTCTGTGCTTTACAATGCATAAGAAAGTGTGTTTTGCCATATCTGTCAGTGCTATAACAATACATATCTGTGCATTATAATGCTTCACTGTTCTTTACCATACCTCTCTGTGCTTTCAAATGCGTCCCTGTGCTTGACCATAGCTGTCTGTGCTTTACAATGTATCCGTGAGCTATACCTCTCTCTTGTTTATATTGCTTCTTTGTGCTTTATTATGCCTCTCTGGGCTTTACAATGTATCCCTGACCTTTATCATACATGTCTGTGCATTAAAATGTATCCATGTGCATTACAATGCTTCCGTGTGCTTTAGCATACCTCTCAGTGATTTACAATACTTCTCTAAGCTTTTCCAGAACTATCTGTGCTAAACAATGCTTCCCTATGCTTTACCAGAACTCTCAGTGATATAAAATGCATCCCTGTGCTTTACCATACCTCCCTCTGGTTTACATTGATTCCCTGTGCTTTATTATACCTGTCTGTGCTTTACAATGTACCCCTGTGCTTTACAGTGATTCCTTGTGCTTTCCCATACCTCTCTGTGATTTAAAATTCTTCCCTGTGATTTAAAATACCTTCATGTGTTTTGCCATACCTATCTGTGCATTACAATGCTCCCCTTTGCTTTACCATAGCTCTCTGTCTTTTAAAATGCGTCCCTGTGCTTTATTATACCTGTCTGTGATTTACAATGTACCCCTGTGCTTTATATTTAATCCCTGCGCTTTCCCATACCTCTCTGTGCTTTACAATGCATCAAGGTGTTTTGTCATATCTGTCAGTGCTATACCAATACATATATGTGCATTATAATAATTCCCTGTTCTTACCATACCTCTCTGTGCTTTCAAATGCGTCCCTGTGCTTGACCATAGCTGTCTCTGGTTTACATTGATTCCCTGTGCTTTATTATACCTGTCTGTGCTTTACAATGTACCCCTGTGCTTTACAGTGATTCCTTGTGCTTTCCCATGCCTCTCTATGATTTAAAATTCTTCCCTGTGATTTAAAATACCTTCATGTGTTTTGCCATACCTATCTGTACATTACAATGCTTCCCTGTGCTTTCCCATACCTCTCTGTGCTTTACAATGCATAAGTGTGTTTTGCCATATCTGTCAGTGCTATAACAATACCTATCTCTGCATTACAATGCTTCCCTGTGCTTTGCAATGTATCTCCGTGGATTACAATACCTCCTTGTGCTTTACCATACCTCCCTCTGGTTTATAATGCTTCCCTGTGGCTTACAATGATTCCCTGTGCTTTACCATAACTATCTGTGCATTACAATGCTTCCTTGTGCTTTACCATACCTATCTGTGCATTACAATGCTTCCCTGTTCGTTACCATAGCTCTCTGTGCTTTAAAATGCGTCCCTGTGCTTTATTATACCTGTCTGTGCTTTACAATGTACCCCTGTGCTTTACAATGAATCCCTGTGCTTTCCCATACCTCTCTGTGCTTTACAATGCATAAGTGTGTTTTGCCATATCTGTCAGTGCTATAACAATACCTATCTCTGCATTACAATGCTTCCCTGTGCTTTGCAATGTATCTCCGTGGATTACAATACCTCCTTGTGCTTTACCATACCTCCCTCTGGTTTATAATGCTTCCCTGTGGCTTACAATGATTCCCTGTGCTTTACCATAACTATCTGTGCATTACAATGCTTCCTTGTGCTTTACCATACCTATCTGTGCATTACAATGCTTCCCTGTTCGTTACCATAGCTCTCTGTGCTTTAAAATGCGTCCCTGTGCTTTATTATACCTGTCTGTGCTTTACAATGTACCCCTGTGCTTTACATTTAATCCCTGCGCTTTCCATACCTCTCTGTGCTTTACAATGCATCAAGGTGTTTTGCCATATCTGTCAGTGCTATACCAATACATATATGTGTATTATAATAATTCCCTGTTCTTACCATACCTCTCTGTGCTTTCAAATGCGTCCCTGTGCTTGACCATAGCTGTCTCTGGTTTACATTGATTCCCTGTGCTTTATTATACCTGTCTGTGCTTTACAATGTACCCCTGTGCTTTACAGTGATTCCTTGTGCTTTCCCATACCTCTCTGTGATTTAAAATTCTTCCCTGTGATTTAAAATACCTTCATGTGTTTTGCCATACCTATCTGTGCATTACAATGCTTCCCTGCTCTTTACCATAGCTCTCTGTGCTTTCAAATGCGTCCCTGTGCTTTATTATACCTGTCTGTGCTTTACAATGTACCCCTGTGCTTTACAATGAATCCCTGTGCTTTCCCATACCTCTCTGTGCTTTACAATGCATCAAGGTGTTTTGCCATATCTGTCAGTGCTATACCAATACATATATGTGCATTATAATAATTCCCTGTTCTTTACCATAGCTCTCTGTGCTTTCAAATGCGTCCCTGTGCTTGACCATAGCTGTCTCTGGTTTACATTGATTCTCTGTGCTTTATTATACCTGTCTGTGCTTTACAATGTACCCCTGTGCTTTACAGTGATTCCTTGTGCTTTCCCATACCTCTCTGTGATTTAAAATTCTTCCCTGTGATTTAAAATACCTTCATGTGTTTTGCCATACCTATCTGTACATTACAATGCTTCCCTGTGCTTTCCCATACCTCTCTATGCTTTGCAATGCATAAGTGTGTTTTGCCATATCTGTCAGTGCTATAACAATACCTATCTCTGCATTACAATGCTTCCCTGTGCTTTGCAATGTATCTCCGTGGATTACAATACCTCCTTGTGCTTTACCATACCTCCCTCTGGTTTATAATGTTTCCCTGTGCTTTACCATAACTATCTGTGCATTACAATGCTTCCTTGTGCTTTACCATACCTATCTGTGCATTACAATGCTTCCTGTTCTTTACCATACCTCTCTGTGCTTTAAAATGCGTCCCTGTGCTTTATTATACCTGTCTGTGCTTTACAGTGTACCCCTGTGCTTTACAATGAATCCCTGTGCTTTCCCATACCTCTCTGTGCTTTACAATGCATCAAGGTGTTTTGCCATATCTGTCAGTGCTATACCAATACATATCTGTGCATTATAATGCTTCCCTGTTCTTTACCATACCTCTCTGTGCTTTCAAATGCGTCCTTGTGCTTGACCATAGCTGTCTGTGCTTTACAATGTATCCCTGAGCACCTATACCTCTCTCTTGTTTATATTGCTTCTTTGTGCTTTATTATGCCTCTCTGTGCTTTACAATGTATCCCTGACCTTTATCATACATGTCTGTGCATTAAAATGTATCCATGTGCATTACAATGCTTCCGTGTGCTTTAGCATACCTCTCAGTGATTTACAATACTTCTCTAAGCTTTTCCAGAACTATCTGTGCTAAACAATGCTTCCCTATACTTTACCAGAACACTCAGTGATATAAAATGCTTCCCTGTGCTTTACCATACCTCCCTCTGGTTTACATTGATTCCCTGTGCTTTATTATACCTGTCTGTGCTTTACAATGTACCCCTGTGCTTTACAGTGATTCCTTGTGCTTTCCCATACCTCTCTGTGATTTTAAATTCTTCCCTGTGATTTAAAATACCTTCATGTGTTTTGCCATAACTAGCTGTGCATTACAATGCTTCCCTGTGCTTTCCCATACCTCTCTGTGATTTACAATGCATAAGTGTGTTTTGCCATATCTGTCAGTGCTATAACAATACCTATCTCTGCATTACAATGCTTCCCTGTGCTTTGCAATGTATATCCGTGGATTACAATACCTCCTTGTGCTTTACCATACCTCCCTCTGGTTTATAATGTTTCCCTGAGCTTTACCATAACTATCTGTGCATTACAATGCTTCCTTGTGCTTTACCATACCTATCTGTGCATTACAATGCTTCCTGTTCTTTACCATACCTCTCTGTGCTTTAAAATGCGTCCCTGTGCTTTATTATACCTGTCTGTGCTTTACAATGTACCCCTGTGCTTTACAGTGATTCCTTGTGCTTTCCCATACCTCTCTGTGATTTTAAATTCTTCCCTGTGATTTAAAATACCTTCATGTGTTTTGCCATAACTAGCTGTGCATTACAATGCTCCCCTTTGCTTTACCATACCTCTCTGTGATTTAAAATTCTTCCCTGTGATTTAAAATACCTTCATGTGTTTTGCCATACCTATCTGTGCATAACAATGCTTCCCTGTTCTTTACCATATCTCTCTGTTCTTTAGAATGCGTCCCTGTGCTTTCCCATACCTCTCTGTGCTTTACAATGCATCAAGGTGTTTTGCCATATCTGTCAGTGCTATAACAATACCTATCTCTGCATTACAATGCTTCCTTGTGCTTTGCAATGTATCTCCGTGGATTACAATGCTTCCTTGTGCTTTACCATACCTATCTGTGCATTACAATGCTTCCCTGTTCGTTACCATAGCTCTCTGTGCTTTAAAATGCGTCCCTGTGCTTTATTATACCTGTCTGTGCTTTACAATGTACCCCTGTGCTTTACAGTGATTCCTTGTGCTTTCCCATACCTCTCTGTGATTTAAAATTCTTCCCTGTGATTTAAAATACCTTCATGTGTTTTGCCATACCTATCTGTGCATTACAATGCTCCCCTTTGCTTTACCATAGCTCTCTGTGTTTTAAAATGCGTCCCTGTGCTTTATTATACCTGTCTGTGCTTTACAATGTACCCCTGTGCTTTACAGTGATTCCCTGGCCATTCCCATACCTCTCTATGATGTAAAATTGTTCCCTCTGATTTACAATACCTTCATGTGTTTTGCCATACCTATCTGTACATTACAATACTTCCCGGTGCTTTCCCATACCTCTCTGTGGTTTATAATGCGTCCCTGTGCTTGAACACAGCTGTCTGGTTTACATTGATTCCCTGTGCTTTATTATACCTGTCTGTGCTTTACAATGTACCCCTGTGCTTTACAGTGATTCCCTGGCCATTCCCATACCTCTCTGTGATTTAAAATTGTTCCCTGTGATTTACAATACCTTCATGTGTTCTGAAATACCTATCTGTGCATTACACTGCTCCCCCTTTGCTTTACCATAGCTCTCTGTGTTTTAAAATGTGTCCCTGTGCTTTATTATACCTGTCTGTGCTTTACAATGTACCCCTGTGCTTTACAGTGATTCCTTGTGCTTTCCCATACCTCTCTGTGATTTAAAATTCTTCCCTGTGATTTAAAATACCTTCATGTGTTTTGCCATACCTATCTGTGCATTACAATGCTCCCCTTTGCTTTACCATAGCTCTCTGTGTTTTAAAATGCGTCCCTGTGCTTTATTATACCTGTCTGTGCTTTACAATGTACCCCTGTGCTTTACATTTAATCCCTGCGCTTTCCCATACCTCTCTGTGCTTTACAATCATCAAGGTGTTTTGCCATATCTGTCAGTGCTATACCAATACATATATGTGCATTATAATAATTCCCTGTTCTTACCATACCTCTCTGTGCTTTCAAATGCGTCCCTGTGCTTGACCATAGCTGTCTCTGGTTTACATTGATTCCCTGTGCTTTATTATACCTGTCTGTGCTTTACAATGTACCCCTGTGCTTTACAGTGATTCCTTGTGCTTTCCCATACCTCTCTGTGATTTAAAATTGTTCCCCGTGATTTACAATACCTTCATGTGTTTTGCCATACCTATCTGTACATTACAATGCTTCCCGGTGCTTTCCCATACCTCTCTGTGCTTTACAATGCATAAGAAAGTGTGTTTTGCCATATCTGTCAGTGCTATAACAATACATATCTGTGCATTATAATGCTTCCCTGTTCTTTACCATACCTCTCTGTGCTTTCAAATGCGTCCCTGTGCTTGACCATAGCTGTCTGTGCTTTACAATGTATCCGTGAGCTATACCTCTCTCTTGTTTATATTGCTTCTTTGTGCTTTATTATGCCTCTCTGGGCTTTACAATGTATCCCTGACCTTTATCATACATGTCTGTGCATTAAAATGTATCCATGTGCATTACAATGCTTCCGTGTGCTTTAGCATACCTCTCAGTGATTTACAATACTTCTCTAAGCTTTTCCAGAACTATCTGTGCTAAACAATGCTTCCCTATGCTTTACCAGAACTCTCAGTGATATAAAATGCATCCCTGTGCTTTACCATACCTCCCTCTGGTTTACATTGATTCCCTGTGCTTTATTATACCTGTCTGTGCTTTACAATGTACCCCTGTGCTTTACAGTGATTCCTTGTGCTTTCCCATACCTCTCTGTGATTTAAAATTCTTCCCTGTGATTTAAAATACCTTCATGTGTTTTGCCATACCTAGCTGTGCATTACAATGCTCCCCTTTGCTTTACCATAGCTCTCTGTGTTTTAAAATGCGTCCCTGTGCTTTATTATACCTGTCTGTGCTTTACAATGTACCCCTGTGCTTTACAGTGATTCCTTGTGCTTTCCCATACCTCTCTGTGATTTAAAATTTTTCCCTGTGATTTAAAATACCTTCATGTGTTTTGCCATACCTATCTGTACATTACAATGCTTCCCGGTGCTTTACCATAGCTCTCTGTGCTTTACAATGCATAAGTGTGTTTTGCCATATCTGTCAGTGCTATAACAATACCTATCTCTGCATTACAATGCTTCCCTGTGCTTTGCAATGTATCTCCGTGGATTACAATACCTCCTTGTGCTTTACCATACCTCCCTCTGGTTTATAATGCTTCCCTGTGGCTTACAATGATTCCCTGTGCTTTACCATAACTATCTGTGCATTACAATGCTTCCTTGTGCTTTACCATACCTATCTGTGCATTACAATGCTTCCCTGTTCGTTACCATAGCTCTCTGTGCTTTAAAATGCGTCCCTGTGCTTTATTATACCTGTCTGTGCTTTACAATGTACCCCTGTGCTTTACAATGAATCCCTGTGCTTTCCCATACCTCTCTGTGCTTTACAATGCATCAAGGTGTTTTGCCATATCTGTCAGTGCTATACCAATACATATATGTGCATTATAATAATTCCCTGTTCTTACCATACCTCTCTGTGCTTTCAAATGCGTCCCTGTGCTTGACCATAGCTGTCTCTGGTTTACATTGATTCCCTGTGCTTTATTATACCTGTCTGTGCTTTACAATGTACCCCTGTGCTTTACAGTGATTCCTTGTGCTTTCCCATACCTCTCTGTGATTTAAAATTCTTCCCTGTGATTTAAAATACCTTCATGTGTTTTGCCATAACTAGCTGTGCATTACAATGCTCCCCTTTGCTTTACCATACCTCTCTGTGCTTTCAAATGCGTCCCTGTGCTTGACCATAGCTTTCTCTGGTTTACATTGATTCCCTGTGCTTTATTATACCTGTCTGTGCTTTACAATGTACCCCTGTGCTTTACAGTGATTCCTTGTGCTTTCCCATACCTCTCTGTGATTTAAAATTCTTCCCTGTGATTTAAAATACCTTCATGTGTTTTGCCATACCTATCTGTGCATTACAATGCTTCCCTGCTCTTTACCATAGCTCTCTGTGCTTTCAAATGCGTCCCTGTGCTTTATTATACCTGTCTGTGCTTTACAATGTACCCCTGTGCTTTACAATGAATCCCTGTGCTTTCCCATACCTCTCTGTGCTTTACAATGCATCAAGGTGTTTTGCCATATCTGTCAGTGCTATACCAATACATATATGTGCATTATAATGTTTCCCTGTTCTTTACCATAGCTCTCTGTGCTTTCAAATGCGTCCCTGTGCTTGACCATAGCTGTCTGTGCTTTACAATGTATCCCTGAGCACCTATACCTCTCTCTTGTTTATATTGCTTCTTTGTGCTTTATTATGCCTCTCTGTGCTTTACAATGTATCCCTGACCTTTATCATACATGTCTGTGCATTAAAATGTATCCATGTGCATTACAATGCTTCCGTGTGCTTTAGCATACCTCTCAGTGATTTACAATACTTCTCTAAGCTTTTCCAGAACTATCTGTGCTAAACAATGCTTCCCTATACTTTACCAGAACACTCAGTGATATAAAATGCTTCCCTGTGCTTTACCATACCTCCCTCTGGTTTACATTGATTCCCTGTGCTTTATTATACCTGTCTGTGCTTTACAATGTACCCCTGTGCTTTACAGTGATTCCTTGTGCTTTCCCATACCTCTCTGTGATTTTAAATTCTTCCCTGTGATTTAAAATACCTTCATGTGTTTTGCCATACCTATCTGTAAATTACAATGCTTCCCTGTGCTTTCCCATACCTCTCTATGCTTTACAATGCATAAGTGTGTTTTGCCATATCTGTCAGTGCTATAACAATACCTATCTCTGCATTACAATGCTTCCCTGTGCTTTGCAATGTATATCCGTGGATTACAATACCTCCTTGTGCTTTACCATACCTCCCTCTGGTTTATAATGTTTCCCTGAGCTTTACCATAACTATCTGTGCATTACAATGCTTCCTTGTGCTTTACCATACCTATCTGTGCATTACAATGCTTCCTGTTCTTTACCATACCTCTCTGTGCTTTAAAATGCGTCCCTGTGCTTTATTATACCTGTCTGTGCTTTACAATGTACCCCTGTGCTTTACAGTGATTCCTTGTGCTTTCCCATACCTCTCTGTGATTTTAAATTCTTCCCTGTGATTTAAAATACCTTCATGTGTTTTGCCATAACTAGCTGTGCATTACAATGCTCCCCATTGCTTTACCATACCTCTCTGTGATTTAAAATTCTTCCCTGTGATTTAAAATACCTTCATGTGTTTTGCCATACCTATCTGTGCATAACAATGCTTCCCTGTTCTTTACCATATCTCTCTGTTCTTTAGAATGCGTCCCTGTGCTTTCCCATACCTCTCTGTGCTTTACAATGCATCAAGGTGTTTTGCCATATCTGTCAGTGCTATAACAATACCTATCTCTGCATTACAATGCTTCCCTGTGCTTTGCAATGTATCTCCGTGGATTACAATGCTTCCTTGTGCTTTACCATACCTATCTGTGCATTACAATGCTTCCCTGTTCGTTACCATAGCTCTCTGTGCTTTAAAATGCGTCCCTGTGCTTTATTATACCTGTCTGTGCTTTACAATGTACCCCTGTGCTTTACAGTGATTCCTTGTGCTTTCCCATACCTCTCTGTGATTTAAAATTCTTCCCTGTGATTTAAAATACCTTCATGTGTTTTGCCATACCTATCTGTGCATTACAATGCTCCCCTTTGCTTTACCATAGCTCTCTGTGTTTTAAAATGCGTCCCTGTGCTTTATTATACCTGTCTGTGCTTTACAATGTACCCCTGTGCTTTACAGTGATTCCCTGGCCATTCCCATACCTCTCTATGATGTAAAATTGTTCCCTCTGATTTACAATACCTTCATGTGTTTTGCCATACCTATCTGTACATTACAATACTTCCCGGTGCTTTCCCATACCTCTCTGTGGTTTATAATGCGTCCCTGTGCTTGAACACAGCTGTCTGGTTTACATTGATTCCCTGTGCTTTATTATACCTGTCTGTGCTTTACAATGTACCCCTGTGCTTTACAGTGATTCCCTGGCCATTCCCATACCTCTCTGTGATTTAAAATTGTTCCCTGTGATTTACAATACCTTCATGTGTTCTGAAATACCTATCTGTGCATTACACTGCTCCCCCTTTGCTTTACCATAGCTCTCTGTGTTTTAAAATGTGTCCCTGTGCTTTATTATACCTGTCTGTGCTTTACAATGTACCCCTGTGCTTTACAGTGATTCCTTGTGCTTTCCCATACCTCTCTGTGATTTAAAATTCTTCCCTGTGATTTAAAATACCTTCATGTGTTTTGCCATACCTATCTGTGCATTACAATGCTCCCCTTTGCTTTACCATAGCTCTCTGTGTTTTAAAATGCGTCCCTGTGCTTTATTATACCTGTCTGTGCTTTACAATGTACCCCTGTGCTTTACATTTAATCCCTGCGCTTTCCCATACCTCTCTGTGCTTTACAATCATCAAGGTGTTTTGCCATATCTGTCAGTGCTATACCAATACATATATGTGCATTATAATAATTCCCTGTTCTTACCATACCTCTCTGTGCTTTCAAATGCGTCCCTGTGCTTGACCATAGCTGTCTCTGGTTTACATTGATTCCCTGTGCTTTATTATACCTGTCTGTGCTTTACAATGTACCCCTGTGCTTTACAGTGATTCCTTGTGCTTTCCCATACCTCTCTGTGATTTAAAATTGTTCCCCGTGATTTACAATACCTTCATGTGTTTTGCCATACCTATCTGTACATTACAATGCTTCCCGGTGCTTTCCCATACCTCTCTGTGCTTTACAATGCATAAGAAAGTGTGTTTTGCCATATCTGTCAGTGCTATAACAATACATATCTGTGCATTATAATGCTTCCCTGTTCTTTACCATACCTCTCTGTGCTTTCAAATGCGTCCCTGTGCTTGACCATAGCTGTCTGTGCTTTACAATGTATCCGTGAGCTATACCTCTCTCTTGTTTATATTGCTTCTTTGTGCTTTATTATGCCTCTCTGGGCTTTACAATGTATCCCTGACCTTTATCATACATGTCTGTGCATTAAAATGTATCCATGTGCATTACAATGCTTCCGTGTGCTTTAGCATACCTCTCAGTGATTTACAATACTTCTCTAAGCTTTTCCAGAACTATCTGTGCTAAACAATGCTTCCCTATGCTTTACCAGAACTCTCAGTGATATAAAATGCATCCCTGTGCTTTACCATACCTCCCTCTGGTTTACATTGATTCCCTGTGCTTTATTATACCTGTCTGTGCTTTACAATGTACCCCTGTGCTTTACAGTGATTCCTTGTGCTTTCCCATACCTCTCTGTGATTTAAAATTCTTCCCTGTGATTTAAAATACCTTCATGTGTTTTGCCATACCTAGCTGTGCATTACAATGCTCCCCTTTGCTTTACCATAGCTCTCTGTGTTTTAAAATGCGTCCCTGTGCTTTATTATACCTGTCTGTGCTTTACAATGTACCCCTGTGCTTTACAGTGATTCCTTGTGCTTTCCCATACCTCTCTGTGATTTAAAATTTTTCCCTGTGATTTAAAATACCTTCATGTGTTTTGCCATACCTATCTGTACATTACAATGCTTCCCGGTGCTTTACCATAGCTCTCTGTGCTTTACAATGCATAAGTGTGTTTTGCCATATCTGTCAGTGCTATAACAATACCTATCTCTGCATTACAATGCTTCCCTGTGCTTTGCAATGTATCTCCGTGGATTACAATACCTCCTTGTGCTTTACCATACCTCCCTCTGGTTTATAATGCTTCCCTGTGGCTTACAATGATTCCCTGTGCTTTACCATAACTATCTGTGCATTACAATGCTTCCTTGTGCTTTACCATACCTATCTGTGCATTACAATGCTTCCCTGTTCGTTACCATAGCTCTCTGTGCTTTAAAATGCGTCCCTGTGCTTTATTATACCTGTCTGTGCTTTACAATGTACCCCTGTGCTTTACAATGAATCCCTGTGCTTTCCCATACCTCTCTGTGCTTTACAATGCATCAAGGTGTTTTGCCATATCTGTCAGTGCTATACCAATACATATATGTGCATTATAATAATTCCCTGTTCTTTACCATACCTCTCTGTGCTTTATAATGCGTCCCTGTGCTTGACCATAGCTGTCTCTGGTTTACATGGATTCCCTGTGCTTTATTATACCTGTCTGTGCTTTACAATGTACCCCTGTGCTTTACAGTGATTCCTTGTGCTTTCCCATACCTCTCTGTGATTTAAAATTCTTCCCTGTGATTTAAAATACCTTCATGTGTTTTGCCATACCTAGCTGTGCATTACAATGCTCCCCTTTGCTTTACCATAGCTCTCTGTGCTTTACAATGCATAAGTGTGTTTTGCCATATCTGTCAGTGCTATAACAATACCTATCTCTGCATTACAATGCTTCCCTGTGCTTTGCAATGTATCTCCGTGGATTACAATACCTCCTTGTGCTTTACCATACCTCCCTCTGGTTTATAATGCTTCCCTGTGGCTTACAATGATTCCCTGTGCTTTACCATAACTATCTGTGCATTACAATGCTTCCTTGTGCTTTACCATACCTATCTGTGCATTACAATGCTTCCCTGTTCGTTACCATAGCTCTCTGTGCTTTAAAATGCGTCCCTGTGCTTTATTATACCTGTCTGTGCTTTACAATGTACCCCTGTGCTTTACAATGAATCCCTGTGCTTTCCCATACCTCTCTGTGCTTTACAATGCATAAGTGTGTTTTGCCATATCTGTCAGTGCTATAACAATACCTATCTCTGCATTACAATGCTTCCCTGTGCTTTGCAATGTATCTCCGTGGATTACAATACCTCCTTGTGCTTTACCATACCTCCCTCTGGTTTATAATGCTTCCCTGTGGCTTACAATGATTCCCTGTGCTTTACCATAACTATCTGTGCATTACAATGCTTCCTTGTGCTTTACCATACCTATCTGTGCATTACAATGCTTCCCTGTTCGTTACCATAGCTCTCTGTGCTTTAAAATGCGTCCCTGTGCTTTATTATACCTGTCTGTGCTTTACAATGTACCCCTGTGCTTTACAATGAATCCCTGTGCTTTCCCATACCTCTCTGTGCTTTACAATGCATCAAGGTGTTTTGCCATATCTGTCAGTGCTATACCAATACATATATGTGCATTATAATAATTCCCTGTTCTTTACCATACCTCTCTGTGCTTTATAATGCGTCCCTGTGCTTGACCATAGCTGTCTCTGGTTTACATGGATTCCCTGTGCTTTATTATACCTGTCTGTGCTTTACAATGTACCCCTGTGCTTTACAGTGATTCCTTGTGCTTTCCCATACCTCTCTGTGATTTAAAATTCTTCCCTGTGATTTAAAATACCTTCATGTGTTTTGCCATACCTAGCTGTGCATTACAATGCTCCCCTTTGCTTTACCATAGCTCTCTGTGCTTTACAATGCATAAGTGTGTTTTGCCATATCTGTCAGTGCTATAACAATACCTATCTCTGCATTACAATGCTTCCCTGTGCTTTGCAATGTATCTCCGTGGATTACAATACCTCCTTGTGCTTTACCATACCTCCCTCTGGTTTATAATGCTTCCCTGTGGCTTACAATGATTCCCTGTGCTTTACCATAACTATCTGTGCATTACAATGCTTCCTTGTGCTTTACCATACCTATCTGTGCATTACAATGCTTCCCTGTTCGTTACCATAGCTCTCTGTGCTTTAAAATGCGTCCCTGTGCTTTATTATACCTGTCTGTGCTTTACAATGTACCCCTGTGCTTTACAATGAATCCCTGTGCTTTCCCATACCTCTCTGTGCTTTACAATGCATCAAGGTGTTTTGCCATATCTGTCAGTGCTATACCAATACATATATGTGCATTATAATAATTCCCTGTTCTTACCATACCTCTCTGTGCTTTCAAATGCGTCCCTGTGCTTGACCATAGCTGTCTCTGGTTTACATTGATTCCCTGTGCTTTATTATACCTGTCTGTGCTTTACAATGTACCCCTGTGCTTTACAGTGATTCCTTGTGCTTTCCCATACCTCTCTGTGATTTAAAATTCTTCCCTGTGATTTAAAATACCTTCATGTGTTTTGCCATAACTAGCTGTGCATTACAATGCTCCCCTTTGCTTTACCATACCTCTCTGTCTTTTAAAATGCGTCCCTGTGCTTTATTATACCTGTCTGTGCTTTACAATGTACCCCTGTGCTTTACATTTAATCCCTGCGCTTTCCCATACCTCTCTGTGCTTTACAATCATCAAGGTGTTTTGCCATATCTGTCAGTGCTATACCAATACATATCTGTGCATTATAATGCTTCCCTGTTCTTTACCATACCTCTCTGTGCTTTCAAATGCGTCCTTGTGCTTGACCATAGCTGTCTGTGCTTTACAATGTATCCCTGAGCACCTATACCTCTCTCTTGTTTATATTGCTTCTTTGTGCTTTATTATGCCTCTCTGTGCTTTACAATGTATCCCTGACCTTTATCATACATGTCTGTGCATTAAAATGTATCCATGTGCATTACAATGCTTCCGTGTGCTTTAGCATACCTCTCAGTGATTTACAATACTTCTCTAAGCTTTTCCAGAACTATCTGTGCTAAACAATGCTTCCCTATACTTTACCAGAACACTCAGTGATATAAAATGCTTCCCTGTGCTTTACCATACCTCCCTCTGGTTTACATTGATTCCCTGTGCTTTATTATACCTGTCTGTGCTTTACAATGTACCCCTGTGCTTTACAGTGATTCCTTGTGCTTTCCCATACCTCTCTGTGATTTTAAATTCTTCCCTGTGATTTAAAATACCTTCATGTGTTTTGCCATAACTAGCTGTGCATTACAATGCTCCCCTTTGCTTTACCATACCTCTCTGTGCTTTCAAATGCGTCCCTGTGCTTGACCATAGCTGTCTCTGGTTTACATTGATTCCCTGTGCTTTATTATACCTGTCTGTGCTTTACAATGTACCCCTGTGCTTTACAGTGATTCCTTGTGCTTTCCCATACCTCTCTGTGATTTAAAATTCTTCCCTGTGATTTAAAATACCTTCATGTGTTTTGCCATACCTAGCTGTGCATTACAATGCTCCCCTTTGCTTTACCATAGCTCTCTGTGCTTTACAATGCATAAGTGTGTTTTGCCATATCTGTCAGTGCTATAACAATACCTATCTCTGCATTACAATGCTTCCCTGTGCTTTGCAATGTATCTCCGTGGATTACAATACCTCCTTGTGCTTTACCATACCTCCCTCTGGTTTATAATGTTTCCCTGAGCTTTACCATAACTATCTGTGCATTACAATGCTTCCTTGTGCTTTACCATACCTATCTGTGCATTACAATGCTTCCTGTTCTTTACCATACCTCTCTGTGCTTTAAAATGCGTCCCTGTGCTTTATTATACCTGTCTGTGCTTTACAATGTACCCCTGTGCTTTACAGTGATTCCTTGTGCTTTCCCATACCTCTCTGTGATTTTAAATTCTTCCCTGTGATTTAAAATACCTTCATGTGTTTTGCCATAACTAGCTGTGCATTACAATGCTCCCCTTTGCTTTACCATACCTCTCTGTGATTTAAAATTCTTCCCTGTGATTTAAAATACCTTCATGTGTTTTGCCATACCTATCTGTGCATAACAATGCTTCCCTGTTCTTTACCATATCTCTCTGTTCTTTAGAATGCGTCCCTGTGCTTTCCCATACCTCTCTGTGCTTTACAATGCATCAAGGTGTTTTGCCATATCTGTCAGTGCTATAACAATACCTATCTCTGCATTACAATGCTTCCCTGTGCTTTGCAATGTATCTCCGTGGATTACAATGCTTCCTTGTGCTTTACCATACCTCCCTCTGGTTTATAATGCTTCCCTGTGGCTTACAATGATTCCCTGTGCTTTACCATAACTATCTGTGCATTACAATGCTTCCTTGTGCTTTACCATACCTATCTGTGCATTACAATGCTTCCCTGTTCGTTACCATAGCTCTCTGTGCTTTAAAATGCGTCCCTGTGCTTTATTATACCTGTCTGTGCTTTACAATGTACCCCTGTGCTTTACAGTGATTCCTTGTGCTTTCCCATACCTCTCTGTGATTTAAAATTCTTCCCTGTGATTTAAAATACCTTCATGTGTTTTGCCATACCTATCTGTGCATTACAATGCTCCCCTTTGCTTTACCATAGCTCTCTGTGTTTTAAAATGCGTCCCTGTGCTTTATTATACCTGTCTGTGCTTTACAATGTACCCCTGTGCTTTACAGTGATTCCCTGGCCATTCCCATACCTCTCTATGATGTAAAATTGTTCCCTCTGATTTACAATACCTTCATGTGTTTTGCCATACCTATCTGTACATTACAATACTTCCCGGTGCTTTCCCATACCTCTCTGTGGTTTATAATGCGTCCCTGTGCTTGAACACAGCTGTCTGGTTTACATTGATTCCCTGTGCTTTATTATACCTGTCTGTGCTTTACAATGTACCCCTGTGCTTTACAGTGATTCCCTGGCCATTCCCATACCTCTCTGTGATTTAAAATTGTTCCCTGTGATTTACAATACCTTCATGTGTTCTGAAATACCTATCTGTGCATTACACTGCTCCCCCTTTGCTTTACCATAGCTCTCTGTGTTTTAAAATGTGTCCCTGTGCTTTATTATACCTGTCTGTGCTTTACAATGTACCCCTGTGCTTTACAGTGATTCCTTGTGCTTTCCCATACCTCTCTGTGATTTAAAATTCTTCCCTGTGATTTAAAATACCTTCATGTGTTTTGCCATACCTATCTGTGCATTACAATGCTCCCCTTTGCTTTACCATAGCTCTCTGTGTTTTAAAATGCGTCCCTGTGCTTTATTATACCTGTCTGTGCTTTACAATGTACCCCTGTGCTTTACATTTAATCCCTGCGCTTTCCCATACCTCTCTGTGCTTTACAATCATCAAGGTGTTTTGCCATATCTGTCAGTGCTATACCAATACATATATGTGCATTATAATAATTCCCTGTTCTTACCATACCTCTCTGTGCTTTCAAATGCGTCCCTGTGCTTGACCATAGCTGTCTCTGGTTTACATTGATTCCCTGTGCTTTATTATACCTGTCTGTGCTTTACAATGTACCCCTGTGCTTTACAGTGATTCCTTGTGCTTTCCCATACCTCTCTGTGATTTAAAATTGTTCCCCGTGATTTACAATACCTTCATGTGTTTTGCCATACCTATCTGTACATTACAATGCTTCCCGGTGCTTTCCCATACCTCTCTGTGCTTTACAATGCATAAGAAAGTGTGTTTTGCCATATCTGTCAGTGCTATAACAATACATATCTGTGCATTATAATGCTTCCCTGTTCTTTACCATAGCTCTCTGTGCTTTCAAATGCGTCCCTGTGCTTGACCATAGCTGTCTGTGCTTTACAATGTATCCGTGAGCTATACCTCTCTCTTGTTTATATTGCTTCTTTGTGCTTTATTATGCCTCTCTGGGCTTTACAATGTATCCCTGACCTTTATCATACATGTCTGTGCATTAAAATGTATCCATGTGCATTACAATGCTTCCGTGTGCTTTAGCATACCTCTCAGTGATTTACAATACTTCTCTAAGCTTTTCCAGTACTATCTGTGCTAAACAATGCTTCCCTATGCTTTACCAGAACTCTCAGTGATATAAAATGCATCCCTGTGCTTTACCATACCTCCCTCTGGTTTACATTGATTCCCTGTGCTTTATTATACCTGTCTGTGCTTTACAATGTACCCCTGTGCTTTACAGTGATTCCTTGTGCTTTCCCATACCTCTCTGTGATTTAAAATTCTTCCCTGTGATTTAAAATACCTTCATGTGTTTTGCCATACCTAGCTGTGCATTACAATGCTCCCCTTTGCTTTACCATAGCTCTCTGTGTTTTAAAATGCGTCCCTGTGCTTTATTATACCTGTCTGTGCTTTACAATGTACCCCTGTGCTTTACAGTGATTCCTTGTGCTTTCCCATACCTCTCTGTGATTTAAAATTTTTCCCTGTGATTTAAAATACCTTCATGTGTTTTGCCATACCTATCTGTACATTACAATGCTTCCCGGTGCTTTCCCATACCTCTCTGTGCTTTACAATGCATAAGAAAGTGTGTTTTGCCATATCTGTCAGTGCTATAACAATACCTATCTCTGCATTACAATGCTTCCCTGTGCTTTGCAATGTATCTCCGTGGATTACAATACCTCCTTGTGCTTTACCATACCTCCCTCTGGTTTATAATGCTTCCCTGTGGCTTACAATGATTCCCTGTGCTTTACCATAACTATCTGTGCATTACAATGCTTCCTTGTGCTTTACCATACCTATCTGTGCATTACAATGCTTCCCTGTTCGTTACCATAGCTCTCTGTGCTTTAAAATGCGTCCCTGTGCTTTATTATACCTGTCTGTGCTTTACAATGTACCCCTGTGCTTTACAATGAATCCCTGTGCTTTCCCATACCTCTCTGTGCTTTACAATGCATCAAGGTGTTTTGCCATATCTGTCAGTGCTATACCAATACATATATGTGCATTATAATAATTCCCTGTTCTTTACCATACCTCTCTGTGCTTTATAATGCGTCCCTGTGCTTGACCATAGCTGTCTCTGGTTTACATGGATTCCCTGTGCTTTATTATACCTGTCTGTGCTTTACAATGTACCCCTGTGCTTTACAGTGATTCCTTGTGCTTTCCCATACCTCTCTGTGATTTAAAATTCTTCCCTGTGATTTAAAATACCTTCATGTGTTTTGCCATACCTAGCTGTGCATTACAATGCTCCCCTTTGCTTTACCATAGCTCTCTGTGCTTTACAATGCATAAGTGTGTTTTGCCATATCTGTCAGTGCTATAACAATACCTATCTCTGCATTACAATGCTTCCCTGTGCTTTGCAATGTATCTCCGTGGATTACAATACCTCCTTGTGCTTTACCATACCTCCCTCTGGTTTATAATGCTTCCCTGTGGCTTACAATGATTCCCTGTGCTTTACCATAACTATCTGTGCATTACAATGCTTCCTTGTGCTTTACCATACCTATCTGTGCATTACAATGCTTCCCTGTTCGTTACCATAGCTCTCTGTGCTTTAAAATGCGTCCCTGTGCTTTATTATACCTGTCTGTGCTTTACAATGTACCCCTGTGCTTTACAATGAATCCCTGTGCTTTCCCATACCTCTCTGTGCTTTACAATGCATCAAGGTGTTTTGCCATATCTGTCAGTGCTATACCAATACATATATGTGCATTATAATAATTCCCTGTTCTTACCATACCTCTCTGTGCTTTCAAATGCGTCCCTGTGCTTGACCATAGCTGTCTCTGGTTTACATTGATTCCCTGTGCTTTATTATACCTGTCTGTGCTTTACAATGTACCCCTGTGCTTTACAGTGATTCCTTGTGCTTTCCCATACCTCTCTGTGATTTAAAATTCTTCCCTGTGATTTAAAATACCTTCATGTGTTTTGCCATACCTAGCTGTGCATTAAAATGCTCCCCTTTGCTTTACCATAGCTCTCTGTCTTTTAAAATGCGTCCCTGTGCTTTATTATACCTGTCTGTGATTTACAATGTACCCCTGTGCTTTACATTTAATCCCTGCGCTTTCCCATACCTCTCTGTGCTTTACAATGCATCAAGTTGTTTTGCCATATCTGTCAGTGCTATACCAATACATATATGTGCATTATAATAATTCCCTGTTCTTACCATACCTCTCTGTGCTTTCAAATGTGTCCCTGTGCTTGACCATAGCTGTCTCTGGTTTACATTGATTCCCTGTGCTTTATTATACCTGTCTGTGCTTTACAATGTACCCCTGTGCTTTACAGTGATTCCTTGTGCTTTCCCATGCCTCTCTGTGATTTAAAATTCTTCCCTGTGATTTAAAATACCTTCATGTGTTTTGCCATACCTATCTGTACATTACAATGCTTCCCGGTGCTTTCCCATACCTCTCTGTGCTTTACAATGCATAAGAAAGTGTGTTTTGCCATATCT
The DNA here is from genome assembly GCF_902713425.1 of Acipenser ruthenus. Lineage (NCBI taxonomy): Eukaryota > Metazoa > Chordata > Actinopteri > Acipenseriformes > Acipenseridae > Acipenser > Acipenser ruthenus. The sequence continues at coordinate 3,648,688 of NC_081240.1, read as the reverse complement.
GTCAGTGCTATAACAATACCTATCTCTGCATTACAATGCTTCCCTGTGCTTTGCAATGTATCTCCGTGGATTACAATACCTCCTTGTGCTTTACCATACCTCCCTCTGGTTTATAATGCTTCCCTGTGGCTTACAATGATTCCCTGTGCTTTACCATAACTATCTGTGCATTACAATGCTTCCTTGTGCTTTACCATACCTATCTGTGCATTACAATGCTTCCCTGTTCGTTACCATAGCTCTCTGTGCTTTAAAATGCGTCCCTGTGCTTTATTATACCTGTCTGTGCTTTACAATGTACCCCTGTGCTTTACAATGAATCCCTGTGCTTTCCCATACCTCTCTGTGCTTTACAATGCATCAAGGTGTTTTGCCATATCTGTCAGTGCTATACCAATACATATATGTGCATTATAATAATTCCCTGTTCTTTACCATACCTCTCTGTGCTTTATAATGCGTCCCTGTGCTTGACCATAGCTGTCTCTAGTTTACATTGATTCCCTGTGCTTTATTATACCTGTCTGTGCTTTACAATGTACCCCTGTGCTTTACAGTGATTCCTTGTGCTTTCCCATACCTCTCTGTGATTTAAAATTCTTCCCTGTGATTTAAAATACCTTCATGTGTTTTGCCATACCTAGCTGTGCTACAATGCTCCCCTTTGCTTTACCATAGCTCTCTGTCTTTTAAAATGCGTCCCTGTGCTTTATTATACCTGTCTGTGCTTTACAATGTACCCCTGTGCTTTACATTTAATCCCTGCGCTTTCCCATACCTCTCTGTGCTTTACAATGCATCAAGGTGTTTTGCCATATCTGTCAGTGCTATACCAATACATATATGTGCATTATAATAATTCCCTGTTCTTACCATACCTCTCTGTGCTTTCAAATGCGTCCCTGTGCTTGACCATAGCTGTCTCTGGTTTACATTGATTCCCTGTGCTTTATTATACCTGTCTGTGCTTTACAATGTACCCCTGTGCTTTACAGTGATTCCTTGTGCTTTCCCATACCTCTCTGTGATTTAAAATTCTTCCCTGTGATTTAAAATACCTTCATGTGTTTTGCCATACCTAGCTGTGCATTACAATGCTCCCCTTTGCTTTACCATAGCTCTCTGTCTTTTAAAATGCGTCCCTGTGCTTTATTATACCTGTCTGTGATTTACAATGTACCCCTGTGCTTTACATTTAATCCCTGCGCTTTCCCATACCTCTCTGTGCTTTACAATGCATCAAGGTGTTTTGCCATATCTGTCAGTGCTATACCAATACATATATGTGCATTATAATAATTCCCTGTTCTTTACCATACCTCTCTGTGCTTTATAATGCGTCCCTGTGCTTGACCATAGCTGTCTCTAGTTTACATTGATTCCCTGTGCTTTATTATACCTGTCTGTGCTTTACAATGTACCCCTGTGCTTTACAGTGATTCCTTGTGCTTTCCCATACCTCTCTGTGATTTAAAATTCTTCCCTGTGATTTAAAATACCTTCATGTGTTTTGCCATACCTATCTGTGCATTACAATGCTCCCCTTTGCTTTACCATAGCTCTCTGTGTTTTAAAATGCGTCCCTGTGCTTTATTATACCTGTCTGTGCTTTACAATGTACCCCTGTGCTTTACAGTGATTCCCTGGCCATTCCCATACCTCTCTATGATGTAAAATTGTTCCCTCTGATTTACAATACCTTCATGTGTTTTGCCATACCTATCTGTACATTACAATGCTCCCCTTTGCTTTACCATACCTCTCTGTCTTTTAAAATGCGTCCCTGTGCTTTATTATACCTGTCTGTGCTTTACAATGTACCCCTGTGCTTTACATTTAATCCCTGCGCTTTCCCATACCTCTCTGTGCTTTACAATCATCAAGGTGTTTTGCCATATCTGTCAGTGCTATACCAATACATATCTGTGCATTATAATGCTTCCCTGTTCTTTACCATACCTCTCTGTGCTTTCAAATGCGTCCTTGTGCTTGACCATAGCTGTCTGTGCTTTACAATGTATCCCTGAGCACCTATACCTCTCTCTTGTTTATATTGCTTCTTTGTGCTTTATTATGCCTCTCTGTGCTTTACAATGTATCCCTGACCTTTATCATACATGTCTGTGCATTAAAATGTATCCATGTGCATTACAATGCTTCCGTGTGCTTTAGCATACCTCTCAGTGATTTACAATACTTCTCTAAGCTTTTCCAGAACTATCTGTGCTAAACAATGCTTCCCTATACTTTACCAGAACACTCAGTGATATAAAATGCTTCCCTGTGCTTTACCATACCTCCCTCTGGTTTACATTGATTCCCTGTGCTTTATTATACCTGTCTGTGCTTTACAATGTACCCCTGTGCTTTACAGTGATTCCTTGTGCTTTCCCATACCTCTCTGTGATTTTAAATTCTTCCCTGTGATTTAAAATACCTTCATGTGTTTTGCCATAACTAGCTGTGCATTACAATGCTCCCCTTTGCTTTACCATACCTCTCTGTGCTTTCAAATGCGTCCCTGTGCTTGACCATAGCTGTCTCTGGTTTACATTGATTCCCTGTGCTTTATTATACCTGTCTGTGCTTTACAATGTACCCCTGTGCTTTACAGTGATTCCTTGTGCTTTCCCATACCTCTCTGTGATTTAAAATTCTTCCCTGTGATTTAAAATACCTTCATGTGTTTTGCCATACCTAGCTGTGCATTACAATGCTCCCCTTTGCTTTACCATAGCTCTCTGTGCTTTACAATGCATAAGTGTGTTTTGCCATATCTGTCAGTGCTATAACAATACCTATCTCTGCATTACAATGCTTCCCTGTGCTTTGCAATGTATCTCCGTGGATTACAATACCTCCTTGTGCTTTACCATACCTCCCTCTGGTTTATAATGTTTCCCTGAGCTTTACCATAACTATCTGTGCATTACAATGCTTCCTTGTGCTTTACCATACCTATCTGTGCATTACAATGCTTCCTGTTCTTTACCATACCTCTCTGTGCTTTAAAATGCGTCCCTGTGCTTTATTATACCTGTCTGTGCTTTACAATGTACCCCTGTGCTTTACAGTGATTCCTTGTGCTTTCCCATACCTCTCTGTGATTTTAAATTCTTCCCTGTGATTTAAAATACCTTCATGTGTTTTGCCATAACTAGCTGTGCATTACAATGCTCCCCTTTGCTTTACCATACCTCTCTGTGATTTAAAATTCTTCCCTGTGATTTAAAATACCTTCATGTGTTTTGCCATACCTATCTGTGCATAACAATGCTTCCCTGTTCTTTACCATATCTCTCTGTTCTTTAGAATGCGTCCCTGTGCTTTCCCATACCTCTCTGTGCTTTACAATGCATCAAGGTGTTTTGCCATATCTGTCAGTGCTATAACAATACCTATCTCTGCATTACAATGCTTCCCTGTGCTTTGCAATGTATCTCCGTGGATTACAATACCTCCTTGTGCTTTACCATACCTCCCTCTGGTTTATAATGCTTCCCTGTGGCTTACAATGATTCCCTGTGCTTTACCATAACTATCTGTGCATTACAATGCTTCCTTGTGCTTTACCATACCTATCTGTGCATTACAATGCTTCCCTGTTCGTTACCATAGCTCTCTGTGCTTTAAAATGCGTCCCTGTGCTTTATTATACCTGTCTGTGCTTTACAATGTACCCCTGTGCTTTACAGTGATTCCTTGTGCTTTCCCATACCTCTCTGTGATTTAAAATTCTTCCCTGTGATTTAAAATACCTTCATGTGTTTTGCCATACCTATCTGTGCATTACAATGCTCCCCTTTGCTTTACCATAGCTCTCTGTGTTTTAAAATGCGTCCCTGTGCTTTATTATACCTGTCTGTGCTTTACAATGTACCCCTGTGCTTTACAGTGATTCCCTGGCCATTCCCATACCTCTCTATGATGTAAAATTGTTCCCTCTGATTTACAATACCTTCATGTGTTTTGCCATACCTATCTGTACATTACAATACTTCCCGGTGCTTTCCCATACCTCTCTGTGGTTTATAATGCGTCCCTGTGCTTGAACACAGCTGTCTGGTTTACATTGATTCCCTGTGCTTTATTATACCTGTCTGTGCTTTACAATGTACCCCTGTGCTTTACAGTGATTCCCTGGCCATTCCCATACCTCTCTGTGATTTAAAATTGTTCCCTGTGATTTACAATACCTTCATGTGTTCTGAAATACCTATCTGTGCATTACACTGCTCCCCCTTTGCTTTACCATAGCTCTCTGTGTTTTAAAATGTGTCCCTGTGCTTTATTATACCTGTCTGTGCTTTACAATGTACCCCTGTGCTTTACAGTGATTCCTTGTGCTTTCCCATACCTCTCTGTGATTTAAAATTCTTCCCTGTGATTTAAAATACCTTCATGTGTTTTGCCATACCTATCTGTGCATTACAATGCTCCCCTTTGCTTTACCATAGCTCTCTGTGTTTTAAAATGCGTCCCTGTGCTTTATTATACCTGTCTGTGCTTTACAATGTACCCCTGTGCTTTACATTTAATCCCTGCGCTTTCCCATACCTCTCTGTGCTTTACAATCATCAAGGTGTTTTGCCATATCTGTCAGTGCTATACCAATACATATATGTGCATTATAATAATTCCCTGTTCTTACCATACCTCTCTGTGCTTTCAAATGCGTCCCTGTGCTTGACCATAGCTGTCTCTGGTTTACATTGATTCCCTGTGCTTTATTATACCTGTCTGTGCTTTACAATGTACCCCTGTGCTTTACAGTGATTCCTTGTGCTTTCCCATACCTCTCTGTGATTTAAAATTGTTCCCCGTGATTTACAATACCTTCATGTGTTTTGCCATACCTATCTGTACATTACAATGCTTCCCGGTGCTTTCCCATACCTCTCTGTGCTTTACAATGCATAAGAAAGTGTGTTTTGCCATATCTGTCAGTGCTATAACAATACATATCTGTGCATTATAATGCTTCCCTGTTCTTTACCATAGCTCTCTGTGCTTTCAAATGCGTCCCTGTGCTTGACCATAGCTGTCTGTGCTTTACAATGTATCCGTGAGCTATACCTCTCTCTTGTTTATATTGCTTCTTTGTGCTTTATTATGCCTCTCTGGGCTTTACAATGTATCCCTGACCTTTATCATACATGTCTGTGCATTAAAATGTATCCATGTGCATTACAATGCTTCCGTGTGCTTTAGCATACCTCTCAGTGATTTACAATACTTCTCTAAGCTTTTCCAGTACTATCTGTGCTAAACAATGCTTCCCTATGCTTTACCAGAACTCTCAGTGATATAAAATGCATCCCTGTGCTTTACCATACCTCCCTCTGGTTTACATTGATTCCCTGTGCTTTATTATACCTGTCTGTGCTTTACAATGTACCCCTGTGCTTTACAGTGATTCCTTGTGCTTTCCCATACCTCTCTGTGATTTAAAATTCTTCCCTGTGATTTAAAATACCTTCATGTGTTTTGCCATACCTAGCTGTGCATTACAATGCTCCCCTTTGCTTTACCATAGCTCTCTGTGTTTTAAAATGCGTCCCTGTGCTTTATTATACCTGTCTGTGCTTTACAATGTACCCCTGTGCTTTACAGTGATTCCTTGTGCTTTCCCATACCTCTCTGTGATTTAAAATTTTTCCCTGTGATTTAAAATACCTTCATGTGTTTTGCCATACCTATCTGTACATTACAATGCTTCCCGGTGCTTTCCCATACCTCTCTGTGCTTTACAATGCATAAGAAAGTGTGTTTTGCCATATCTGTCAGTGCTATAACAATACCTATCTCTGCATTACAATGCTTCCCTGTGCTTTGCAATGTATCTCCGTGGATTACAATACCTCCTTGTGCTTTACCATACCTCCCTCTGGTTTATAATGCTTCCCTGTGGCTTACAATGATTCCCTGTGCTTTACCATAACTATCTGTGCATTACAATGCTTCCTTGTGCTTTACCATACCTATCTGTGCATTACAATGCTTCCCTGTTCGTTACCATAGCTCTCTGTGCTTTAAAATGCGTCCCTGTGCTTTATTATACCTGTCTGTGCTTTACAATGTACCCCTGTGCTTTACAATGAATCCCTGTGCTTTCCCATACCTCTCTGTGCTTTACAATGCATCAAGGTGTTTTGCCATATCTGTCAGTGCTATACCAATACATATATGTGCATTATAATATTTCCCTGTTCTTTACCATACCTCTCTGTGCTTTATAATGCGTCCCTGTGCTTGACCATAGCTGTCTCTGGTTTACATGGATTCCCTGTGCTTTATTATACCTGTCTGTGCTTTACAATGTACCCCTGTGCTTTACAGTGATTCCTTGTGCTTTCCCATACCTCTCTGTGATTTAAAATTCTTCCCTGTGATTTAAAATACCTTCATGTGTTTTGCCATACCTAGCTGTGCATTACAATGCTCCCCTTTGCTTTACCATAGCTCTCTGTGCTTTACAATGCATAAGTGTGTTTTGCCATATCTGTCAGTGCTATAACAATACCTATCTCTGCATTACAATGCTTCCCTGTGCTTTGCAATGTATCTCCGTGGATTACAATACCTCCTTGTGCTTTACCATACCTCCCTCTGGTTTATAATGCTTCCCTGTGGCTTACAATGATTCCCTGTGCTTTACCATAACTATCTGTGCATTACAATGCTTCCTTGTGCTTTACCATACCTATCTGTGCATTACAATGCTTCCCTGTTCGTTACCATAGCTCTCTGTGCTTTAAAATGCGTCCCTGTGCTTTATTATACCTGTCTGTGCTTTACAATGTACCCCTGTGCTTTACAATGAATCCCTGTGCTTTCCCATACCTCTCTGTGCTTTACAATGCATCAAGGTGTTTTGCCATATCTGTCAGTGCTATACCAATACATATATGTGCATTATAATAATTCCCTGTTCTTACCATACCTCTCTGTGCTTTCAAATGTGTCCCTGTGCTTGACCATAGCTGTCTCTGGTTTACATTGATTCCCTGTGCTTTATTATACCTGTCTGTGCTTTACAATGTACCCCTGTGCTTTACAGTGATTCCTTGTGCTTTCCCATGCCTCTCTGTGATTTAAAATTCTTCCCTGTGATTTAAAATACCTTCATGTGTTTTGCCATACCTATCTGTACATTACAATGCTTCCCGGTACTTTCCCATACCTCTCTGTGCTTTACAATGCATAAGAAAGTGTGTTTTGCCATATCTGTCAGTGCTATAACAATACCTATCTCTGCATTACAATGCTTCCCTGTGCTTTGCAATGTATCTCCGTGGATTACAATACCTCCTTGTGCTTTACCATACCTCCCTCTGGTTTATAATGCTTCCCTGTGGCTTACAATGATTCCCTGTGCTTTACCATAACTATCTGTGCATTACAATGCTTCCTTGTGCTTTACCATACCTATCTGTGCATTACAATGCTTCCCTGTTCGTTACCATAGCTCTCTGTGCTTTAAAATGCGTCCCTGTGCTTTATTATACCTGTCTGTGCTTTACAATGTACCCCTGTGCTTTACAATGAATCCCTGTGCTTTCCCATACCTCTCTGTGCTTTACAATGCATCAAGGTGTTTTGCCATATCTGTCAGTGCTATACCAATACATATATGTGCATTATAATAATTCCCTGTTCTTTACCATACCTCTCTGTGCTTTATAATGCGTCCCTGTGCTTGACCATAGCTGTCTCTAGTTTACATTGATTCCCTGTGCTTTATTATACCTGTCTGTGCTTTACAATGTACCCCTGTGCTTTACAGTGATTCCTTGTGCTTTCCCATACCTCTCTGTGATTTAAAATTCTTCCCTGTGATTTAAAATACCTTCATGTGTTTTGCCATACCTAGCTGTGCTACAATGCTCCCCTTTGCTTTACCATAGCTCTCTGTCTTTTAAAATGCGTCCCTGTGCTTTATTATACCTGTCTGTGCTTTACAATGTACCCCTGTGCTTTACATTTAATCCCTGCGCTTTCCCATACCTCTCTGTGCTTTACAATGCATCAAGGTGTTTTGCCATATCTGTCAGTGCTATACCAATACATATATGTGCATTATAATAATTCCCTGTTCTTTACCATACCTCTCTGTGCTTTATAATGCGTCCCTGTGCTTGACCATAGCTGTCTCTAGTTTACATTGATTCCCTGTGCTTTATTATACCTGTCTGTGCTTTACAATGTACCCCTGTGCTTTACAGTGATTCCTTGTGCTTTCCCATACCTCTCTGTGATTTAAAATTCTTCCCTGTGATTTAAAATACCTTCATGTGTTTTGCCATACCTATCTGTGCATTACAATGCTCCCCTTTGCTTTACCATAGCTCTCTGTGTTTTAAAATGCGTCCCTGTGCTTTATTATACCTGTCTGTGCTTTACAATGTACCCCTGTGCTTTACAGTGATTCCCTGGCCATTCCCATACCTCTCTATGATGTAAAATTGTTCCCTCTGATTTACAATACCTTCATGTGTTTTGCCATACCTATCTGTACATTACAATACTTCCCGGTGCTTTCCCATACCTCTCTGTGGTTTATAATGCGTCCCTGTGCTTGAACACAGCTGTCTGGTTTACATTGATTCCCTGTGCTTTATTATACCTGTCTGTGCTTTACAATGTACCCCTGTGCTTTACAGTGATTCCCTGGCCATTCCCATACCTCTCTGTGATTTAAAATTGTTCCCTGTGATTTACAATACCTTCATGTGTTCTGAAATACCTATCTGTGCATTACACTGCTCCCCCTTTGCTTTACCATAGCTCTCTGTGTTTTAAAATGTGTCCCTGTGCTTTATTATACCTGTCTGTGCTTTACAATGTACCCCTGTGCTTTACAGTGATTCCTTGTGCTTTCCCATACCTCTCTGTGATTTAAAATTCTTCCCTGTGATTTAAAATACCTTCATGTGTTTTGCCATACCTATCTGTGCATTACAATGCTCCCCTTTGCTTTACCATAGCTCTCTGTGTTTTAAAATGCGTCCCTGTGCTTTATTATACCTGTCTGTGCTTTACAATGTACCCCTGTGCTTTACATTTAATCCCTGCGCTTTCCCATACCTCTCTGTGCTTTACAATCATCAAGGTGTTTTGCCATATCTGTCAGTGCTATACCAATACATATATGTGCATTATAATAATTCCCTGTTCTTACCATACCTCTCTGTGCTTTCAAATGCGTCCCTGTGCTTGACCATAGCTGTCTCTGGTTTACATTGATTCCCTGTGCTTTATTATACCTGTCTGTGCTTTACAATGTACCCCTGTGCTTTACAGTGATTCCTTGTGCTTTCCCATACCTCTCTGTGATTTAAAATTGTTCCCCGTGATTTACAATACCTTCATGTGTTTTGCCATACCTATCTGTACATTACAATGCTTCCCGGTGCTTTCCCATACCTCTCTGTGCTTTACAATGCATAAGAAAGTGTGTTTTGCCATATCTGTCAGTGCTATAACAATACATATCTGTGCATTATAATGCTTCCCTGTTCTTTACCATACCTCTCTGTGCTTTCAAATGCGTCCCTGTGCTTGACCATAGCTGTCTGTGCTTTACAATGTATCCGTGAGCTATACCTCTCTCTTGTTTATATTGCTTCTTTGTGCTTTATTATGCCTCTCTGGGCTTTACAATGTATCCCTGACCTTTATCATACATGTCTGTGCATTAAAATGTATCCATGTGCATTACAATGCTTCCGTGTGCTTTAGCATACCTCTCAGTGATTTACAATACTTCTCTAAGCTTTTCCAGAACTATCTGTGCTAAACAATGCTTCCCTATGCTTTACCAGAACTCTCAGTGATATAAAATGCATCCCTGTGCTTTACCATACCTCCCTCTGGTTTACATTGATTCCCTGTGCTTTACTATACCTGTCTGTGCTTTACAATGTACCCCTGTGCTTTACAGTGATTCCTTGTGCTTTCCCATACCTCTCTGTGATTTAAAATTCTTCCCTGTGATTTAAAATACCTTCATGTGTTTTGCCATACCTAGCTGTGCATTACAATGCTCCCCTTTGCTTTACCATAGCTCTCTGTGTTTTAAAATGCGTCCCTGTGCTTTATTATACCTGTCTGTGCTTTACAATGTACCCCTGTGCTTTACAGTGATTCCTTGTGCTTTCCCATACCTCTCTGTGATTTAAAATTTTTCCCTGTGATTTAAAATACCTTCATGTGTTTTGCCATACCTATCTGTACATTACAATGCTTCCCGGTGCTTTCCCATACCTCTCTGTGCTTTACAATGCATAAGAAAGTGTGTTTTGCCATATCTGTCAGTGCTATAACAATACCTATCTCTGCATTACAATGCTTCCCTGTGCTTTGCAATGTATCTCCGTGGATTACAATACCTCCTTGTGCTTTACCATACCTCCCTCTGGTTTATAATGCTTCCCTGTGGCTTACAATGATTCCCTGTGCTTTACCATAACTATCTGTGCATTACAATGCTTCCTTGTACTTTACCATACCTATCTGTGCATTACAATGCTTCCCTGTTCGTTACCATAGCTCTCTGTGCTTTAAAATGCGTCCCTGTGCTTTATTATACCTGTCTGTGCTTTACAATGTACCCCTGTGCTTTACAATGAATCCCTGTGCTTTCCCATACCTCTCTGTGCTTTACAATGCATCAAGGTGTTTTGCCATATCTGTCAGTGCTATACCAATACATATATGTGCATTATAATAATTCCCTGTTCTTTACCATACCTCTCTGTGCTTTATAATGCGTCCCTGTGCTTGACCATAGCTGTCTCTGGTTTACATGGATTCCCTGTGCTTTATTATACCTGTCTGTGCTTTACAATGTACCCCTGTGCTTTACAGTGATTCCTTGTGCTTTCCCATACCTCTCTGTGATTTAAAATTCTTCCCTGTGATTTAAAATACCTTCATGTGTTTTGCCATACCTAGCTGTGCATTACAATGCTCCCCTTTGCTTTACCATAGCTCTCTGTGCTTTACAATGCATAAGTGTGTTTTGCCATATCTGTCAGTGCTATAACAATACCTATCTCTGCATTACAATGCTTCCCTGTGCTTTGCAATGTATCTCCGTGGATTACAATACCTCCTTGTGCTTTACCATACCTCCCTCTGGTTTATAATGCTTCCCTGTGGCTTACAATGATTCCCTGTGCTTTACCATAACTATCTGTGCATTACAATGCTTCCTTGTGCTTTACCATACCTATCTGTGCATTACAATGCTTCCCTGTTCGTTACCATAGCTCTCTGTGCTTTAAAATGCGTCCCTGTGCTTTATTATACCTGTCTGTGCTTTACAATGTACCCCTGTGCTTTACAATGAATCCCTGTGCTTTCCCATACCTCTCTGTGCTTTACAATGCATCAAGGTGTTTTGCCATATCTGTCAGTGCTATACCAATACATATATGTGCATTATAATAATTCCCTGTTCTTTACCATACCTCCCTGTGCTTGACCATAGCTGTCTCTGGTTTACATTGATTCCCTGTGCTTTATTATACCTGTCTGTGCTTTACAATGTACCCCTGTCCTTTACAGTGATTCCTTGTGCTTTCCCATACCTCTCTGTGATTTAAAATTCTTCCCTGTGATTTAAAATACCTTCATGTGTTTTGCCATACCTATCTGTACATTACAATGCTTCCCTGTGCTTTCCCATAGCTCTCTGTGCTTTACAATGCATCAAGGTGTTTTGCCATATCTGTCAGTGCTATACCAATACATATCTGTGCATTATAATGCTTCCCTGTTCTTTACCATACCTCTCTGTGCTTTCAAATGCGTCCTTGTGCTTGACCATAGCTGTCTGTGCTTTACAATGTATCCCTGAGCTTTACTATACCTCTCTCTTGTTTATATTGCTTCTTTGTGCTTTATTATGCCTCTCTGTGCTTTACAATATATCCCTGACCTTTATCATACATGTCTGTGCATTAAAATGTATCCATGTTTATTACAATGCTTCCGTGTGCTTTAGCATACCTCTCAGTGATTTACAATACTTCTCTAAGCTTTTCCAGAACTATCTGTGCTAAACAATGCTTCCCTATGCTTTACCAGAACTCTCAGTGATATAAAATGCTTCCCTGTGCTTTACCATACCTCCCTCTGGTTTACATTGATTCCCTGTGCTTTATTATACCTGTCTGTGCTTTACAATGTACCCCTGTGCTTTACAGTGATTCCTTGTGCTTTCCCATACCTCTCTGTGATTTAAAATTCTTCCCTGTGATTTAAAATACCTTCATGTGTTTTGCCATACCTAGCTGTGCTACAATGCTCCCCTTTGCTTTACCATAGCTCTCTGTCTTTTAAAATGCGTCCCTGTGCTTTATTATACCTGTCTGTGCTTTACAATGTACCCCTGTGCTTTACATTTAATCCCTGCGCTTTCCCATACCTCTCTGTGCTTTACAATGCATCAAGGTGTTTTGCCATATCTGTCAGTGCTATACCAATACATATATGTGCATTATAATAATTCCCTGTTCTTACCATACCTCTCTGTGCTTTCAAATGCGTCCCTGTGCTTGACCATAGCTGTCTCTGGTTTACATTGATTCCCTGTGCTTTATTATACCTGTCTGTGCTTTACAATGTACCCCTGTGCTTTACAGTGATTCCTTGTGCTTTCCCATACCTCTCTGTGATTTAAAATTCTTCCCTGTGATTTAAAATACCTTCATGTGTTTTGCCATACCTAGCTGTGCATTACAATGCTCCCCTTTGCTTTACCATAGCTCTCTGTCTTTTAAAATGCGTCCCTGTGCTTTATTATACCTGTCTGTGATTTACAATGTACCCCTGTGCTTTACATTTAATCCCTGCGCTTTCCCATACCTCTCTGTGCTTTACAATGCATCAAGTTGTTTTGCCATATCTGTCAGTGCTATACCAATACATATATGTGCATTATAATAATTCCCTGTTCTTACCATACCTCTCTGTGCTTTCAAATGTGTCCCTGTGCTTGACCATAGCTGTCTCTGGTTTACATTGATTCCCTGTGCTTTATTATACCTGTCTGTGCTTTACAATGTACCCCTGTGCTTTACAGTGATTCCTTGTGCTTTCCCATGCCTCTCTGTGATTTAAAATTCTTCCCTGTGATTTAAAATACCTTCATGTGTTTTGCCATACCTATCTGTACATTACAATGCTTCCCTGTGCTTTCCCATACCTCTCTGTGCTTTACAATGCATAAGTGTGTTTTGCCATATCTGTCAGTGCTATAACAATACCTATCTCTGCATTACAATGCTTCCCTGTGCTTTGCAATGTATCTCCGTGGATTACAATACCTCCTTGTGCTTTACCATACCTCCCTCTGGTTTATAATGCTTCCCTGTGGCTTACAATGATTCCCTGTGCTTTACCATAACTATCTGTGCATTACAATGCTTCCTTGTGCTTTACCATACCTATCTGTGCATTACAATGCTTCCCTGTTCGTTACCATAGCTCTCTGTGCTTTAAAATGCGTCCCTGTGCTTTATTATACCTGTCTGTGCTTTACAATGTACCCCTGTGCTTTACAATGAATCCCTGTGCTTTCCCATACCTCTCTGTGCTTTACAATGCATCAAGGTGTTTTGCCATATCTGTCAGTGCTATACCAATACATATATGTGCATTATAATAATTCCCTGTTCTTTACCATACCTCTCTGTGCTTTATAATGCGTCCCTGTGCTTGACCATAGCTGTCTCTAGTTTACATTGATTCCCTGTGCTTTATTATACCTGTCTGTGCTTTACAATGTACCCCTGTGCTTTACAGTGATTCCTTGTGCTTTCCCATACCTCTCTGTGATTTAAAATTCTTCCCTGTGATTTAAAATACCTTCATGTGTTTTGCCATACCTAGCTGTGCTACAATGCTCCCCTTTGCTTTACCATAGCTCTCTGTCTTTTAAAATGCGTCCCTGTGCTTTATTATACCTGTCTGTGCTTTACAATGTACCCCTGTGCTTTACATTTAATCCCTGCGCTTTCCCATACCTCTCTGTGCTTTACAATGCATCAAGGTGTTTTGCCATATCTGTCAGTGCTATACCAATACATATATGTGCATTATAATAATTCCCTGTTCTTACCATACCTCTCTGTGCTTTCAAATGCGTCCCTGTGCTTGACCATAGCTGTCTCTGGTTTACATTGATTCCCTGTGCTTTATTATACCTGTCTGTGCTTTACAATGTACCCCTGTGCTTTACAGTGATTCCTTGTGCTTTCCCATACCTCTCTGTGATTTAAAATTCTTCCCTGTGATTTAAAATACCTTCATGTGTTTTGCCATACCTAGCTGTGCATTACAATGCTCCCCTTTGCTTTACCATAGCTCTCTGTCTTTTAAAATGCGTCCCTGTGCTTTATTATACCTGTCTGTGATTTACAATGTACCCCTGTGCTTTACATTTAATCCCTGCGCTTTCCCATACCTCTCTGTGCTTTACAATGCATCAAGTTGTTTTGCCATATCTGTCAGTGCTATACCAATACATATATGTGCATTATAATAATTCCCTGTTCTTACCATACCTCTCTGTGCTTTCAAATGCGTCCCTGTGCTTGACCATAGCTGTCTCTGGTTTACATTGATTCCCTGTGCTTTATTATACCTGTCTGTGCTTTACAATGTACCCCTGTGCTTTACAGTGATTCCTTGTGCTTTCCCATGCCTCTCTGTGATTTAAAATTCTTCCCTGTGATTTAAAATACCTTCATGTGTTTTGCCATACCTATCTGTACATTACAATGCTTCCCTGTGCTTTCCCATACCTCTCTGTGCTTTACAATGCATAAGTGTGTTTTGCCATATCTGTCAGTGCTATAACAATACCTATCTCTGCATTACAATGCTTCCCTGTGCTTTGCAATGTATCTCCGTGGATTACAATACCTCCTTGTGCTTTACCATACCTCCCTCTGGTTTATAATGCTTCCCTGTGGCTAACAATGATTCCCTGTGCTTTACCATAACTATCTGTGCATTACAATGCTTCCTTGTGCTTTACCATACCTATCTGTGCATTACAATGCTTCCCTGTTCGTTACCATAGCTCTCTGTGCTTTAAAATGCGTCCCTGTGCTTTATTATACCTGTCTGTGCTTTACAATGTACCCCTGTGCTTTACAATGAATCCCTGTGCTTTCCCATACCTCTCTGTGCTTTACAATGCATCAAGGTGTTTTGCCATATCTGTCAGTGCTATACCAATACATATATGTGCATTATAATAATTCCCTGTTCTTTACCATACCTCTCTGTGCTTTATAATGCGTCCCTGTGCTTGACCATAGCTGTCTCTAGTTTACATTGATTCCCTGTGCTTTATTATACCTGTCTGTGCTTTACAATGTACCCCTGTGCTTTACAGTGATTCCTTGTGCTTTCCCATACACCTCTGTGATTTAAAATTCTTCCCTGTGATTTAAAATACCTTCATGTGTTTTGCCATACCTAGCTGTGCTACAATGCTCCCCTTTGCTTTACCATAGCTCTCTGTCTTTTAAAATGCGTCCCTGTGCTTTATTATACCTGTCTGTGCTTTACAATGTACCCCTGTGCTTTACATTTAATCCCTGCGCTTTCCCATACCTCTCTGTGCTTTACAATGCATCAAGGTGTTTTGCCATATCTGTCAGTGCTATACCAATACATATATGTGCATTATAATAATTCCCTGTTCTTACCATACCTCTCTGTGCTTTCAAATGCGTCCCTGTGCTTGACCATAGCTGTCACTGGTTTACATTGATTCCCTGTGCTTTATTATACCTGTCTGTGCTTTACAATGTACCCCTATGCTTTACAGTGATTCCTTGTGCTTTCCCATACCTCTCTGTGATTTAAAATTCTTCCCTGTGATTTAAAATACCTTCATGTGTTTTGCCATACCTATCTGTACATTACAATGCTTCCCTGTGCTTTCCCATACCTCTCTGTGCTTTACAATGCATAAGTGTGTTTTGCCATATCTGTCAGTGCTATAACAATACCTATCTCTGCATTACAATGCTTCCCTGTGCTTTGCAATGTATCTCCGTGGATTACAATACCTCCTTGTGCTTTACCATACCTCCCTCTGGTTTATAATGCTTCCCTGTGGCTTACAATGATTCCCTGTGCTTTACCATAACTATCTGTGCATTACAATGCTTCCTTGTGCTTTACCATACCTATCTGTGCATTACAATGCTTCCCTGTTCGTTACCATAGCTCTCTGTGCTTTAAAATGCGTCCCTGTGCTTTATTATACCTGTCTGTGCTTTACAATGTACCCCTGTGCTTTACATTTAATCCCTGCGCTTTCCATACCTCTCTGTGCTTTACAATGCATCAAGGTGTTTTGCCATATCTGTCAGTGCTATACCAATACATATATGTGCATTATAATAATTCCCTGTTCTTACCATACCTCTCTGTGCTTTCAAATGCGTCCCTGTGCTTGACCATAGCTGTCTCTGGTTTACATTGATTCCCTGTGCTTTATTATACCTGTCTGTGCTTTACAATGTACCCCTGTGCTTTACAGTGATTCCTTGTGCTTTCCCATACCTCTCTGTGATTTAAAATTCTTCCCTGTGATTTAAAATACCTTCATGTGTTTTGCCATACCTATCTGTACATTACAATGCTTCCCTGTGCTTTCCCATACCTCTCTATGCTTTACAATGCATAAGTGTGTTTTCCAATATCTGTCAGTGCTATAACAATACCTATCTCTGCATTACAATGCTTCCCTGTGCTTTGCAATGTATCTCCGTGGATTACAATACCTCCTTGTGCTTTACCATACCTCCCTCTGGTTTATAATGTTTCCCTGTGCTTTACCATAACTATCTGTGCATTACAATGCTTCCTTGTGCTTTACCATACCTATCTGTGCATTACAATGCTTCCTGTTCTTTACCATACCTCTCTGTGCTTTAAAATGCGTCCCTGTGCTTTATTATACCTGTCTGTGCTTTACAGTGTACCCCTGTGCTTTACAATGAATCCCTGTGCTTTCCCATACCTCTCTGTGCTTTACAATGCATCAAGGTGTTTTGCCATATCTGTCAGTGCTATACCAATACATATCTGTGCATTATAATGCTTCCCTGTTCTTTACCATACCTCTCTGTGCTTTCAAATGCGTCCTTGTGCTTGACCATAGCTGTCTGTGCTTTACAATGTATCCCTG
Organism: Acipenser ruthenus; assembly: GCF_902713425.1. Lineage (NCBI taxonomy): Eukaryota > Metazoa > Chordata > Actinopteri > Acipenseriformes > Acipenseridae > Acipenser > Acipenser ruthenus. The sequence continues at coordinate 3,631,467 of NC_081240.1, read as the reverse complement.
AGCACCTATACCTCTCTCTTGTTTATATTGTTTCTTTGTGCTTTATTATGCCTCTCTGTGCTTTACAATGTATCCCTGACCTTTATCATACATGTCTGTGCATTAAAATGTATCCATGTGCATTACAATGCTTCCGTGTGCTTTAGCATACCTCTCAGTGATTTACAATACTTCTCTAAGCTTTTCCAGAACTATCTGTGCTAAACAATGCTTCCCTATACTTTACCAGAACACTCAGTGATATAAAATGCTTCCCTGTGCTTTACCATACCTCCCTCTGGTTTACATTGATTCCCTGTGCTTTATTATACCTGTCTGTGCTTTACAATGTACCCATGTGCTTTACAGTGATTCCTTGTGCTTTCCCATACCTCTCTGTGATTTTAAATTCTTCCCTGTGATTTAAAATACCTTCATGTGTTTTGCCATAACTAGCTGTGCATTACAATGCTCCCCTTTGCTTTACCATAGCTCTCTGTGTTTTAAAATGCGTCCCTGTGCTTGACCATAGCTGTCTCTGGTTTACATTGATTCCCTGTGCTTTATTATACCTGTCTGTGCTTTACAATGTACCCCTGTGCTTTACAGTGATTCCTTGTGCTTTCCCATACCTCTCTGTGATTTAAAATTCTTCCCTGTGATTTAAAATACCTTCATGTGTTTTGCCATACCTATCTGTAAATTACAATGCTTCCCTGTGCTTTCCCATACCTCTCTATGCTTTACAATGCATAAGTGTGTTTTGCCATATCTGTCAGTGCTATAACAATACCTATCTCTGCATTACAATGCTTCCCTGTGCTTTGCAATGTATCTCCGTGGATTACAATACCTCCTTGTGCTTTACCATACCTCCCTCTGGTTTATAATGTTTCCCTGTGCTTTACCATAACTATCTGTGCATTACAATGCTTCCTTGTGCTTTACCATACCTATCTGTGCATTACAATGCTTCCTGTTCTTTACCATACCTCTCTGTGCTTTAAAATGCGTCCCTGTGCTTTATTATACCTGTCTGTGCTTTACAATATACCCCTGTGCTTTACAGTGATTCCTTGTGCTTTCCCATACCTCTCTGTGATTTTAAATTCTTGCCTGTGATTTAAAATACCTTCATGTTTTTTGCCATAACTAGCTGTGCATTACAATGCTCCCCTTTGCTTTACCATACCTCTCTGTGATTTAAAATTCTTCCCTGTGATTTAAAATACCTTCATGTGTTTTGCCATACCTATCTGTGCATAACAATGCTTCCCTGTTCTTTACCATATCTCTCTGTTCTTTAGAATGCGTCCCTGTGCTTTCCCATACCTCTCTGTGCTTTACAATGCATCAAGGTGTTTTGCCATATCTGTCAGTGCTATAACAATACCTATCTCTGCATTACAATGCTTCCCTGTGCTTTGCAATGTATCTCCGTGGATTACAATACCTCCTTGTGCTTTACCATACCTCCCTCTGGTTTATAATGCTTCCCTGTGGCTTACAATGATTCCCTGTGCTTTACCATAACTATCTGTGCATTACAATGCTTCCTTGTGCTTTACCATACCTATCTGTGCATTACAATGCTTCCCTGTTCGTTACCATAGCTCTCTGTGCTTTAAAATGCGTCCCTGTGCTTTATTATACCTGTCTGTGCTTTACAATGTACCCCTGTGCTTTACAGTGATTCCTTGTGCTTTCCCATACCTCTCTGTGATTTAAAATTCTTCCCTGTGATTTAAAATACCTTCATGTGTTTTGCCATACCTATCTGTGCATTACAATGCTCCCCTTTGCTTTACCATAGCTCTCTGTGTTTTAAAATGCGTCCCTGTGCTTTATTATACCTGTCTGTGCTTTACAATGTACCCCTGTGCTTTACAGTGATTCCCTGGCCATTCCCATACCTCTCTATGATGTAAAATTGTTCCCTCTGATTTACAATACCTTCATGTGTTTTGCCATACCTATCTGTACATTACAATACTTCCCGGTGCTTTCCCATACCTCTCTGTGGTTTATAATGCGTCCCTGTGCTTGAACACAGCTGTCTGGTTTACATTGATTCCCTGTGCTTTATTATACCTGTCTGTGCTTTACAATGTACCCCTGTGCTTTACAGTGATTCCCTGGCCATTCCCATACCTCTCTGTGATTTAAAATTGTTCCCTGTGATTTACAATACCTTCATGTGTTCTGAAATACCTATCTGTGCATTACACTGCTCCCCCTTTGCTTTACCATAGCTCTCTGTGTTTTAAAATGTGTCCCTGTGCTTTATTATACCTGTCTGTGCTTTACAATGTACCCCTGTGCTTTACAGTGATTCCTTGTGCTTTCCCATACCTCTCTGTGATTTAAAATTCTTCCCTGTGATTTAAAATACCTTCATGTGTTTTGCCATACCTATCTGTGCATTACAATGCTCCCCTTTGCTTTACCATAGCTCTCTGTGTTTTAAAATGCGTCCCTGTGCTTTATTATACCTGTCTGTGCTTTACAATGTACCCCTGTGCTTTACATTTAATCCCTGCGCTTTCCCATACCTCTCTGTGCTTTACAATCATCAAGGTGTTTTGCCATATCTGTCAGTGCTATACCAATACATATATGTGCATTATAATAATTCCCTGTTCTTACCATACCTCTCTGTGCTTTCAAATGCGTCCCTGTGCTTGACCATAGCTGTCTCTGGTTTACATTGATTCCCTGTGCTTTATTATACCTGTCTGTGCTTTACAATGTACCCCTGTGCTTTACAGTGATTCCTTGTGCTTTCCCATACCTCTCTGTGATTTAAAATTGTTCCCCGTGATTTACAATACCTTCATGTGTTTTGCCATACCTATCTGTACATTACAATGCTTCCCGGTGCTTTCCCATACCTCTCTGTGCTTTACAATGCATAAGAAAGTGTGTTTTGCCATATCTGTCAGTGCTATAACAATACATATCTGTGCATTATAATGCTTCCCTGTTCTTTACCATACCTCTCTGTGCTTTCAAATGCGTCCCTGTGCTTGACCATAGCTGTCTGTGCTTTACAATGTATCCGTGAGCTATACCTCTCTCTTGTTTATATTGCTTCTTTGTGCTTTATTATGCCTCTCTGGGCTTTACAATGTATCCCTGACCTTTATCATACATGTCTGTGCATTAAAATGTATCCATGTGCATTACAATGCTTCCGTGTGCTTTAGCATACCTCTCAGTGATTTACAATACTTCTCTAAGCTTTTCCAGAACTATCTGTGCTAAACAATGCTTCCCTATGCTTTACCAGAACTCTCAGTGATATAAAATGCATCCCTGTGCTTTACCATACCTCCCTCTGGTTTACATTGATTCCCTGTGCTTTATTATACCTGTCTGTGCTTTACAATGTACCCCTGTGCTTTACAGTGATTCCTTGTGCTTTCCCATACCTCTCTGTGATTTAAAATTTTTCCCTGTGATTTAAAATACCTTCATGTGTTTTGCCATACCTATCTGTACATTACAATGCTTCCCGGTGCTTTCCCATACCTCTCTGTGCTTTACAATGCATAAGAAAGTGTGTTTTGCCATATCTGTCAGTGCTATAACAATACCTATCTCTGCATTACAATGCTTCCCTGTGCTTTGCAATGTATCTCCGTGGATTACAATACCTCCTTGTGCTTTACCATACCTCCCTCTGGTTTATAATGCTTCCCTGTGGCTTACAATGATTCCCTGTGCTTTACCATAACTATCTGTGCATTACAATGCTTCCTTCTACTTTACCATACCTATCTGTGCATTACAATGCTTCCCTGTTCGTTACCATAGCTCTCTGTGCTTTAAAATGCGTCCCTGTGCTTTATTATACCTGTCTGTGCTTTACAATGTACCCCTGTGCTTTACAATGAATCCCTGTGCTTTCCCATACCTCTCTGTGCTTTACAATGCATCAAGGTGTTTTGCCATATCTGTCAGTGCTATACCAATACATATATGTGCATTATAATAATTCCCTGTTCTTTACCATACCTCTCTGTGCTTTATAATGCGTCCCTGTGCTTGACCATAGCTGTCTCTGGTTTACATGGATTCCCTGTGCTTTATTATACCTGTCTGTGCTTTACAATGTACCCCTGTGCTTTACAGTGATTCCTTGTGCTTTCCCATACCTCTCTGTGATTTAAAATTCTTCCCTGTGATTTAAAATACCTTCATGTGTTTTGCCATACCTAGCTGTGCATTACAATGCTCCCCTTTGCTTTACCATAGCTCTCTGTGCTTTACAATGCATAAGTGTGTTTTGCCATATCTGTCAGTGCTATAACAATACCTATCTCTGCATTACAATGCTTCCCTGTGCTTTGCAATGTATCTCCGTGGATTACAATACCTCCTTGTGCTTTACCATACCTCCCTCTGGTTTATAATGCTTCCCTGTGGCTTACAATGATTCCCTGTGCTTTACCATAACTATCTGTGCATTACAATGCTTCCTTGTGCTTTACCATACCTATCTGTGCATTACAATGCTTCCCTGTTCGTTACCATAGCTCTCTGTGCTTTAAAATGCGTCCCTGTGCTTTATTATACCTGTCTGTGCTTTACAATGTACCCCTGTGCTTTACAATGAATCCCTGTGCTTTCCCATACCTCTCTGTGCTTTACAATGCATCAAGGTGTTTTGCCATATCTGTCAGTGCTATACCAATACATATATGTGCATTATAATAATTCCCTGTTCTTTACCATACCTCCCTGTGCTTGACCATAGCTGTCTCTGGTTTACATTGATTCCCTGTGCTTTATTATACCTGTCTGTGCTTTACAATGTACCACTGTCCTTTACAGTGATTCCTTGTGCTTTCCCATACCTCTCTGTGATTTAAAATTCTTCCCTGTGATTTAAAATACCTTCATGTGTTTTGCCATACCTATCTGTACATTACAATGCTTCCCTGTGCTTTCCCATAGCTCTCTGTGCTTTACAATGCATCAAGGTGTTTTGCCATATCTGTCAGTGCTATACCAATACATATCTGTGCATTATAATGCTTCCCTGTTCTTTACCATACCTCTCTGTGCTTTCAAATGCGTCCTTGTGCTTGACCATAGCTGTCTGTGCTTTACAATGTATCCCTGAGCTTTACTATACCTCTCTCTTGTTTATATTGCTTCTTTGTGCTTTATTATGCCTCTCTGTGCTTTACAATATATCCCTGACCTTTATCATACATGTCTGTGCATTAAAATGTATCCATGTTTATTACAATGCTTCCGTGTGCTTTAGCATACCTCTCAGTGATTTACAATACTTCTCTAAGCTTTTCCAGAACTATCTGTGCTAAACAATGCTTCCCTATGCTTTACCAGAACTCTCAGTGATATAAAATGCTTCCCTGTGCTTTACCATACCTCCCTCTGGTTTACATTGATTCCCTGTGCTTTATTATACCTGTCTGTGCTTTACAATGTACCCCTGTGCTTTACAGTGATTCCTTGTGCTTTCCCATACCTCTCTGTGATTTAAAATTCTTCCCTGTGATTTAAAATACCTTCATGTGTTTTGCCATACCTAGCTGTGCATTACAATGCTCCCCTTTGCTTTACCATAGCTCTCTGTGCTTTACAATGCATAAGTGTGTTTTGCCATATCTGTCAGTGCTATAACAATACCTATCTCTGCATTACAATGCTTCCCTGTGCTTTGCAATGTATCTCCGTGGATTACAATACCTCCTTGTGCTTTACCATACCTCCCTCTGGTTTATAATGCTTCCCTGTGGCTTACAATGATTCCCTGTGCTTTACCATAACTATCTGTGCATTACAATGCTTCCTTGTGCTTTACCATACCTATCTGTGCATTACAATGCTTCCCTGTTCGTTACCATAGCTCTCTGTGCTTTAAAATGCGTCCCTGTGCTTTATTATACCTGTCTGTGCTTTACAATGTACCCCTGTGCTTTACAATGAATCCCTGTGCTTTCCCATACCTCTCTGTGCTTTACAATGCATCAAGGTGTTTTGCCATATCTGTCAGTGCTATACCAATACATATATGTGCATTATAATAATTCCCTGTTCTTTACCATACCTCTCTGTGCTTTCAAATGCGTCCCTGTGCTTGACCATAGCTGTCTCTGGTTTACATTGATTCCCTGTGCTTTATTATACCTGTCTGTGCTTTACAATGTACCCCTGTCCTTTACAGTGATTCCTTGTGCTTTCCCATACCTCTCTGTGATTTAAAATTCTTCCCTGTGATTTAAAATACCTTCATGTGTTTTGCCATACCTATCTGTACATTACAATGCTTCCCTGTGCTTTCCCATACCTCTCTATGCTTTACAATGCATAAGTGTGTTTTGCCATATCTGTCAGTGCTATAACAATACCTATCTCTGCATTACAATGCTTCCCTGTGCTTTGCAATGTATCTCCGTGGATTACAATACCTCCTTGTGCTTTACCATACCTCCCTCTGGTTTATAATGTTTCCCTGTGCTTTACCATACCTATCTGTGCATTACAATGCTTCCTGTTCTTTACCATACCTCTCTGTGCTTTAAAATGCGTCCCTGTGCTTTATTATACCTGTCTGTGCTTTACAGTGTACCCCTGTGCTTTACAATGAATCCCTGTGCTTTCCCATACCTCTCTGTGCTTTACAATGCATCAAGGTGTTTTGCCATATCTGTCAGTGCTATACCAATACATATCTGTGCATTATAATGCTTCCCTGTTCTTTACCATACCTCTCTGTGCTTTCAAATGCGTCCTTGTGCTTGACCATAGCTGTCTGTGCTTTACAATGTATCCCTGAGCACCTATACCTCTCTCTTGTTTATATTGCTTCTTTGTGCTTTATTATGCCTCTCTGTGCTTTACAATGTATCCCTGACCTTTATCATACATGTCTGTGCATTAAAATGTATCCATGTGCATTACAATGCTTCCGTGTGCTTTAGCATACCTCTCAGTGATTTACAATACTTCTCTAAGCTTTTCCAGAACTATCTGTGCTAAACAATGCTTCCCTATGCTTTACCAGAACTCTCAGTGATATAAAATGCTTCCCTGTGCTTTACCATACCTCCCTCTGGTTTACATTGATTCCCTGTGCTTTATTATACCTGTCTGTGCTTTACAATGTACCCCTGTGCTTTACAGTGATTCCTTGTGCTTTCCCATACCTCTCTGTGATTTTAAATTCTTCCCTGTGATTTAAAATACCTTCATGTGTTTTGCCATAACTAGCTGTGCATTACAATGCTCCCCTTTGCTTTACCATACCTCTCTGTGCTTTCAAATGCGTCCCTGTGCTTGACCATAGCTGTCTCTGGTTTACATTGATTCTCTGTGCTTTATTATACCTGTCTGTGCTTTACAATGTACCCCTGTGCTTTACAGTGATTCCTTGTGCTTTCCCATACCTCTCTGTGATTTAAAATTCTTCCCTGTGATTTAAAATACCTTCATGTGTTTTGCCATACCTATCTGTAAATTACAATGCTTCCCTGTGCTTTCCCATACCTCTCTATGCTTTACAATGCATAAGTGTGTTTTGCCATATCTGTCAGTGCTATAACAATACCTATCTCTGCATTACAATGCTTCCCTGTGCTTTGCAATGTATCTCCGTGGATTACAATACCTCCTTGTGCTTTACCATACCTCCCTCTGGTTTATAATGTTTCCCTGTGCTTTACCATAACTATCTGTGCATTACAATGCTTCCTTGTGCTTTACCATACCTATCTGTGCATTACAATGCTTCCTGTTCTTTACCATACCTCTCTGTGCTTTAAAATGCGTCCCTGTGCTTTCCCATACCTCTCTGTGCTTTACAATGCATCAAGGTGTTTTGCCATATCTGTCAGTGCTATACCAATACATATCTGTGCATTATAATGCTTCCCTGTTCTTTACCATACCTCTCTGTGCTTTCAAATGCGTCCTTGTGCTTGACCATAGCTGTCTGTGCTTTACAATGTATCCCTGAGCTACTATACCTCTCTCTTGTTTATATTGCTTCTTTGTGCTTTATTATGCCTCTCTGTGCTTTACAATGTATCCCTGACCTTTATCATACATGTCTGTGCATTAAAATGTATCCATGTGCATTACAATGCTTCCGTGTGCTTTAGCATACCTCTCAGTGATTTACAATACTTCTCTAAGCTTTTCCAGAACTATCTGTGCTAAACAATGCTTCCCTATGCTTTACCAGAACTCTCAGTGATATAAAATGCTTCCCTGTGCTTTACCATACCTCCCTCTGGTTTACATTGATTCCCTGTGCTTTATTATACCTGTCTGTGCTTTACAATGTACCCCTGTGCTTTACAGTGATTCCTTGTGCTTTCCCATACCTCTCTGTGATTTTAAATTCTTCCCTGTGATTTAAAATACCTTCATGTGTTTTGCCATACCTATCTGTGCATAACAATGCTTCCCTGTTCTTTACCATATCTCTCTGTGCTTTAAAATGCGTCCCTGTGCTTTCCCATACCTCTCTGTGCTTTACAATGCATCAAGGTGTTTTGCCATATCTGTCAGTGCTAACCAATACATATCTGTGCATTATATAATGCTTCCCTGTTCTTTACCATACCTCTCTGTGCTTTCAAATGCGTCCTTGTGCTTGACCATAGCTGTCTGTGCTTTACAATGTATCCCTGAGCTTTACTATACCTCTCTCTTGTTTATATTGCTTCTTTGTGCTTTATTATGCCTCTCTGTGCTTTACAATGTATCCCTGACCTTTATCATACATGTCTGTGCATTAAAATGTATCCATGTGCATTACAATGCTTCCGTGTGCTTTAGCATACCTCTCAGTGATTTACAATACTTCTCTAAGCTTTTCCAGAACTATCTGTGCTAAACAATGCTTCCCTATGCTTTACCAGAACTCTCAGTGATATAAAATGCTTCCCTGTGCTTTACCATACCTCCCTCTGGTTTACATTGATTCCCTGTGCTTTATTATACCTGTCTGTGCTTTACAATGTACCCCTGTGCTTTACAGTGATTCCTTGTGCTTTCCCATACCTCTCTGATTTTAAATTCTTCCCTGTGATTTAAAATACCTTCATGTGTTTTGCCATAACTAGCTGTGCATTACAATGCTCCCCTTTGCTTTACCATACCTCTCTGTGATTTAAAATTCTTCCCTGTGATTTAAAATACCTTCATGTGTTTTGCCATACCTATCTGTGCATAACAATGCTTCCCTGTTCTTTACCATAGCTCTCTGTGCTTTAAAATGCGTCCCTGTGCTTTCCCATACCTCTCTGTGCTTTACAATGCATAAAGGTGTTTTGCCATATCTGTCAGTGCTATACCAATACATATCTGTGCATTATAATGCTTCCCTGTTCTTTACCATAGCTCTCTGTGCTTTCAAATGTGTCGCTGTGCTTTTCCATACCTCTCTGTGATTTAAAATTCTTCCCTATGATTTAAAATACCTTCATGTGTTTTGCCATACCTATCTGTGCATTACAATGCTCCCCTTTGCTTTACCATAGCTCTCTGTGCTTTAAAATGCGTCCCTGTGCTTTATTATACCTGTCTGTGCTTTACAATGTACCCCTGCTCTACAATGCTCTCTATGCTTACATTGTGATTTGCCATACCTTTGTGCTTAATGCCTCTGTGCTTTAAAATACTTCACTGTGCTCTGCAGTGCTTCCCTGTGCATTACCATACCTCTGTGCTTTATAATGCCTTTGTGCTTTAAATACTTCCCTATGATTACACTATCTCTCTCTAGCCTTTACAATGATTTACCATACCTATCTGTGCTCTACCGTGCTTCCCTATTCTTTATCAGACCGCTTTGTTCTTTAAATTGCCTCTGTGCTTCAAAAATGCTTACCTATGCATTTTACCATACCTCTGTGCTTTAAAATCCTCCCATGTGCTTTACAATGCTTCCCTATGCTTTACCATAGTTCTCTGGCCTTTACAATGATTTACCATACCTATCTGCGCTAAACAATATTTCCCTTTACTCTAAAATGGTTCAGTGTGCTTTACAGTACATCTCTGTTCTCTATGCATTACCATAGCTTTGGGCTTTATAATGACTGTGCTTTAAAATACTTCCCTATGCTTAGCATAGCTCTCTGGCCTTTACAATGCTTTAGTGTGCTTTACCGTACCTATCTCCGCTATCCATATCTCTCTGTGTTTTACAATGCTTCCCTGTGCTTTACCAGACCTCTCTGTGCTTTACAATGCTTCCCTATGCTTTACCAGACCACTCTATGCTTTACCAGACCTCTCTGTGCTTCACCATCCATCCCTCTGCTTTACCAGACCTCTGTGCTTCCCTGTGCATTGCCATACCTTTGTACTTTACAATGCCTCTGCACTTTAAAATACTTCCCTAAACTGCACTAGATCTCTGTGCTTCCCCTATGCTTTGCCAGACATCTGTTCTTTAAAATGCTTCCATCTGCTTTATCATACCTCTCTCTGCTTTAGAAGGCTTCCCTATGCTTTGCCAGACCTCTGTGCTCTACAACGTTTCCTTGTGTTTTAAGAACATTAGAAAGTTTACAAACGAGAGGAGGCCATTCAGCCCATCTTTCTTGTTTGGTTGTTAGTAGCTTATTGATCCCAGAATCTCATCAAGCAACTTCTTGAAGGATCCTAGGGTGTCAGCTTCAACATCATTACTGGGGAGTTGGTTCCAGACCCTCAAGTCTCTGTGTAAAAAAAGTGCTTCCTCTTTCGTGTTCTGAATGCCCCTTTATCTAATCTCCATTTGTGACCCCTGGTCCTTGTTCTTTTTTTCAGGTGAGAAAAGTCCCCTGGGTCAACATTGTCAATACCTTTTAGAATTTTGAACTTGAATCAAATCACAGCACAGTCTTCTTTTTTGAAAACTGAACAGATTCAATTCTTTGAACCTGTCTGCATACAACATGCCTTTTAAACCCGGGACAACACTTTTCACAATATATCCAAGGATCTTGTTGGACTTTTTTTTATACCTTCCCCACATTGTCTAGATGAAGAGTCAACATAAACTCCTAGTTCTTTTTCATGATTCTTTCTTCAAATTTCAGTATCTGCCTGTGACGGGGTACTGCCCCGTCTTTATGATCAATGTTGGGACTGGCAGGGAGGGGGTTAAAATTCCTCCCTGCCAGAAAAAAATGTGAGAATGTGGCTGGAGCCCTAATTGACTAATCAGTAATTATTGAATAATTGGGCTCCAGCCACAGGGGATAAAAGCCAGGGGAGAGGCCCTGGCTAGGAGAGAGAGTTGGAGAGTGGTAGAGAGAGTTCTGGAAGGAGAAGGTGTGTTTTGTTTGTGCTGTGTTTTTCTGTTCCAGTGAAGGCAACGCCCAGCCTGGAAACCTTTATTTTTGTAAGTTTTGTTTTTTGCTTTGTGTTTGTTTTATGTTTAAACCTTTTTGTTTGGCCCTTGTGCTGGTTTATTTTGTATTTTTGTTTATTAAAAACTTTATTTTTGAACTTTAAAACTGTCTCTGAGTCTCAAACCTCGGTCCATCCTGTCACACTGCCATATGATATTTATAATGCAGATTTCTATTGCCTGTGTACTTTTCACCATTAAATGTAATTTGCCATGTGTCTGCCCAGTTTTGAATGCTGTCATTATAATTATTTGTTTATTTAGCAGGCACCTTTATCCAAGACGACTTACAGAGACTAAGGTTTGTGAACTATGCATCAGCTGCAGAGTCACTTAATTAGGTCCCACCTGAAAGACAGAGCACAAGGAGGTTAAGTGACTTGCTCAGGGTCACACAATGAGTCAGTGGTTGAGGTGGGATTTGAACCAGGGACCTCCTGGTTACAAGCCCTTTTCTTTAACCACTGGACCACACAGCCTCTAGATCATTTTGAATGACCTTTGCTCTGCAGCAGTCTTTGCCACTCCTCCTACTTTTGTGTCCTCTGCAAATTTAACAAGTTTGCTTACTATACCAGAATCTAAATCATTAATGTAGATTAGGAATAGCAGATGACCTAATACTGATCCCAGTGGTACACCACTGGTTACCTCGCTGCATTTTGAGGTTTCTCCTCTAATCAATACCATTGTTTTCTACATATTAACCACTCCCTAATCCATGTGCATGAATTTCCTTGAATCCCTACTGCGTTCAGTTTGATTATTAATCTTATGCGAAACTTTGTCAAAAGCTTTCTGGAAATCTAAATAAACCATGTCGTATGCTTAGCAATTATCCATTGTCGATGTTGCATCCTCAAAAATGTATCCCTGTGCTTTACCATAATTTGTTGTGCTTTCCAATGTATCCCTGCGCTTTACCAGACCCCTCTGTGCTTCACCATAATTTGCTTGATTTGTCGTCCATTTCTGGTATTTTATGTCTAATGCTGAAAACTAGATTTTAGCAACCCAAAACAATGTAGAACTGACTTTGTCCATCTGCTACGTTCAGTACAGCAGGTCACAGAAAAGCCAGTACAGACACACTGATAGGCTGATTAAAACCGCTTTAGAGTATGTATTATTTATTTATTTAATTATATTTCACTGAGTTTTTTTTTGCCTAAGTGCTTAGAAATACAAAAACGCCCATCTGCAAAAGAAAGATGCGTAGTTTGCGTCGCTTGCGTTGTGCAGTAGTTCACGAGGTTTCTTTCCTCTGAAAAAGTGTCCCGATTTTTCACTCTTGCTATCTGGTCACTCTAGGTCAGCATGGCTAAATAAATATGCACACAGGTTTAAGAGTTTAGTTTAGTAAAAAGGCTCGAGTGAACAGAATTAAGACAGCTAGCCGAATGCTGACAAATAGCTTAAATGCTGTGGTTTGAAGAGATATGTGCGAGTTTCTGGAGTGTCATGACTATATAACTGCAAGCCCCGACGCTTTATCCTGTGTAAGGTGAAGAGGAGACGTGAGGATCCTAACTAGGCCATGGTAAGTAACTGACGTACTTTCATTGTATTTAGTAATGCTTAAAATGTAAGATTGTGTTCTCGCTGGTTCGGCGACTTGTACTGTAGCAATGGCGGGCATTAGCAAATTAAAGTTGCTTTCAGCTTCTTGCAATTTACCGTGAAAAAAATAGGCATTTTATTTCTTACAGTATTTCACACTATGAATTCATACTTTTATCAGCGCTGCGCATTTGGTTACTATGGCAACGCGGTCACACATATAACAACTTTATCATGATTGGTGTTCGAGTCATGCTACAAATGACCAAGTAAGGGGACTTTTTTTGACCTGCAAAACAAGGAACAAGGACCAAGGGTCACAAATGGAGATTAGATAAAAGGGGCATTCAGAACAGAAAATAGCAGACATTTTTTCTCTGGAACCAGCTCTCCAGTAATGTTGTTGAAGCTGACACCCTGGGATCCTTCAAGAAGCTGCTTGATGAGATTCTGGGATCAATAAGCTACAAACAACCAAATGAGCAAGATGGGCTGAAAGGCCTCCTTTCGTTTGTAAACTTTCTTATGTTCTTAAGTCAGTGGCATGTATTATGTTACAATGTATTAATAATTTGAAGGTAAGGTTTGCTGTTTGTTTTGTAGGTTGTATGCACATGTTTTTTGTATTTGTAGTGTATATGTGCAACTACTGTTACAAACTGCAAAAGATATTTGCCTTGCTTCACTCGGCTCCATACATTTTCAGTCTTGGCTACTTTGCTCTGTTTTAATAGTTTTAATTGATTTAAATCATGTTTGTAATGTAAACTATTTCCTGTGACGTCAGACCTTAGGTACCTCTTGACTGTAATAAACAAATACATTCTCAACTTCACAATGTGTCCACAAGTGTTCAACAGTCCAGACCTACAGTTTCCAGTCGCAAGCAAGCAAAGAAAATAAGTGACAATACATAAACGTATCCAGTGTTTAAACGTTCTGCACGTCCATGGCATTCTAATGTTCAGTTAATAAACTGTGAATATTTGTGTAGTATAATATACTTACAGCTGTCCTGCAAGTTCTCTTCAGAGTTGCTGGTTCTTGGATTGGCAATTGCCGCTTTCACCCTGATCCTGACGCAATTCTTCTCTCTTTTCTTTGGACTTCAGAGACTCATGAAGTGCATCCTACAAGGAAGGAACAAATACATCAAATGCAACAGAGTATAAAACCAGTATGCACTGATGTGCAAATATTAGAATTTTATAGGAGGTATGCTACTCAAAATTGAAAAGTATGCATTGTCACAATGCATTTCTGATTAAAATGTTGTTCTTCATTTCTGTTTAAAAACTTTCATGAACTGAACTGAAATAGAAATGTATTGCAAATGAAGTAGCTGTGGCACAATAACCCTCTCTGGCCTGGGCGATTTTTAACGTATCACAGTCGGAGGCAAACAGACTATCTAGGTCCAAGGAGATGACAAAACAAAAAATAGGAGCGGAGTTCGACTCCTACCCCCACCCTCCAGGCCAGATAGGGGTTAAGATATTGCTCTACCCCATTTTTTGGAAGAAATCTGCATAATTTGAATAGGTTTTGGAGAGGTGTTGACTAGAAATTAGGATATCAGTGTTTTATTTTTAAATAACTGACTGTAACTGATACGTCTTGCAGAAACTTGGTTGTCTGAGAGTGATGGAGTCGAATATAATATTAGTGGGTACACACTGTATAGGAAAGACAGGCAGGACAGAAGAGGTGGAGGAGTAGTGTTATTAATAAGAAATAGCCTTGAAACCCAGGTGTTAAATCAGGACAAAGAAAACAATGCAGAATCAATATGGGTCAGAATAATGGACACAAATTCAAAGGGCATAATAGCAGGAGCATGCTATAGACCACCAAATTCAGCCGCTGAGCAAAATAATCTCTTATACAATGACATTCGATATGCGTGTAAAAAATGAGAAGCCATACTGATGGGGGACTTCAACTTCCCCGATATAAAATGGGAAAACCCGATGGGGGCTACGACGGACGAAATTCAAATGGTGGAAATGACAAATGACTGCTTCCTAACGCAATTTGTCAAGACACCGACTAGAGGGGAGGCATGCCTCGATTTAGTCTTTTCAAATAATGAAGACAGAATAACTAAAACAGGAGGTCAGAGCGCCATTGGCAAACTCAGACCACAATATGGTCTCATTTGAAATATTTTTTAAAACCCCAGAAGTAATGACTAAAGCTAAGGTTTACAATTTTAGAAAAGCAAACTATGAAGGTATGAAACAGAGACTAACAGATGTAGATTGGAGTAAAATAGAGAAAACATCCACAGAAAAAGGATGGCTGTTTTTTAAAAATGTAGTATTAGAGGCGCAAAACAATTACATCCCAAAAGTAGACAAATCTAAATCTAAAACAAAATGGCCAAAATGGTTTAATAGATCAATTAAAAAAAAAATCAGCACTTTACAAAGCGTTTAAAAGGGACCAAAAACAAGTACACAGAAAGAGTACTTGGAACTGCAAACACAAATCACACGAATTAACAGGGATCGGTAAATTGTTAAAAAGGAGAGGAGAAAAGTAGTCGAAAACCAAAAGCACCAATTAAATGTATTTCCAGGGCAATATGTGACTCGTTTGGCTTTTAACTTATTTTAATTAGCGGTTCTCAAAACGGGGGGAACGGAATGTAGGCTATGGGGGGACGTGAAAAGCTTCAGATAAAATAGTTACATCAAACGTATTATGTACTGTAACTGTATATCTGAATGGCTGTGTTTGAATGAAATCCTTACAGTTCGTATTTAATGAGTTTAACGTAGTTTTTGGCACTTAGGGGTGGGTGTTGTGATGTAATTACCCAGACACCATAAATTGAGTCCCGCCCAAATATCCTTCCCTCTTTGCAGTCACCATCCTTTGAAAAGCATGTTCTGTCGCTCTCCACTCCAGAGCTGCTGACTCCGTCCACTTGTCACCCGTTGGCGCCTCTATCTCCATTATGTGGGTGACGTCACTCGCACACAGACAGTCACGCAGGCAGGCAGGCAAGTCTGCCAGTGAAACAGACATTCATTCACGCACGCAAAAAGTTATATATGTGGAGAATATTTTAACAATCAGAACCGATTAATAACGCGCTGTCTTTAACCCGTTCCGGGCCAGAACCCCTTTTATCACCAAAAAGTTCCTGTAACACTGGGTTCTGAAGGTGCAAAGGCGATGAAAATTACACACACACACAATACAACTAAGTGGGAACAACATAACATTATTGAAAAAACCCACCGAACCGACCTTTAACTGCTGCCCATTCCGTGCAATAAACAGCTGTATAGACAAAACCGTCCGGAACGGGGTTCTGAAGGAATACAGAGCATGAAAATGATACACACAATACAACTAGGACATCATAACACTTGGAAAAAAAAAACATCTTTCATTTCCCATTGCGTGCAATAAACAGCTTGATTAATAAAGCTGCCCAGAAGATGAAAAATAAGATGCACATAATACAGTGAGTAACATACTTACAAAAACTGTCCGAAGTGTTAACCGACCTTTAATTGCCGATTCCCTGCATGAAATGGGTTAATATGAATCGATCTACTGCAAATTCAAATAACAGGTATTCAGCCGAGGGGATGTTAGTTGATTTTTACTGTCTATACAAACTACACTTTTCAGCCTTGATAGAACACCTGCAAAGAGCCACTGATTAGTACTTTAATATTGTACTGGATCATAACACTACATTTGCCTACAAATTCAGTGACGACAGAGAATATCATGTTATTGACCAGATCTTGTTTTTAGTAATTAAGCACTAGAAGTAAATTTCAGCTATGCGTTATACTTTCAGGAAAACAAAATGGAGCAAAAACAGTTCTATGTCTTAGATGTGGAACCGTTTATCTGGTGCTGTTTGAAACCACGTGTAAGATTCTGTATTTGTACTTTATAATAATCAGTTTACTAGTCCATGCAGTATGCTGGGAACTCTGTACTCATTTCTCTGCTGAATGTGCTTAGCATTGACAAACATTCAACCTTGTGTTGGTAAGTTTGTGGTACACTGGATGTTGTTGTAGACTGAATGATGAGAATATAAGGGTTAGAGAACATCAGCTTGCTCCTGGGTTCCCATGTGCTTCTTCTTGGTCTATGCATCACTAATGAGAGAGAATTTGTCCATATTACTAGATGTACATATTTTAAAAGAGTCATAAGAAACATGTGTGTACTTTTAAAGATGCTGACGGTGTAACCACATATAAATGGTTGATTGTTCACTTTAACAAGCTAGTGTTGTTGATGAGACTGTTTTACAGTGAGATGCAAAAGTGGCAGTAGTAAATGTGTGCTATTAAGATTGCAATGTAAACGAGTGAGATGTCGGTCGGATTGTTAAACTGGATCTCATTTTTTAACGTGGTAGGCCTGTCTTGTTGGGCATGATGAGATTGGGGTTTCATTAGCCTTTAAATACAACACCTGTGGGTTCGAATGAGGCAGAGCATTTAGGATTTTTTAATTTATTTTTAAAAACACAACACAAGCCAGTGTTTATTAAATTAATAAGAAAAAGGTAACGGGAATTCGGAGCAAATAAAAGACTGAACTTATTTGTAAACACCGACGGCCAAGACAAAGCCCAATAATTGCCCCCCCCCAGATAACCCCACAATTACGCTCCACACCCATGCTCACAATATCCAACCATTGAGTAATTCCTCACTCCCTCCCTGGCTGAACAACCAACAATAGCCCCCAACACACCCCTGCCCAAAACACCTCCTCCTCCTGTTACATTAGTAAATGCGCTCCCTCTGAGCACAGAATATTGTAGGCTACAGTGTAATTATTAGACTAACTGTCATGCACTTGGCTAAGAATGACATAAGAAAAGAGCGAGAGTCGAGAGTGAATTAGAGTGAATGTGAATTAGCTAGGTATTCGATGAAGCTTGGGTAAGGTCCCAGTGGTTAAAGACAAAGGCTTCATACCCAGGACTGCCGAGAGCCGTCATGGGCCACGGGGAAGGATTGGTATGTCCCGCTGACCCCCCTCTCCATGGTAATACATTCATCCGACTTTGTTGTATACTGTAGTCTAAACCAAGCTTCTAAACAAAGCAATGATACTTTTAAATCTTAGCAGTGTCTGAGGAAGATCATTTCAACCGATACATTATTTTGATAATGGGTTTGAGGGAAACTGTCAACAAAGCCTAGAATTTTCAATATCTCAATTAAAATCTGCAGCAGGGTAGTTTACTTTCTCAAACTAATTGTTTCAGTTATTTACAGTATTAAAACTTTCTTAGGTAAGTGAATAAATATTTTTGTACAAACTCCACGTGTAATAGTTACTAATCGGAAGCTTACTTAACATCAAATAACGTATGTTTTTAGCATAAACTACATTTTAATGGTGTTGCTATACACTATTTTATTTATCCCGTGCAAAAATAAACCACTCATCTCTGCTCTTAACCAATAGCCTGTATTGGTAAATTTGTATTTTAAGCAATACCGATCATTCTGTAATTGTGTTTACCACCAGCTGAAGAAAGTACTTTAGTTTACACAATACCATTTTTCTAACAAACTGCTGCATCATGTTGTTTTGAGCAAATTATAGATCTTAATAGAATAATTCATACTGTGGTAAATGTTGTGCAACTTTAGGGTTCTTTTAAAGTTTTTAAAAGTTTAAAAAAACAAAAACAAAAGAAAACTCCACAAAACTGCTGTGCCTTATTTTCAGCTTTTTGGTGTAGTAAAATATGAAATGCGAAAGTTCAAATCATTGTGTGAAAGGAAGTTTTGACAGCGCCTGGACACACAATCATTACACAACAGAAGCACATTGGCTCGGTGTGCAGTACGACAGTTTTTCTTTTTAAAGAGGTGGTGGGAACAAAGAGTCTTGTGCAGGGCTAGTTTTAAAATATGTTATATATACGGTATATATATATTAAAAAAAAAAAAAAAAAACCTTCATCGGGGACCCCCTTCGAGGCGTTGGGCCCCGGGGAAATTTCCCTATCCT
This sequence comes from Acipenser ruthenus, assembly GCF_902713425.1. NCBI lineage: Eukaryota > Metazoa > Chordata > Actinopteri > Acipenseriformes > Acipenseridae > Acipenser > Acipenser ruthenus. Next base: position 3,612,530 of record NC_081240.1, on the reverse strand, counting down.
CTCGGTGGGCCTGTTCATACCAGGTGGTTTCCGGTTCAAATCCCAACTCACATTGTGTGTGACCCAGAGCAAATCACTTTGTCTCCTTGTGCACCGTCCTTGAGACGTAAAACCGAGGTCCTAGTCTCTGGATGTCGCTTTGGATAGAAGCGTCTGTTAAAATGACTCATTAATAATAATGAATTAAGAGGCAAAACTGCTTGATGCAGAAACTCCAGACCCCTCCCAAATTCCCATTGAAAACGGGTAATAACCATTCGTTTTGACTGCTATGGCTTAATATTATTTGGTACTGTACTGGAAGTTAAATAAAGGTTTTGTTGATTGATGGGCTACACTTGCATCAAGTGTCTGATTTATTACTAACACCTTCCAGGAATATTCTAAAACATTTGTGAGGTTTAAAAATCTTACACTCTTGAAAAAGTATTCCAAGAAACCGTATTTCAGGGGTTCCAAATAGTATACAAAGAACCTTTTTAAACAGCAGGCTAATCAACCATAAATAAACGTTGAAATCTCGAAGGATTAATAAGAAACCCTAAAACACCCAAAGAACCCACAGGGGTTCTGATCTGTAGAGCCTTCTAATACTAAAAAAGCCATGCGAATTGATTAAAAATCTCAGATTTTGTGCATGGCTCCACATTTGAAAGCCATATATTCAATTAGACTTCAGCAGTAAATACCGCGTTGGTGACTAAACATTCCGCTACTTATTAGCAATAAAGGTCACACTGTAGCGAGGGCTAAACTGAGTTTAAAATATAATTTATGGTAGCCGCCTATGCCACTGAAGGCACTACCTTAAAATTAAGTTAAATATTTTAGGTGGTTATCACCAGGTTATTTTATTTGGGCCAGGGGATAAGGTCTTGACCAAATACAACACAAACACAATAAAAATGGCAGGGATGTAAAATAGTCACATTTATTTAAAACACAATTTCCTTTCAATTCTCATATTGCACAAACTAGTGCTGTCTGTTAGTTACAGCCAAATACTTCAATTCGATACATTGTTTCAGGGGTTCAGTTGTTCTCTCGGGCATTACACGGTTACATAGTTTACTATAGCAGCAACTCATTTAGAGGAAGAATACATTGTTTCATTTCTCTCTTGTATTCAAACACACACAGCACTAGACAAGACAGGAGGTTCCCAAATTAGACATAAAAACGATTTATGAAAATGTTTATTCTGTTTATTTTATTTATGCATATGACACACAATGTAAAAATGCATTAATTTTTTGAAGAAAATGGGAAATGCATCAAGGTTTCTGTATTTGAAGTCACCCTGCATAATATTAAAATCTAAACTGTTTTTGTTTGCTCCTTTTTCCTTACATGTTGTAAACTACATAATTGTCTGTTTGCTTGCCTGGTGTTCTGGACTATTCTTTAGAAGACTGCTTTGTGCTTTAAAATGCCTCTGTGCTTCAAAAATGCTTACCTATGCATTTTACCATACCTCTGCACTTTAAAATCCTCCCATGTGCTTTACAATGCTTCCCTCTGCTCTACCATAGCTCTCTGGTCTTTACAATGATTTACCATATCCATCTGTGCTCTACAATGCTTCCATGTGCTTTACAATGCTTTTCTGTGCTCTGCGACGTTTACCAGACCTCTCTATGCTTTACATTGTGCATTGACATGCCTTTGTGCTTTAAAATACTTCCCTATGCTTACAATATCTCTCTGGCCTTTACAATGATTTACCATACCTATCTGTTCTCTACAGTGCTTCCCTATTCTTTTCGAGACCGCTTTGTGCTTTAAAATGCCACTGTGCTTCAAAATTGCTTGCCTATGCATTTTACCATACCTCTGTACTTTAAAATCCTTCCATGTGCTTTACAATGCTTCCCTATGCTTTACCATAGCTCTCTGGCCTTTACAATGATTTATAATACCTATCTGTGCTCTACAATGCTCTCTGTGCTTACATTGTGATTTGCCATACCTTTAATGCTTAATGCATTACCATACCTATATGTGCTGTACTATGCTTTGCTGTGCTTTACCATACCTGTCTGTGTTTTACAACATTTCCCTGTGCTCTACACTGTGCTTTGCAATACAGCTCTGTTCTCTACAATGCTTCCCTGTGCATTACCATACCTTTGTGCTTTATAATGCCTTTGTGCTTTAAAATACTTCCCTATGCTTAGCAATAGCTCTCTGGCCTTTACAATGATTTCCCCATACCCATCTGTGCTCTATTATTATTATTATTATTATTATTTATTTCTTAGCAGACGCCCTTATCCAGGGCGACTTACAATTGTTACAAGATATCACATTATTTTTTACATACAATTACAGTATTTTTTACACATTATTTTTACATACAATTACCCATTTATACAGTTGGGTTTTTACTGGAGCAATCTAGGTAAAGTACCTTGCTCAAGGGTACAACAGCAGTGTCCCCAACCAGGGATTGAACCCACGACCCTCCGGTCAAGAGTCCAGAGCCCTAACCACTACTCCACACTGCTGCTCTACAATGCTTCCATGTGCTTTACAATACTTTCCTGGGCTCTGCAACGTTTACCAGACGTCTATGCTTTACATTGTGCATTGACATGCCTTTCTGCATTAACATACCTCCCTATGCTTAGCAATACCTTCTGTGCTGTACAATGCTTCCATGTGCTTTACAATGATTTCCTATGCTGTGCAATGTTTACCAGACCTCTGTATGCTTTACATTGTAATGCCTCTGTGCTTTAAAATACTTCTGTGGTTTGCCATACCACTCTGCGCATTACCATACCTATCTGTGCTGAACTTTGCTTTGCTTTACCATACCTCTGTGCTTTACAATATTTCCCTGTGCTTTACAGTACACCTCTGTTCTCTACAATGCTTCCTTGTGCATTATTATTATTATTTATTTCTTAGCCGACACCATTATCCAGGGCGACTTACAATTGTTATAAGATATCACATTATTTTTACATACAATTACCCATTTATACAGTTGGGTTTTTACTGGAGCAATCTAGGTAAAGTACCTTGCTCAAGGGTACAGCAGCAGTGTTCCCCACCAGGGATTGAACCCACGACCCTCTGGTCAAGAGTCCAGAACCCTAACCACTACTCCACACTGCTGCCCCATTACCATACCTTTGTGCTTTATAATGCCTTTGTGCTTTAAAATACTCCCTTATGCTTAGCAGTACCTTCTGTGCTTAACAATGCTTTCCTGTGCACTACAATGTTTTCCAGACCTCTCTATGTTTTACATTGTGCATTCACATGCCTTTGTGCATTAAAATGCTTCCCTTTGCTGAACAATAGCTCTCTGGCCTTTACAATGCTTTAGTGTGCTTTACCTTACGTATCTCCGCTATACCATATCTAGCTGTGCTTTACAATGCTTCTCTATGCTTTACCAGACCTCTGTGCTTCCCTGTGCATTGCCATACCTTTGTACTTTACAATGCCTCTGCGCTTTAAAATACTTCCCTAAACTGCACTAGATCTCTGTGCTTCCCCTATGCTTTGCCAGACATCTGTTCTTTAAAATGCTTCCATCTGCTTTATCATACCTCTCTCTGCTTTAGAAGGCTTCCCTATGCTTTGCCAGACCTCTGTGCTCTACAACGTTTCCTTGTGTTTTAAGAACATTAGAAAGTTTACAAACGAGAGGAGGCTATTTCAGCCCATCTTGCTTGTTTGGTTGTTAGTAGCTTATTGATCCCAGAATCTCATCAAGCAGCTTCTTGAAGGATCCCAGGGTGTCGGCTTCAACAACATTACTGGGGAGTTGGTTCCAGAGCCTCAAGTCTGTGTAAAAAAAGTGCTTCCTCTTTCGTGTTCTGAATGCCCCTTTATCTAATCTCCATTTGTGACCCCTGGTCCTTGTTCTTTTTTTCAGGTGAGAAAAGTCCCCTGGGTCAACATTGTCAATACCTTTTAGAATTTTGAACTTGAATCAAATCACCGCACAGTCTTCTTTTTTGAAAACTGAACAGATTCAATTCTTTGAACCTGTCTGCATACAACATGCCTTTTAAACCCGGGACAACACTTTTCACAATATATCCAAGGATCTTGTTGGCCTTTTTTTTATACCTTCCCCACATTGTCTAGATGAAGACATTTCCGAGTCAACATAAACTCCTAGTTCTTTTTCATGATTCTTTCTTCAAATTTCAGTATCTGCCATATGATATTTATAATGCAGATTTGTATTGCCTGTGTACTTTTCACCATTAAATGTAATTTGCCATGTGTCTGCCCAGTTTTGAATGCTGTCATTATAATTATTTGTTTATTTAGCAGGCACCTTTTTCCAAGACGACTTACAGAGACTAAGGTTTGTGAACTATGCATCAGCTGTAGAGTCACTTAATTAGGTCCCACCTGAAAGACAGAGCACAAGTCTTTCAAGTGACTTGCTCAGGGTCACACAATGAGTCAGTGGTTGAGGTGGGATTTGAACCAGGGACCTCCTGGTTACAAGCCCTTTTCTTTAACCACTGGACCACACAGCCTCTAGATCATTTTGAATGACCTTTGCTCTGCAGCAGTCTTTGCCACTCCTCCTACTTTTGTGTCCTCTGCAAATTTAACAAGTTTGCTTACTATACCAGAATCTAAATCATTGATGTAGATTAGGAATAGCAGATGACCTAATACTGATCCCTATGGTACACCACTGGTTACCTCGCTCCATTTTGAGGTTTCTCCTCTAATCAATACATTGTTTTCTACATATTAACCACTCCCTAATCCATGTGCATGAATTTCCTTGAATCCCTACTGCGTTCAGTTTGATTATTAATCTTACGCGAAACTTTGTCAAAAGCTTTCTGGAAATCTAAATAAACCATGTCGTATGCTTAGCAATTATCCATTGTCGATGTAGCAACCTCAAAAATGAATCCCTGTGCTTTACCATAATTTGTTGTGCTTTCCAATGCTTTGCCTGCCCTCTCTGTGCTTTAAAATGCGTCCCGGTGCTTTACCATACATGTCTGTGCTTTAGAATGTATCCCTGTGCTTTACCATAACTCCGTGTTTTACAATGCTTCCCTGTGCTTTACCAGACCCCTCTGTGCTTCACCATAATTTGCTTGATTTGTCGTCCATTTCTGGTATTTTATGTCTAATGCTGAAAACTAGATTTTAGCAACCCAAAACAATGTAGAACTGACTTTGTCCATCTGCTACGTTCAGTACAGCAGGTCACAAAAAAGCCAGTACAGACACACTGATAGGCTGATTAAAACCGCTTTAGAGTATGTATTATTTATTTATTTAATTATATTTCCCTGAGTTTTTTTTTTGCCTAAGTGCTTAGAAATACAAAAATACCCTATCTACAAAAGAAAGATACGTAGTTTGCGTCGCTTGCGTTGTGCAGTAGTTCACGAGGTTTCTTTCCTCTGAAAAAGTGTCCCGATTTTTCACTCTTGCTATCTGGTCACTCTAGGTCAGCATGGCTAAATAAATATGCACACAGGTTTAAGAGTTTAGTTTAGTAAAAAGGCTTGAGTGAACAGAATTAAGACAGCTAGCCGAATGCTGACAAATAGCTTAAAATCGCTGTGGTTTGAAGAGATATGTGCGAGTTTCTGGAGTGTCATGACTATATAACTGCAAGCCCCGACGCTTTACCCTGTGTAAGGTGAAGAGGAGACGTGAGGATCCTAACTAGGCCATGGTAAGTAACTGACGTACTTTCATTGTATTTAGTAATGCTTAAAATGTAAGATTGTGTTCTCGCTGGTTCGGCGACTTTTTAAAATGCATTCACTGCGAATATATGCAAGTACATTTATTTTCTGTATACTTAAAACATTTTAAACGGTTGACATGCGAGGTATATAGTGGTTGGGAGTGTTCCGTTGACAGTTTTCCATTTTAAATATTTTGAATGTGTACTATAGCAATGGCGAGCATTAGCGAATTAAAGTTGCTTTCAGCTTCTTGCAATTTACCGTGAAAAAAATAGGCATTTTATTTCTTACAGTATTTCACACTATGAATTCAGACTTTTATCAGCGCTGTGCATTTGGTTACTATGGCAACGCGGTCACACATATAACAACTTTATCATGATTGGTGTTCGAGTCATGCTACAAATGACCAAGTAAGGGGACTTTTTTTGACCTGCAAAACAAGAAACAAGGAACAAGGACCAAGGGTCACAAATGGAGATTAGATAAAAGGGGCATTCAGAACAGAAAATAGCAGGCATTTTTTTACATTTTTTTGAGTCTCTGGAACCAGCTCCCCAGTAATGTTGTTGAAGCTGACACCATGGGATCCTTCAAGAAGCTGCTCAATAAGCTACTAACAACCAAACGAGCAAGATGGGCTGAATGGCCTCCTCTCGTTTGTAAACTTTCTTATGTTTTTAAGTCAGTGGCATGTATCATGTTACAATGTATTAATAATTTGAAGGTAAGGTTTGCTGTTAACTTCTGTAAATTAACTTATATAAGAGTTAATTTTAAAGGGCAGCAAATATGGAAATTGCACGTTCCTTTTCATTATGTGTCACTTTGTTTAACTGTACCTGAGAGAATGCAGTGAAAACAAAAGCAGCCATATTTAGCTGGAAACAAGGTATTCTCAGCACAGCTAAGATTTTAATTTTGGTTTGAAGGCTTAGCATGATTAGCATGATTTTTAATTTTTGCTTGACAGACGCCCTTATTCAGGGCGACTTAGGTAATAAGTTATCACAATATAGGAAAGAGATTACAATACAGCAAAGAAAAAAAAAGCAGTACAGTTTTGTTTGGGGATTTTTTTTTGTTTCTGTTTGCACTTTGTCAAATGAAACGGTTTTTTAGTGCACAGTGTGTTTGTTTTTGTAGGTTGTATGCATGTGTGCTTTGTATTTGTAGTGTATATGTGCAACTACTGTTACAAACTGCAAAAGATATTCGCCTTGCTTCACTCGGCACCATACATTTTCAGTCTTGGCTACTTTGCTCTGTTTTAATAGTTTTAATTGATTTAAATCATGTTTGTAATGTAAACTATTTCCTGTGACGTCAGACCTTAGGTACCTCTTGACTGTAATAAACAAATACATTCTCAGCTTCACAATGTGTCCACAAGTGTTCAACAGTCCAGACCTACAGTTTCCAGTCGCAAGCAAGCAAAGAAAATAAGTGACAATACATAAACGTATCCAGTGTTTAAACGTTCTGCACGTCCATGGCATTCTAATGTTCAGTTAATACACTGTAAATATTTGTGTAGTATAATATACTTACAGCTATCCTGCAAGTTCTCTTCAGAGTTGCTGGTTCTTGGATTGGCAATTGCCGCTTTCACCCTGATCCTGACACAATCTTTCTTTCATTCTTTGGACTTCAGAGACTCATGCAGTGCATCCTACAAGGAAGGAACAAATACGTCAAATGCAATAGAGTATAAAACCAGTATGTTCTGATGTGCAAATATTAGAACTTTATAGGAGGTATGCTACTCAAAATTGAAAAGTATGCATTGTCACAATGCATTTCTGATAAAAATGTTGTTCTTCATTTCTGTTTAAAAACTTTCATGAACTGAATTGAAATAGAAATGTATTGCAAATGAAGTACCTGTGGCACAATAACCCTCTCTGGCCTGGACGATTTTGAACGTATCACAGTCTGATGCAAACAGATTATCTAGGTCCAAGGAGATGACAAAACAAAAAATAGGAGGGGAGTTCGACTCCTACCCCCACCCTCCAGGCCAGATAGGGGTTAAGATATTGCTCTACCCCATTTTTTGGAAGAAATCTGTATAATTTGAATAGGTTTTGGAGAGGTGTTGACTAGAAATTAGGATATCAGGTGTTTTATTTTTAAATAACTGACTAACTGATAGGTGTTACAGAAACTTGGTTGTCTAAGAGTGATGAGACAAATATAATATTAGTGGGTACAAACTGTATAGGAAAGACAGGCAGGACAGAAGAGGCGGAGGGGTAGCGCCATACATAAGAAATAGCCTTGAAGCCCAGGAGTTAAATCAGGACAAAGAAAACAATGCAGAATAATGGACACAAATTCAAAGGGCATAATAATAGGAGCATGCTATAGACCGCCAAATTCAGACGCTGAGATAAATAATCTGTTATACAATGACATTCGAAATGCGTGTAGAAAAGGAGAAGCCATACTAATGGGGGATTTCAAGTTGCCCCATATAAAATAGGAAATACGACGGACGGAATTGAAATGGTGGAAAAGACAAATGATTGCTTCCTAACGCAATTTGTCAAGGCACAGACTAGAGGGGAGGCATGCCTTGATTTGGTCTTTTCAAATAATGATGAAGACAGAATAACTAAAACAGAGGTCAGAGCGCCATTGGCAAACTCAGACCACAACATGGTCTAATTTGAAGTATTTTTTAAAACCCCAAAAGTAATGAGTAAAGCTAAGGTTTACAATTTTAGAAAAGCAAACTATGAAGGTATGAAACAGAGACTAACAGACATAGATTGGAGTAAAATAGAGAATACATCCACAGAAAAAGGATGGCTGTTTTTTAAAAATGTAGGCATAAAACAATTACATCCCAAAAGCAGACAAATCTAAATCTAAAACAAAATGGCCAAAATGGTTTAATAGATCAATTAAAAAAAAAAATTCAGCAAAAAAGGCACATTCAGAGCGTTTAAAAGGGACCAAAAACAAAGTACACAGAAAGAGTACTTGGAACTGAAAACACAAGTCAAAAATAAGTTAGAAAAGCCAAGAGAGAGATACAAATCAATATTGCTAAGGGGGCTAAAACCAATTCCAAAATGTTTTTCCAATATTATAACAGCAAGAGAACATTCAAAGAGGAGGTTAAATGTCTAAGAGACACAAATGGCAAAATCATAGATGAAGAAAAAAAAAATAGCATATTAAATGATTACTTTTCACAGGTTTTTACAATGGAGGACACGGACAACATGCCCGGCATATTGACCTGTTCCTATCCAATTTTAAATAACTTTAGCGACATTGTGGGAGAAGTATGAGTGGACAAGAACAACGCAGTTAGAAGCAGAAAGGAGGAATTACATCTTTAAATTGAATCTGGAGTTGCTTTAATCAGAAAACATTGCAGCTTAAAGCCTTAAAGCTGCGTGTATTTTTCTGATAACAAGCTGAAACTCGGAGCAGCTGATTCAAATTCCGCGGCGTTCTGGGACACGGGGAGGGGCGGAGCCCGCAGCACAAACACAAACAAAGGCAGTCAGGCTTCCCAGCGACAGCGTGTGGAAGCGACATCGTGTGAGAAGTACGAGTGGACAAGTACAACGCAGTTAGAAACAGTTTGAAAGCAGGTTGACAGCTGCAGAAGCTAAACTAAACTTCAAAAAATGGTCTTCAAGCCAGTAATCTGTGACAACTGCATGATGTGGGAAATCCGAGAAAACCCATCAGAGCTCAACCAAGTTTGTGTAAAGTGCTGCACGATCCAGGACTTGCTTCAGCGATTAAGCCTGCTAGAAAAGGAGCGGGAGGAAATGAGACAGCAACAGGAGCTTGAGGAGCTGACACACCCACAATTCATGGACCTCTGCACCCCTAGCAGACTGAAAGCCACCACAGAGATGGAAGAGAGTCGAAATAGCTGGGTTCAGATAGGCAGAAGCAGGGAAAAAAAGAAACTTCGTCAAACACAACCACCAGAAATCCAGACATCCAAAAAATTTGAGTCACTTCAACATTTAGATGACCAAAACCAACATCAAGAGAATGAAAGAAACAACATCCAGGACCCTATAAACAGTGCTGGCCAGGCAGCAAAAAGAAGGGAGGTCATGATTGTTGGGGACTCCATACTGAGAAACACAGCAAGTTCAGTTCGCAGTTTGGACCCCCTTACTACAACAGTGTGCTGCCTTCCAGGAGCCTCTGTCGAGCACATCACTGAGAATGTGGACAGGCTCCTAGAACGAACAGGAGACGACCCGGTAGTAGTCGTCCACATCGGTACAAACAACATTGGAAGAGACAGGCCAAGATCCCTGCAAAACAAATTCAGAGAGCTAGGAAGGAAATTAAAAAGACAAGACCAAAACTGTGGTATTTTCTGGGATACTGCCGGCGCCTTGCAAAGGACCATATGGACAGCTGGAAATACAAAATCAAAATGCATGGCTGAAATCGTGGTGCACACAGGAAGGCTTCACCTTTCTTGAACATTGGAGCACATTCTACAACAAGGACTATCTATACAGGTGGGACGGACTGCACTTAAACAGAAAGGGTACCAATCTACTCGGAGAAAGGATCCTTCAGGAGGTCCAGAAGCATTTAAACTAGAAAGGAAGAGGGGGAGAAAACAAAAAAAAAACAGAAGGGAGACCACATCAAAACAAGGGCAACTCAGGTAAGACCACTATTAAATGTATTTATCTTAATGCTAGAAGTCTCAGAAACAAAATGTTAGAACTTGAAGCTACTGCACTAACAAGTAACTACGATGTGATAGGTGTTACAGAAACCTGGTTGTCTGAGAGTGATGGAGACGAATATAATATTAGTTGGTACACACTGTATAGGAAAGACAGGCAGGACAGAAGAGGCAGAGGGGTAGCGCTATACATAAGAAATAGTCTTGAAGCCCAGGTGTTAAATCAGGACAAAGAAAACGATGCAGAATCAATATGGGTAAGAATAATGGACACATATTCAAAGGGTATAATAACAGGAGCATGCTATAGACCACCAAATTCAGACGCTGAGCAAAATAATCTGTTGTACAATGACATTCGAAATGCGTGTAGAAAAGGAGAAGCCATACTAATGGGGGATTTCAACTTCCCCCGTATAAAATGTGAAAACCCGATGGGGGGCACGACGGATGAAATTGAAATGGTGGAAATGAGAAATGACTGCTTCCTAACGCAATTTATCAAGGCACCGACTAGTCTTTTCAAATAATGAAAACAGAATAACTAAAACAGAGGTCAGAGAGCCATTGGCAAACTCAGACCACAACATGGTCTCATTTGAAATATTTTTTAAAACCCCAAAAGTAATGACTAAAGCTAAGGTTTACAATTTTAGAAAAGCAAACTATGAAGGTATGAAACGGAGAGAACCGAAGTAGATTGGAGTAAAAGAGAAAACATCCTTTAGCATAACGGAGGCAGAAGTGTTAAAGGGACTAGGAGCTCTTAAAATAAACAAATCCCCTGGGCAGATGAGATCCTCCCAATAGTACTCAAAGAAATGAAAGAAGTTATTTACAAACCGCTAACCAAGATCATGCAACAGTCTCTTGACACAGGGGTTGTACCGACAGACTGGAAAATCGCAAACGTAATTCCGATCCACAAAAAGGGAGACAAAACCAAACCATGTAACTACAGACCAATAAGCCTGACTTCCATTATATGTAAACTTATGGAAACTATAATAAGATCCAAAATGGAAATTTACCTATATCGTAACAATATCCCGGGAGACAGTCAGCATGGTTTTAGGAAAGGGAGATCGTGTCTAACTAACCTACTTGACTTTTTTGAGGATGCAACATTGAAAATGGATAATTGCAAAGCATACGACATGGTTTATTTAGATTTCCAGAAAGCTTTTGACAAAGTCCCGCATAAAAGATTAATTCTCAAACTGAACGCAGTAGGGATTCAAGGAAATGCATGCACATGGATTAGGGAGTGGTTAACATGTAGAAAACAGAAAGTACTGATTAGAGGAGAAACCTCAAAATGGAGCGAGGTAACCAGTGGTGTACCACAGGGATCAGTATTAGGTCCTCTGCTATTCCTAATCTACATTAATGATTTAGATTCTGGTATAGTAAGCAAACTCGTTAAATTTGCAGACGACACAAAAATAGGAGGAGTGGCAAACACTATTGCAGCAGCAAAGGTCATTCAAAATGATCTAGACAGCATTCAGTACTGGACAGACACATGGCAAATGAAATTTAATAGAGAAAAGTGTAAAGTATTGCATGCGGGCAATAAAAATGTGCATTATAAATATCATATGGGAGATAGTAAAATTGAAGAAGGGAACTATGAAAAAGACCTAGGAGTTTATGTTGACTCAGAAATGTCTTCATCTAGACAATATGGAGAAGCTATAAAAAAGGCTAACAAGATGCTTGGATATATTGTGAGAAGTGTTGAATTTAAATCAATGGAAGTAATGTTAAAACTCTACAATGCATTAGTAAGATCTCACCTAGAATATTGTGTTCAGTTCTGGTCACCCCGTTACAAAAAGGATATTGCTGCTCTAGAAAGAGTGCAAAGAAGAGCAATCAGAATTATCCCGGGTTTAAAAGGCATGTCGTATGCAGACAGGCTAAAAGAATTGAATCTATTCAGTCTTGAACAAAGAAGACTACGCGGCGATCTGATTCAAACATTCAAAATCCTAAAAGGTATAGACAATGTCAACCCAGGGGACTTCTTTGACCTGAAAAAAGAAACAAGGACCAGGGGTCACAAATGGAGATTAGATAAAGGGGCATTCAGAACAGAAAATAGGAGGCACTTTTTCACACCGGGAATTGTGAGGGTCTGGAACCAACTCCCCAGTAATGTTGTTGAAGCTGACACCCTGGGATCCTTCAAGAAGCTGCTCAATAAGGTACTAACAACCAAAGAAGCAATATGGGCTGAATGGCCTCCTCTTGTTTGTAAACTTTATGTTCTTATGTCAGTTGATTTTTACTGTCTATACAAACTACACTTTTCAGCCTTGATAGAACACCTGCAAAGAGCCACTGATTAGTACTTTAATATTGTACTGGATCATAACACTACATTTGCCTACAAATTCAGTGATGACAGAGAATATCATGTTATTGACCAGATCTTGTTTTTAGTAATTAAGCACTAGAAGCAAATTTCAGCTATGCGTTATACTTTCAGGAAAACAAAATGGAGCAAAAATGGTTCTATGTCTTTGATGTGGAACCATTTATCTGGTGCTGTTTGAAACCACATGTAAGATTCTGTATTTGTACTTTATAATCAGTTTAATAGTCCATGCAGTATTCTGGCAACTCTGTACTCATTTCTCTGCTGAATGTGCTTAGCGTTGACAACCATTCGAGCTTGTGTTGGTAAGTTTGTGGTACACTGGATGTTGTTGTAGACTGAATGATGAGAATATAGGGGTTAGAGAACATCAGCTTGCTCCTGGGTTCCCATGTGCTGCTTCTTGGTCTATGCATCACTAATGAGAGAGAATTTGTCCATATTACTAGATGTACATATTTTAAAAGAGTCATAAGAAACACGTGTGTGTACTTTTAAAGATGTTGAGGGTGTAACCACATATAAATTGTTGATTGTTCACTTTAACAAGCTAGTGTTGTTGATTTAGAGTGAGATGCAAAAGCAGCAGTAGTAAATGTGTGCTATTAAGATTGCAATGTAAACGAGTGAGATGTCGGTCGGATTGTTAAACTGGATCTCATTTTCAATGTGGTAGATCTATCTGTTGGGCATGATGAGATTGGGGTTTCATTAGCCTTTAATGTAAGATACAACCCCTGTGGGTACGAATGAGGCAGAGCATTTAGGATTTTTTTTTTTTTTTTTACAACACAAACACAAGCCAGTGTTTATTAAATTAATAAGAAAAAGGTAACGGGAACTCGGAGCAAATAAAAGACTGAAGTTATTTGTAAACCCCGGCGGCCACGACAAAGCCCAATAATGAACCCCCCTAGATAACCCCACAATTACGCTCCACACCCATGCTCACAATATCCAGCCATTCAGTAATTGCTCACTCCCTCCCTGGCCGAACAACCAACAATAGCCCCCAACACAACCCTGCCCAAAACACCTCCTCCTCCTGTTACATTAGTAAATGTGCTCCCTCTGTGCACAGAATATTATAGGCTACAGTGTAATTATTAGACTAACTGTCATGCACTTGGCTAAGAATGACATAAGAAAAGAGCGAGAGTCGAGAGTTAAAAATGTGCATTAGCTAGGTATTCGATGAAGCTTGGGTAAGGTCCCAGTGGTTAAAGACAAAGGCTTCATAACCAGGACTGCCGAGAGCCGTCATGGGCCACGGGGAAGGATTGGCATGTCCCACTGCCCTCCCCTCCATGGTACTACATTCATCCGACTTTGTAGTATACTGTAGTCTAAACCAAGCTTCTAAACAAAGCAGTGATACTTGCAATCTTAACAGTGTCTGAGGAAGATCATTTCAACCGATACATTATTTTGATAATGGGTTTGAAGGAAACTGTCAACGATGCCTAGAAGTTTCAATATCTCAATTAAAATCTGCAGCAGGATAGTTTACTTTCTCAAAGTAATTGTTTAAGTTATTTACAGTATTAAAACTTTTTTTTTAGGCAAGTGAATAAATATTTTTGTACAAACTCCACGTGTAATAGTCACTAATCGGAAGCTTACTTAACATCAAATAACATACGTTTTTAGCATAAACTACATTTTAATGGTGTTGCTATACACTATTTTATTTATCCCGTGCCAAAAATAAACCACTCATCTCTGCTCTTAACCAATAGCCTGTATTGGTAAATTTGTATTTTAAGCAATACCGATCATTCTGTAATTGTGTTTACCACCAGCTGAAGAAAGTACTTTAGTTTACACAATACCATTTTTCTAACAAACTGCTGCATCACGTTGTTTTGAGCAAATTATAAATCTTAATAGAATAATTCATACTGTGGTAAATATTGTGCAACTTTAGGGTTCTTTTAAAGTTTTTAAAAGTCTTAAAAAAAAAAATCCCAAAAAAACACAATATTGCTGTGGCTTTTTTCAGCTTTTTGGTGTAGTAAAATAAGAAATGCGAAAGTTCAAATCATTGTGTGAAAGGAAGTGTTTGACAGTGCCTGGATACACAATCATTACACAACAGAAGCACATTGGCTCGGTGTGCAGTATGACAGTTTTTCTTTTTAATGAGGTGGTGGGAACAAACAGTCTTGTGCAGAGCTAGTTTTAAAATATTTTATAGGAATATATATTTTTAAAAAAATCTCCCTTCATCAGGGACCCCCTTCGAGGCGTTGGGCCCCGGGGAAATTTCCCTCTCCTCTCGGTGGGCCTGTTCATACCAGGTGGTTCCCGGTTCAAATCCCAACTCGCACTGTGTGTGACCCAGAGCAAATCACTTCGTCTCCTTGTGTTAGCGTCTGCTAAAATGACTAATTAATATAAATAATAATAATAATAATAATAATAAATTAATTAAGAGGCGAAACTGCTTGATGCAGAAACTCCAGACCGCACCCAAATTCCCATTGAGAACGGGTAATAACCATTCGTTTTGACTGCTATGGCTTAATATTGTTTGGTACTGTACTGGAAGTTAAATAAAGGTTTTGTTGATTGATGGGCTACACTTGCATCAAGTGTCTGATTTATTACTAACACCTTCCAGGAATATTCTAAAACATTTGTGAGGTTTAAAAATCTTACACTCTTGAAAACGTATTCCAAGAAACCGTATTTCAGGGGTTCCAAATAGTATACAAAGAACCTTTTTAAACAGCAGGCTAAACAACCATAAATAAACGTTGAAATCTCGAAGGATTAATAAGAAACCCTAAAACACCCAAAGAACCCACAGGGGTTCTGATCTATAGAGCCTTCTAATACTAAAAAAGCCATGCAAATTGATTAAAAATCTCAGATTTTGTGCATGGCTCCACATTTGAAAGCCATATATTCAATTAGACTTCAGCAGTAAATACCGCGTTGGTGACTAAACATTCCGCTACTTATTAGCAATAAAGGTCACACTGTAGCGAGGGCTAAACTGAGTTTAAAATATAATTTATGGTAGCCATCTATGCCACTGAAGGCACTACCTTAATTTTAAGTTAAATATTTTAGGTGGTTATCACCAGGTTATTTTATTTGGGCCAGGGGATAAGGTCTTGACCAAATACAACACAAACACAATAAAAATGGCAGGGATGTAAAATAGTCAAATTTATTTAAAACACAATTTCGTTTCAATTCTCATATTGCACAAACTAGTGCTGTCTGTTAGTTACACCCAAATACTTCAATTCGATACATTGTTTCAGGGGTTCAGTTGTTCTCTCAGGCATTACACGGTTACATAGTTTACTATAGCAGCAACTCATTTAGAGCAAGAATACACTGTTTCATTTCTCTCTCGTATTCAGACACACACAGCACTAGACAAGACAGGAGGTTCCCAAATTAGACATAAAAACGATTTATGAAAATGTTTATTCTGTTTATTTTATTTATGCATATGACACACAATGTAAAAACATATTCATTTTTTGAAGAAAATGGGAAATGCATCAAGGTTTCTGTATTTGAAGTCACCCTGCATAATATTAAAATCTAAACTGTTTTTCTTTGTTTGCTCGTTTTTCCTTACATGTTGTAAACTACATAATTGTGTGTTTGCTTGCCTTTGCACTGAAATTGCATTGTATCCATTTTGTATGAAATATATGTATATATGAATATGTTAACATTTAAACTTTACCATTGTAAGCAAGAACAAAAAAGCTGTGAAACTGTTGCAGCTATATATCCATGTTATTTTTTAAATCACATATATACTAACTGTTACAGTTAGGGGCTACCAGCAATTCTAGACCTTTGCAATGGTTCTACTTGTGCAAATACTGTTACTTTATCACCTCCTTCCCTGCAAAGTAGAAAGAAGGCCTCACTATATTCCACTATAAAGAAAAAGAGAAAAACTATGTTAAATCAATATGGTTCTGCTAAAATATTCTGCTAATGTTAAATAGATCGATAATATAAAAACAATATAAATAGTTTTATTACCCGGAATGGGCAGTTAAAGGTGGGTTCTTTCAATAGTGTTATGTTGTTCCCACTTAGTTGTATTGTGTGTATCATTTTCATACTCTTTGCAGCTTCGGAACCCCGTGTTCCGGACTGTTTTGTCTATACAGCTGTTTATTGCACAGAATGAGCAGTTTGGTGGGTTGTTTTCAATAATGTTATGTTGTTCCCACTTAGTTGTATTGTGTGTATAATGTTTGTCGTCTTTGCACCTTAGGAACCCAGTGTTCCCGGGAGCTTTTTGGTGATAAAAAGGGTTCTGGCCCAGAACGGGTTAATGACAGCGAGTTATTAATCGGGTCTGATTGTTAAAATATTCTCCCCATATGTCTAACTTTTTATGCTGTTTTTAAAAGCAATTGAATTCATTAAAGTTCCGTTCTGGATTTTACCCCATCCCCAGTATTAGACTTGAGTTGAAAACAAAATAATCGGTTATAAATGAGTTAATAGTACGATCAGCTTACATTTTCGTCCTCACTGTCAGACTGAACTTGTAAAATATTACCAAAGGTGTTTTCAATCATTGTGTTTCTCTCTGATGACTTCCATTTTCAAACCATTTTAGGTCGTTGAAAAACTACAAGAAAAAAAAAAACGCTCTGAAGCACCTAAGGAGATTCCTTGGACGCTCTTTCAGTGTCAGATTGAGTTTATGAACACACCCTGTATCTTTCTAAAAAATTTGAATCAAAGGATTCTTTTCCTTTTTGGGAAAATAATTATGTAAACGTGCCTGAGAAGTAATTAGGCTATTTGTATTTAGCTATATAAGAACATAAGAACATAAGAAAGTTTACAAATGAGAGGAGGCCATTCAGCCCATCTTGCTCGTTTGGTTGTTAGTAGCTTATTGATCCCAGAATCTCATCAAGCAGCTTCTTGAAGGATCCCAGGGTGTCAGCTTCAACAACATTACTGGGGAGTTGGTTCCAGACCCTCACAATTCTCTGTGTAAAAAAGTGCCTCCTATTTTCTGTTCTGAATGCCCCTTTATCTAATCTCCATTTATGACCCCTGGTCCTTTTTTCTTTTTTCAAGTCAAAGAAGTCCCCCGGGTTGACATTGTCAATACCTTTTAGAATTTCGAACTTGAATCAGATCACCGCGTAGTCTTCTTTGTTCAAGACTGAACAGATTAAATTCTTTGAGCCTGTCTGCATACAACATGCCTTTTAAACCCGGGATAATTCTGGTTGCTTTTCTTTGCACTCTTTCTAGAGCAGCAATATCCTTTTTGTAACAAAGTGACCAGAACTGAACACAATATTTGATTTAAATTCAACACTTTTCACAATATGTCCAAGCATCTTGTTGGCCTTTTTTTTATAGCTTCCCCACATTGTCTAGATGAAGACATTTCCAAGTCAACATAAACTCCTAGTTCTTTTTCATAGATTCCTTCTTCAAATTTCAGTATCTGCCATATGATATTTATAATGAACATTTCTATTACCTGTGTGCAGTACCTTACACTTTTCTCCATTAACTGTAATTTGCCAGTTGTCGGCCCAGTTCTGAATGCTGTCATTATTATTATTTGTTTATATGGCAGGCGCCTTTATCCAAGGCGACTTACAGAGACTAGGGTGTGTGAACTATGCATCAGCTGCAGAGTCACTTACAACTACGTCTCACCCGAAAGACGGAGCACAAGGAGGTGAAGTGACTTGCTCAGGGTCACACAATGAGTCAGTGGTTGAGGTGGGATTTGAACCGGGGACCTCCTGGTTACAAGCCCTTTTCTTTAACCACTGGACCACACAGCCTCTAGATCATTTTGAATGATCTTTGCTGCAGCAGCAGTCTTTGCCACTCCTCCTATTTTTGTGTCATCTGCAAATTTAACAAGTTTGCTTACTATACCAGAATCTAAATCATTTATGTAGATTAGGAATAGCAGAGGACCTAATACTGATCCCTGTGGTACACCACTGGTTTTCTACATATTAACCACTCCCTAATCCATGTGCATGCATTTCCTTGAATCCCTGCTGCGTTCAATTTGAGAATTAATCTTATGTGTAACTTTGTCAAAAGCTTTTTGGAAATCTAAATAAACCATGTCATATGCTTTGCAATGATCCGTTGTCGATGTTGCATCCTCAAAAATGTATCCCTGTGCCTTACCATAACTAACTGTGCTTTACAATGCTTCGCTGTACTTTACTAGACCCCTCTGTGCTTCACCATAATTTGCTTGATTTGTCGTCCATTTCTGGTACTTTATGTCTAATGCTGAAAACTAGATTTTAGCAACCCAAAACAATGTAGAACTGACTTTGTCCCATCTGCTACGCTCAGTACAGCAGGTCACAGAGAAGCCAGTACAGACGCACTGATAGGCTGATTAAAACGCTTTAGGAGTATATATTATTATTTTTTTTTTAATTATATTTCACTGAGGTTTTTTTTTTTGCCCAAGTGCTTAGAAATACAAAAACGCCCATCTACAAAAGAAAGATGCATAGTTTGCGTCGCTTGCGTTGTGCAGTAGTTCACGAGGTTTCTTTCCTCCCCTCACCAACTGAAAAAGTGTCCCGATTTTTCACTCTTGCTATCTGGTCACCCTAGGTCAGCATGGCTAAATAAATATGCACACAGGTTTAAGAGTTTAGTTTAGTAGAAAGGCTCGAGTGAACAGAATTAAGACAGCTAGCCGAATGCTGACAAATAGCTTAAAATTGCTGTGGTTTGAAGAGATATGTGCGAGTTTCTGGAGTGTCATGACTATATAACTGCAAGCCCCGCAGCTCTATCCTGTGTAAGGTGAAGAGGAGACGAGAGGATCCTAACTAGTCAATGGTAAGTAACTGACGTACTTTCATTGTATTTAGTAATGCTTAAAATGTAAGATTGTGTTCTCGCTGGTTCGGCGACGCTGCCTATTTGACTTTTTAAAATGCATTCACTGCGAATATATGCAAGTACATTTATTTTCTGTATACTTAAAACATTTTAAACGGTTTACATGCGAGGTATATAGTGGTTGGGAGTGTTCCGTTGACAGTTTTCCATCTTAAATATTTTGAATGTGTACTGTAGCAATGGCGGGCATTGGCGAATTAAAATTGCTTTCAGCCTCTTGCAATTTCCCATTAAAAAAATAGGCATTTTATTTCTTGCAGTATTTCACACTATGAATTCTACTTTTATCAGCGCTGTGCATTTGGTTACTATGGCAACGGGGTCAAACATATTACGACTTTATCATGATTGGTGTTCGAGTCATGCTACATGACCTAGCAAAGGGACTTTTTTTGACCTGCAAAAAGAAACAAGGACCAGTGGCCACAAAAGCAGATTAGATAAAAGGGGCATTCAGAACAGAAAATAGGAGGCACTTTTTTACACAGAGAATTGAGGGTCTGGAACTAACTCCCCAGTAATGTTGTTGAAGCTGACACCCTGGGATCTTTCAAGAAGCTGCTTGATGAGATTCTGGGATCAATAAGCTACAAACAACCAAACGAGCAAGATGGGCTGAATGGCCTCCTCTCGTTTGTAAACTTTCTTATGTTTTTAAGTCAGTGGCATGTATCACGTTACAATGTATTAATAATTTGAAGGTAAGGTTTGCTGTTAACTTCTCCCGTATATATGAGTTAATTTTAAAGGGCAGCAAATATGGAAATTGCAAGTTCCTTTTCATTAGTGTGTCAACAATTTAAAAAGGTTTATAAAACTTGAAAAACATTGCTGAATGTGTCACTTAAGGCTGGTTAAAAAAAAAATAATAATAATTTCTGCTTGTTATCGTGCTGGCTGCAAAAAATGTCTGTTTAGCTGTTCCTGAGAGAATGTGAAAACGAAAGCAGCCATATTTAGCTGGAAACAAGGTATTCTCAGCACAGCTAAGATTTTAGTTTTGGTTGGAAGGCAGCAGGATCTTAACATGATTTTTAATTTTTTCTTGACAGACGCCATTATGCAGGGCGACTTAAGTAACAAGTTATCACAATATAGGAAAGAGATTACAATACAGCAAAGAAAAAAAAAGCAATACAGTTTTGTTTGGGGATTTTTTTTTTGTTTCTGTTTGCACTTTGTCAAATGAAACGGTTTTTGCAGTTATTGTGCACAGTGTGTTTGTTTTTGTAGGTTGTATGCACATGTGCTTTGTATTTGTAGTGTATATGTGTAACTACTGTTACAAACTGCAAAAGATATTTGCCTTGCTTCACTCGGCACCATACATTTTCAGTCTTGGCTACTTTGCTCTGTTTTAATAGTTTTAAATCATGTTTGTAATGTAAACTATTTCCTGTGACGTCAGACCTTAGGTACCTCTTGACTGTAATAAACAAATACTTTCTCAACTTCACAATGTGTCCACAAGTGTTCAACAGTCCAGACCTACAGTTTCCAGTCGCAAGCAAGCAAAGAAAATAAGTGACAATACATAAACGTATCCAGTGTTTAAACTTTCTGCACGTCCATGGCATTCTAATGTTCAGTTAATAAACTGTAAATATTTGTGTAGTATGATATACTTACAGCTGTCCTGCAAGTTCTCTTCAGAGTTGCTGGTTCTTGGATTGGCAATTGCCACTTTCACCCTGATCCTGACGCAATCTTTCTTTCATTCTCTGGACTTCAGAGACTCATGTAGTGCATCCTACAAGGAAGGAACAAATACAAAATGAAAGAAGTTATTTATAAACCGCTAACCAAGATCATGCAACAGTCTCTTGACACAGGGGTTGTACCGACAGACTGGAAAATAGCAAACGTAATACCAATCCACAAAAGGGGAGACAAATCCGAACCAGGTAACTACAGACCAATAAGCCTGACTTCTATTATATGTATATATATGGAAACTATAATAAGATCCAAAATGGAAAATTACACCGTGTAACAGATTTTTTTTTTTTTTTTTGGTTCCTGGGTAGTAAGTGTTATTTCCTAATTGCTTATGGCTCAAAAGTATAGAAAATGGCTATTATTCCCCACAAACTTTGCTTTTGTGACCAGGACAGTGATATTTTGAAATTTACCTATTTTCCAGAACATTCCAGATAGATTCAGTGCTGAGTAAACTTGGAGTAACTTCTAGAACTTTCTAGAACTTTCCAGTAATATAAATAGTAGTATAAATACGGGGGCCTTAAGCCCACCAGTTCAGTTTAGTTTAGTTCTAATTGCCTAAGTGGATACATATCTGGATACTACCCCAACCAAAAAGACCTCAACAACTTGATTAGAGATCTTGGTCTCACCAAGTCCAATGTCGAGCTTTTGACGTCTAGGCTCAAGCAGTGGAACTTGTTGGATGAAAGTGTGCAAGTCGCAGATCAGAGGAAGGGTCACCAACCTTTTTCCAGCTCCTTCACCCGTCAAGATGGGCTCTGCTTCTGCCACAATGTGACCAGTTTGTTCGAGGCAATCAGAATCGCCTGTAACCAGAACGAGTGGCGCCTCTACATGACAGCTCATCCAGGAGCCTCAAAGCCATGCTGCTCCATAATGGTAACAAGTACCCGTCTCTTCCCCTGGCTCACTCGGTACACCTCAAAGAGGATTACAACAGCATCAAGACCTTGCTGGACGCCTTGAAGTATGATGAGTACGGCTGGGAGGTCATAGGAGACTTCAAAATGGTGGCATTCCTGATGGGTCTCCAAGGCAGTTTTACCAAGTTTCCCTGCTATCTTTGCCTTTGGGACAGCAGGGACACCAAGGCTCACTACCACAGGCGGGACTGGCCACAGCGGACCGAGTTCTCTGTGGGGAGGAACAACGTCAAGTGGGAGCCACTGGTGGACCCCCGGAAGGTGCTGATGCCACCACTGCACATCAAATTGGGCCTTATGAAACAATTTGTCAGAGCTCTAGATAAGGAGTTGGCAGCCTTCAAGTACCTTCAAGACTTCTTCCCTAAGCTGTCTGAGGCAAAGGTCAAAGCCGGTGTCTTTGTTGGACCACAGATAAAGAAGATCCTGGAGTGCAATGAATTCCCCAAGAAGCTCACTAGTAAGGAGAAAGCGGCTTGGAACAGCTTTGTCGCAGTGGTTCGGGGCTTCCTGGGCAATCACAAGGCCGAAAACTATGTGGAGCTGGTTGAGACTCTGGTGAAGAACTACGGCACAATGGGCTGTAGGATGTTCCTCAAAGTCCATATCCTTGATGCTCATCTTGATAAATTCAAGGAGAACATGGGAGCGTACTCTGAGGAGCAAGGCGAGCTCTTCCACCAGGATATACTGGACTTTGAACGCCGCTACCAAGGACAGTATAACGAGAACATGATGGGAGACTACATTTGGGGGCTGATTTGTGAAAGTGATTTACAGTATAATCGTAAATCTTGAAAAACTACTCACTTCTAAATCTTTTGTAGTCATTTTTGTATTACTTTAATATAAATACATGTTCATTTGGATTCATATGTTGTTTTTTTCTGACTATGTGAACGAAAAGACACAAATTCGCCCGTTTTCTCATTGTAAATAGGTAAATTTCAAAATATTACTGTCCTGGTCACAAAAGCAAAGTTTGTGGGGAATAATAGCCATTTTCTATACTTTTGAGGCATAATCTCTTACTACCCAGGAACAAAAATTGTGTTACATAGTGTTACCTATATGGTCCTGGGAGACAATCAGCATGGTTTTAGGAAAGGGAGAACGTGTCTAACAAACCTGCATGACTTTTTTGAGGTTGCAACATTGAAAATGGATAAATTGCAAAGCATACGACATGGTTTATTTAGATTTCCAGAAAGCTTTTGACAAAGTCCCGCATAAAAGATTAATTCTCAAACTTAACGCAGTAGGGAGTCAAGGAAATGCATGCACATGGATTAGGGAGTGGTTGATATGTAGAAAACTAAGTACTGATTAGGAGAAACCTCAAAATGGAGCGAGGTAGCCAGTGGTGTACCACAGGGATCAGTATTAGGTCCTCTGCTATTCATAATCTACATTAATGATTTAGATTCTGGTATAGTAAGCAAACTCGTTAAATTTGCAGACAACGCAAAAATGGGAGAAGTGGCAAACACTGTTGCAGCATCAAAGGTCATTCAGAACTGGGCAGACACATGTAAAGTATTGCATGCAGGCAATAAAAATGTGCATTATAAATATCATATGGGAGATACTGAAATTGAAGAAGGGAGCTATGAAAAAGACCTAGGAGTTTATGTTGACTCAGAAATGTCTTCATCTAGACAATGTGGGGAAGCTATAAAAAAGGCCAACAAGATGCTCGACACCCTGGGATCCTTCAAGAAGCTGCTTGATGAGATTCTGGGATCAATAAGCTACTAACAACCAAACGAGCGAGATGGGCTGAATGGCCTCCTCTCGTTTGTAAACTTTATGTTCTTTTGTTCTAATACGTATCATTTTGATTGATGATCGCTTGTTGTCAAACGTTATGTTATGCAATAATATATAACTTAAATGCATTAGTTAGCATCTTCTGGAGGCAGTGTGAAAAGGGTAGGAAAGTAAATAAAATGACTTACAGCCTGATCCAGTTTTTTCTCGAAGAAATGGGAAATGTGTTACTAGCGATGCTAACAACTCCACATATTGCTTATGAGACGGGTACCCTTTAATAAGCAACATGATTAATATACACAAACATTTATGTTGTAATCTAGAAAATATTATAGCGGCCCAGTCAAAAGACAGAGACTTTGGATATTTATAATTGTAAACAGTTGCCTGTGCGTTTGTGTAGAACAGTCTATGTCTGTGTGTTGGAACTTTGTTAGAGACTTGGTCTGGCTTTAGTCCAATCATCAGCGTGCATTGCAGGTTGAGGTTTGGGGCTTGCAGATGTGTGGCGATGGTTGGTCGCCTGGTGTGGGAAAAGTGCGTTCTGCAGGGATTGGAGTGCGTTTGTCGCTCTCGCAGGTTATTGTGGGGTGTTGGTTGGCTGTGTGGGAGGGCGAAAGAGGGTAGATAAAAGTAACTGCAAAAGCTCTATTCTGTTGGATCCGGGATTTAAACTTACATTCTGAAGGAACTGAGATGGTCAAACAGCACTTGCAGCAAGGCTGTTTATCTTTGTCCTTTTTGCAGATTTAAGTTAGTCATCCTGATTTTGCAGGGCTTGTTCTCATCATTGGTGGAAACATGGGCAAAGCTCCTACAACTCCAGGATTTTCATGTACCTCGTGTAGAGGTGCATGCAGGTTTCGATTGGAAGGGCCTGGCAAGACTCTGAAAAAAGAATAAATAATGGAGTCACAAATTATGTAAATGTATAATAACTCAATCATTTAAAATGTGTTAGAAATGTGATTGATTACATTGTTTCAAAGTCACACTTAAAATGTATACCACAACAAAATGCATAGGTCACAATAAATTGTATCGGTAAATTGTTAAAAAGGAGAGGAAAAAGTCGCCAAAAACCAAAAGCACCAATTAAAACGTATTTACAGGTCAATGTGTGACGCGTTTGGCTTTTAACTTATTTTAATTGCCGGTTCTCATAACAGGGGGCACGGAATGTAGGCTATGGGGGGACGTGAAAAGCTTCAGGAAAAAATAGTTACGTCAAACGTATTATGTACTGTAACTGTATATTTGAATGGCTGTGTTTGAATGAAATCCTTACAGTTCTTATTTAAGGAGTTTAACGTAGTTTTTGGTACTTGGGGGTGGGTGTTGTGACGTAATTACCCAGACACCATAAACTGAGTCCCGCCCAAATATCCTTCCCTCTTTGCAGTCACCCTCCTTTCAAAAGCACATTCTGTCGCTCTCCACTCCAGAGCTGCTGACTCCGTCCACTTGTCACCTGTTGGCGCCTCTATCTCCATTATGTGGGTGACGTCACTCGCACACAGACACTCACGCAGGCAGGCAGGCAAGTCTGCCATTGAAACAGACATTCATTCACGCATGCAGCAGTACACGAAACAGGTACGCTTTATATGGTGTCAGGCACGCGTAACCTACTGTTTCATTTCGTACAGTTTATATATATATATATATATATATATATATTATATATTGTTTTTGCTCACATAATCAATTACTAAGTCCTGCAAACACTTGTATCTGCCTCATAGGCAGTAACCGGATGTTATCGAGTTTCGTATTAACTTGAAGGGAGGGAAGGCGGTCAGAATTCTCAATTTGAAAATCACAACATTCTTCTCAGGCGCCGCTTGATTTTCTTGGCCCGCTAAACTCCACCTATGACGTTTTTATAAAAAATAAATACAAATAAAACAGAATCTTAATTCTTAAAAGGAACACAAGAAATGAATAATACATTGGTATAAATACATTAATAAAGAGCGGTAAAAACCACTAACAACAATATACTGTAAAAACCGCTAACAATAGGTAACGTTATTATTTCAACCAGCAAATTAAAATATTGGCGGTATATATATATATATATATATAAGTGTAAAGGGATTTAATTACCAACCGCTTTCCTCCAAGTCAGGAACGCCTCTGACAATTATATTGAGATTTTCTCGAGGCAGAGACTCACGAGACATGTTGAACTGCCAATTTTAAAACGGTTCTTTAAAAGAACCCTTGGACTTGAGAATGAAAACGGTTCTATATGAAACCATTGAATGCTGTAAAGAACCCTTAAAGGGTGCAAAGAACCACTTTCTCTATGTTGTAGCTACGCCCCTGGACTGATGGTATTCTACCGACGCAAAAAAAAAAAACAAAAAAAAAAACCCCACACACCACACCTGAACAGAAGCAGACTTAATTACAGTAATACAGTATTAGGGGATGGGGTAAAAGCCGGAACGAGACGGAACGGTACTTTAATGAATTCAATTGCTTAAAAAAACAGTATAAAACGTTAGACATATGAGGAGAATATTTTAACAAATCAGAGCCGATTACTAACGCGCTGTCATTGACCCGTTCCGGGCCAGAACCCTTTTTATCACCAAAAAGCGCCCGTAACACTGGGTTCTGAAGGTGCAAAGACGACGAAAATTACACACACAATACAACTAAGTGGGAACAACATAACACTATTGTAAAAACCCACCAAACCGACCTTTAACTGCTGCCCATTCCGTGCAATAAACAGCTGTATAGACAAAACCGTCCGGAACACGGGGTTCCGAAGGAATACAGAGCATGAAATTGATACACACAATACAACTAGGACATCATAACACTATTGAAAAAAAAACATCTTTCATTTCCCATTGCGTGCAATAAACAGCTTGATTAATAAAGCTGCCCAGAAGATGAAAAATAAGATGCACATAATACAGTGAGTAACATACTTACAAAAACTGTCCGAAGTGTTAACCGACCTTTAATTGCCGATTCCCTGCATGAAATGGGTTAATATGAATCGATCTACTGCAAATTCAAATAATGGGTATTCAGCGAAAAATGGGACTTTACAGAGCGTTTAAAAGGGACCAAAAACAAAGTACACAGAAAGAGTACTTGGAACTGCAAACACAAGTCAAAAAGGAAGCTAGAAAGGCCACGAAAGAGATAGAAATCAATATTGCTAAGGGGGCTAAAACCAATTCCAAAATGTTTTTCCAATATTATAACAGCAAGAGAACATTCACAGAGGAGGTTAAATGTCTAAGAGACACAAATGGCAAAATCATAGATGAAGAAAAAAAATAGCAAATATATTAAATGATTACTTTTCACAGGTTTTTACAAAGGAGGACACGGACAACATGCCTGACTTGTTGACCTGTTCCTATCCAATTTTAAATAACTTTAGTATAACACAGGCAGAAGTTTTAAAGGGACTAGGAGCTCTTAAAATAAACAAACCCCCTGGGCCTGATGAGATCCTCCCAATAGTACTCAAAGAAATGAAAGAAGTTATTTACAAACTGCTAACCAAGATCATGCAACAGTCTCTTGACACAGGGGTTGTACCGACAGACTGGAAAATAGCAAACGTAATACCGATCCACAAAAAGGGAGACAAAACCAAACCGTGTAACTACAGACCAATAAGCCTGACTTCTATTATATGGAAACTTATGGAAACTATAATAAGATTCAAAATGGAAATTTACCTATATGTTAACAGTATCCTGGGAGAGAGTCAGCATGGTATTAGGAAAGGGAGATCGTGTCTAACTTACCTACTTGACTTTTTTGAGGATGCAACATTGAAAATGGATAATTGCAAAGCATACGACATGGTTTATTTAGATTTCCAGAAAGCTTTTGACAAAGTCCCGCATAAAAGATTAATTCTCAAACTGAACGCAGTAGGGATTCAAGGAAATGCATGCACATGGATTAGGGAGTGGTTAACATGTAGAAAACAGAAAGTACTGATTAGAGGAGAAACCTCAAAATGGAGCGAGGTAACCAGTGGTGTACCACAGGGATCAGTATTAGGTCCTCTGCTATTCCTAATCTACATTAATGATTTCGATTCTGGTATAGTAAGCAAACTTGTTAAATTTGCAGATGACACAAAAATAGAAGGAGTGGCAAACACTGTTGCAGCAGCAAAGGTCATTCAAAATGATCTAGACAGCATTCAGAATTGGGCAGACACATGGCAAATGAAATTTAATAGAGAAAAGTGAAAAGTATTGCATGCAGGCAATAAAAATATCCCGCGCTTAAAAGGCATGTCGTATGCAGACAGGCTAAAAGAATTGAATCTATTCAATCTTGAACAAAGAAGACTACGCGCCGATCTGATTCAAACATTCAAAATCCTAAAAGGTATACACAGTGTCGACCCAGGGGACTTCTTTGACCTGAAAAAAATTAGGCATTTCATTTCTTACAGTATTTCACACTATGAATTAATACTTTTAATCAGCGCTGTTCATTTGGTTACTATGGCAACACGGTCAAACATATAATGACTTTATCATGATTGGTGTTCGAGTCATACTACAAATGACCAAGCAAGGGGACTTCTTTGACCTGAAAAAAGAAACAAGGACCAGGGGTCACAAATGGAGATTAGATAAAGGGGCATTCAGAACAGAAAATAGGAGGCACTTTTTTACACAGAGAATTGTGAGGGTCTGGAACCAACTCCCCAGTAATGCTGTTGAAGCTGACACCCTGGGATCCTTCAAGAAGCTGCTTGATGAGATTCTGGGATCAATAAGCTACTAAAAACCAAACGAGCAAGATGGGCTGAAATAGCCTCCTCTCGTTTGTAAACTTTATGTTCTTATGTCAGTTGATTTTTACTGTCTATACAAACTACACTTTTCAGCCTTGATAGAACACCTGCCAAGAGCAACTGATTAGTACTTTAATATTGTACTGGATCATAACACTACATTTACCTACAAATTCAGTGATGACAGAGAATATCATGTTATTGACCAGATCTTGTTTTTAGAAATTAAGCACTAGAAGCAAATTTCAGCTATGTGTTATACTTTCAGGAAAACAAAATGGAGCAAAAATGGTTCTATGTCTTAGATGTGGAACCGTTTATCTGGTGCTGTTTGAAACCACGTGTAAGATTCTGTATTTGTACTTTATAATAATCAGTTTACTAGTCCATGCAGTATGCTGGGAACTCTGTACTCATTTCTCTGCTGAATGTGCTTAGCGTTGACAACCATTCACGCTTGTGTTGGTAAGTTTGTGGTACACTGGATGTTGTTGTAGACTGAATGATGAGAATATAGGGGTTAGAGAACATCAGCTTGCTCCTGGGTTCCCATGTGCTGCTTCTTGGTGCATCACTAATGAGAGATAATTTGTCCATATTACTAGATGTACATATTTTAAGAGTCATAAGAAACGTGTGTGTACTTTTAAAGATGTTGACGGTGTAACCACATATAAATTGTTGATTGTTCACTTTAACAAGCTAGTGTTGTTGATGAGACTGTTTTTAGAGTGAGATGCAAAAGTGGCAGTAGTAAATGTGTGCTATTAAGATTGCAATGTAAACGAGTGAGATGTCGGTCGGATTGTTAAACTGGATCTAATTTTCAATGTGGTAGATCTATCTGTTGGGCATGATGAGATTGGGGTTTCATTAGCCTTTAATGTAAGATACAACCCCTGTGGGTACGAATGAGGCAGAGCATTTAGGATTTTTTTTTTTTTACAACACAACACAAGCCAGTGTTTATTAAATTAATAGAAAAAGGTAACAGGAACTCGGAGCAAATAAAAGACTGAAGTTATTTGTAAACCCCGGCGGCCACGACAAAGCCCAATAATGAACCCCCCTAGATAACCCCACAATTACGCTCCACACCCATGCTCACAATATCCAGCCATTCAGTAATTGCTCACTCCCTCCCTGGCCGAACAACCAACAATAGCCCCCAACACACCCCTGCCCAAAACACCTCCTCCTCCTGTTACATTAGTAAATGTGCTCCCTCTGTGCACAGAATATTATAGGCTACAGTGTAATTATTAGACTAACTGTCATGCACTTGGCTAAGAATGACATAAGAAAAGAGTGAGAGTCGAGAGTTAAAAATGTGAATAAGCTAGGTATTCGATGAAGCTTGGGTAAGGTCCCAGTGGTTAAAGACAAAGGCTTCATAAGCAGGGCTGCCGAGAGCCGTCATGGGTCACGGGGAAGGATTGGTATGTCCCGTTGCCCCCCCCCCCCCTCCATGGTAATACATTCATCCGACTTTGTTGTATACTGTAGTCTAAACCAAGCTTCTAAACAAAAGCAGTGATACTTGCAATCTTAGCAGTGTCTGAGGAAGATCATTTGAACCGATACATTATTTTGATAATGGGCTTGAAGGAAACTGTCAATGATACCTAGAAGTTTCAATATCTCAATTAAAATCTGCAGTAGGATAGTTTACTTTCTCAAAGTAATTGTTTAAGTTATTTACAGTATTAAAACTTTTTCTTTAGGTAAGTGAATAAATATTTTTGTACAAACTCCACGTGTAATAGTCACTAATCGGAAGCTTACTTAACATCAAATAACATACGTTTTTAGCATAAACTACATTTTAATGGTGTTGCTATACACTATTTTATTTATCCCGTGCAAAAATAAACCACTCATCTCTGCTCTTAACCAATAGCCTGTATTGGTAAATTTGTATTTTAAGCAATACCGATCATTCTGTAATTGTGTTTACCACCAGCTGAAGTACTTTAGTTTACACAGTACCATTTTTCTAACAAACTGCTGCATCATGTTGTTTTGAGCAAATTATAGATCTTAATAGAATAATTCATACTGTGGTAAATATTGTACAACTTTAGGGTTCTTTTAAAGTTTTTAAAAGTCTTAAAAAAAACCCCAAAAAAAACACAAATATTGCTGTGCCTTTTTTCAGCTTTTTGGTGTAGTAAAATAAGAAATGCAAAAGTTCAAATCATTGTGTGAAAGGAAGTGTTTGACAGTGCCTGGACACACAATCATTACACAACAGAAGCACATTGGCTCGGTGTGCATTATGGCAGGTTTTCTTTTTAATGAGGTGTTGGGAACAAAGAGTCTTGTGCAGGGGTAGTTTTAAAATATTTTATAGGAATATATATTTTAAAAAAAATCCCCCTTCATCGGGGACCCCCTTCAAGGCGTTGGGCCCCGGGGAAATTTCCCTATCCTCTCGGTGGGCCTGTTCATACCAGGTGGTTCCCGGTTCAAATCCCAACTCGCACTGTGTGTGACCCAGAGCAAATCACTTCGTCTCCTTGTGCATCGTCCTTGAGACGTAAAACCGAGGTCCTATTGGAGGTGACTGTGATGCATAGCTTAATATTGTTTGGTACTGTACTGGAAGTTAAATAAAGGTTTTGTTGATTGATGGGCTACACTTGCATCAAGTGTCTGATTTATTACTAACACCTTCCAGGAATATTCTAAAACATTTGTGAGGTTTAAAAATCTTACACTCTTGAAAACGGATTCCAAGAAACCGTATTTCAGGGGTTCCAAATAGTATACAAAGAACCTTTTTAAACAGCAGGCTAAACAACCATAAATAAACGTTGGAATCTCGAAGGATTAATAAGAAACCCTAAAACACCCAAAGAACCCACAGGGGTTCTGATCTGTAGAGCCTTCTAATACTAAAAAAAGCCATGCGAATTGATTAAAACTCACAGATTTTGTGCATGGCTCCACATTTGAAAGCCATATATTCAATTAGACTTCAGCAGTAAATACCGCGTTGGTGACTAAACATTCCGCTACTTATTAGCAATAAAGGTCACACTGTAGCGAGGGCTAAACTGAGTTTAAAATATAATTTATGGTAGCCGCCTATGCCACTGAAGGCACTACCTTAAAATTAAGTTAAATATTTTAGGTGGTTATCACCAGGTTATTTTATTTGGGCCAGGGGATAAGGTCTTGACTAAATACAACACAAACACAATAAAAATGGCAGGGATGTAAAATAGTCAAATTTATTTAAAACACAATTTCCTTTCAATTCTCATATTGCACAAACTAGTGCTGTCTGTTAGTTACAGCCAAATACTTCAATTCGATACATTGTTTCAGGGGTTCAGTCATTCTCTCAGGCATTACACGGTTACATAGTTTACTATAGCAGCAACTCATTTAGAGCAAGAATACATTGTTTCATTTCTCTCTCGTATTCAGACACACAGCACTAGACAAGACAGGAGGTTCCCAAATTAGACATAAAAACGATTTATGAAAATGTTTATTCTGTTTATTTTATTTATGCATATGACACACAATGTAAAAACAAATTCATTTTTTGAAGAAAATGGGAAATGCATCAAGGTTTCTGTATTTGAAGTCACCCTGCATAATATTAAAATCTAAACTGTTTTTCTTTGTTTGCTCGTTTTTCCTTACATGTTGTAAACTACATAATTGTGTGTTTGCTTGCCTTTGCACTGAAATTGCATTGTATTCATTTTGTATGAAATATATGTATATATGAATATGTTAACATTTAAACTTTATCATTGTAAGCAAGAACAAAAAAGTTGTGAAACTGTTGCAGCTATGTATCTGTGTTATTTTTTTAAATCACATATATACTAACTGTTACAGTTAGGGGCTACCAGAAATTCTAGACCTTTGCAATAGTTCTACTTGTGCAAATACTGTTACTTTATCACCTCCTTCCCTGCAAAGTAGAAAGAAGGCCTCACTATATTCCACTATAAAGAAAAAGAGAAAAACTATGTTAAATCAATATGGTTCTGCTAAAATATTCTGCTAATGTTAAATAGATCGATAATATAAAAACAATATAAATAGTTTTATTACCCGGAATGGGCAGTTAAAGGTGGGTTCTTTCAATAGTGTTATGTTGTTCTCACTTAGTTGTATTGTGTGTATCATTTTCGTACTCTTTGCAGCTTCGGAACCCCGTGTTCCGGACTGTTTTGTCTATACAGCTGTTTATTGCACAGAATGAGCAGTTTGGTGGGTTGTTTTCAATAATGTTATGTTGTTCCCACTTAGTTGTATTGTGTGTATAATGTTTGTCGTCTTTGCACCTTAGGAACCCAGTGTTCCCAGGAGCTTTTTGGTGATAAAAAGGGTTCTGGCCCAGAACGGGTTAATGACAGCGAGTTATTAATCGGGTCTGATTGTTAAAATATTCTCCCCATATGTCTAACTTTTTATGCTGTTTTTAAAAGCAATTGAATTCATTAAAGTTCCGTTCTGGATTTTACCCCATCCCCAGTATTAGACTTGAGTTGAAAACAAAATAATCGGTTATAAATGAGTTAATAGTACGATCAGCTTACATTTTCGTCCTCACTGTCAGACTGAAGATCTTGTAAAATATTACCAAAGGTGTTTTCAATCATTGTGTTTCTCTCTGATGACTTCCATTTTCAAACCATTTTAGGTCGTTGAAAAACTACAAGAAAAAAAAAACGCTCTGAAGCACCTAAGGAGATTCCTTGGACGCTCTTTCAGTGTCAGATTGAGTCGCTTAACATAAAGTTAAAAATATCAATAAAACTGCACGCGCCATAAAAACAGCAGAATAGTAAGAATCACATAAGAATGGAAACGATAGATCATAAATTAATTTTCAGTCTTGACAAATTGCAACAGGTGAGACCTCCAACAGAGCCAGGGACAGCGTTCAACAGTACAAGGGCCCTACAACTGAATGCTCTACCTGTGTTTTACTTGAAAGCCCTTGGGAATGTAAGGGCCCTTCAGGGCTTCATAGGTTAGCAGCAGGACCTTAAACCCACTCGTAGACCGCACCGGGAACCCATTTAGGGCTGCTAGCACAGGGGAGATATGTTCAAGTGTATTTGTTCTGTTGGAACCCTGGCCGCAGCTAAATAAACATGGATATTAACTTGCGATATGGTTGGTAGAGTAATCAACAAAACAGAGTTTTTTTTAAAAAAAGGTCAAGTTCTCTATTTTATTCAACATAGCAAAATCTGATGCATTTAAATCATTTGTTTCAGATATGGGATAGTTTACAGAGTGTCTTGGATTGAAGTTATTTTTAACAAGTTGTTACTACCTAGGCAACTGCCTAAACTTGTGCCAAACTATAATTGGGGTATAGAAATAGCAATAGTGGCCAACCTGGGGGAAACAAGCAAACACAAAATCAGTATAAATATACACTATCAAAACCAAACACAAATGAAACACAGCCACATTATCAACACCAAGCAAATCAAATTATATTGTAACAAGAAACCACAAGCAGCATGCAACAAACATATTCCTTAATCTAATTCATAGCACACAGTTTTAAAAAGATTTAAAACCTTTTCAAACAGTTAAAGCACATGACTTATCTGAGGTATCCTTCCAAACAAAGCTTCCCCAATGCCACAGGTGTTCTCAGTTTATACAAATAAAATCCAGGGTGTGTCCACCAGAGGGAACTCTAACTTAACCCATTTTCTGCCAAACTGGCCACATGAGTTTGAACTTTTAGTTCCCTTTTTGGATTCTTGGCTCACCTCTTATTCTCATTTCTTTCATTTCATTTTTTATAATGATCAAAAAGATGACATACCAAAATGTTATAGTGTCTTATGAACACCTCCTGTGTCTGCTGACTTTCATTCCAGCTTAACTCCCAGTTAACTAGACCCTTCATTTCACGGATCATTTTTAATAGCCAGTTTATACTTGTTTTCAGCTTTAAAGTTGGAGATTTCAAGTTAGCTATAACATTTTATCAGTCCACTAACTTGAACTCTGCAACTGTTTAGAGCTGAAAAACAATTAAAGGGTCTAATTAAGCCAATTATCAGTTTAATTGTTAATATTAAAGCTTTTCTGACCGTCGGGGATCGCTTTTGTGGAGGGATTTTAACTTTTCGACTTATTCCGAGCAAAAATCAGAAATGTCCAGGAAGGGTTGTAAAACCCTAATTCAGACAGTATGAAGGATGCAAATTAAGTGGGAACCTAATTAATATTCACTCTCAAACGTAATTTACAATTTATCTTCTCTTATTTGATTTTGCTGTTACTACTAACTTTATTGTAATTTTAACTGCTTTTATATGTAATGTGATATTTTGTAACAACTGTAAGCCGCCCTGGCTAAGGGCATCTAAGAAATACATTAAAAAAAAAGCTACAGTAAAATAGGAGCTCTCTAAAAATTTACTTTTTTTTCCTCTTTGTCCTGATGTACTTGATTTATTATTGTGTTCTATTAAATGTCTCCTCTCTGCATGTCCTGAAACATGCGTCTGTTTTATTTTTCTCCGCCTTTACTATTATTATTATGATTTATTTCTTAGCAGACGCCCTTAAGGCACCGACGAGAGGGGAAGCATGCCTTGATTTAGTCTTTTCAAATAACGAATACAGAATAACTAAAACAGAGGTAAGAGAGCCATTGGCAAACTCAGACCACAACATGGTCTCATTTGAAATGTTTTTTTAAAACCCCAAAAGTAATGACTAAAGCTAAGGTTTACAATTTTAGAAAAGCAAACTATGAAGGTATGAAACAGAGACTAACATAAGTAGCTTGGTGTAAAATAGAGAAAACATCCACAGAAAAAGGATGGCTGTATTTTAAAAATGTAGCACTAGAGGCGCAAAACAATTACATTCCAAAAGTAGACCAATCTAAATCTAAAACAAAATAGCCAAAATGGTTTAATAGATCAATTAAAAAAAATATTCAGCAAAAAAAGGCACTTTACAGAGCGTTTAAAAGGGACTAAAAACAAAGTACACAGAAAGAGTACTTGGAACTGCAAACACAAGTCAAAAAGGAAGTTAGAAAGGCCAAGAGAGAGATAGAAATCAATATTGCTAAGGGGGCTAAAACCAATTCCAAAATGTTTTTCCAATATTATAAAAGCATGAGAACATTCAAAGAGGAGGTTAAATGTCTCAGAGACACAAATGGCAAAATCATAGAAGAAAAAAAAAAATAGCAAATATATTAAATGATTACTTTTCACTGGTTTCTACAAAGGAGGACACGGACAACATGCCCCACATTTCAACCTGTTCCTATCCAGTTTTAAATAACTTTAGCATAACAGAGGCAGAAGTGTTAAAGGGACTAGGAGCTCTTAAAATAAACAACTCCCCTGGGCCGGATGAGATCCTCCCAATAGTACTCAAAGAAATGAGAGAAGTTATGTACAAACCGCTAACCAAGATCATGCAACAGTCTCTTGACACAGGGGTTGTACCGACAGACTGGAAAATTGCAAACGTAATACCGATCCACAAAAAGGGAGCCAAAACCGAGCCAGGTAACTACAGACCAATAAGCCTGACTTCTATTATATGTAAACTTATGGAAACTATAATAAGATCCAAAATGGAAAATTACCTTTATGGTAACAATATCCTGGGAGACAGTCAGCATGGTTTTAGGAAAAGGAGATCATGTCTAGCTAACCTGCTTGATTTTTTTTAAAGGATGCAACATCGACAATGGATAATTGCAAAGCATACAACATGGTTTATTTAGATTTCCAGAAAGCTTTTGACAAAGTCCCGCATAAAAGATTAATTCTCATACTGAACGCAGTAGGGATTCAAGGAAATGCATGCACATGGATTGGGGAGTGGTTAACATGTAGAAAACAGAAAGTACTGATTAGAGGAGAAACCTCAAAATGGAGCGAGGTAACCAGTGGTGTACCACAGGGATCAGTATTAGGTCATCTGCTATTCCTAATCTACATTAATGATTTAGATTCTGGTATAGTAAGCAAACTTGTTAATTTGCAGATGACACAAAAATAGGAGGAGTGACAAACACTGTTGCAGCAGCAAAGGTCATTCAAAATGATCTAGGCAGCATTCAGAACTGGGCAGACAGATGGCAAATGAAATTTAATAGATAAATGTAAAGTATTGCATGCAGGCAATAAAAATGTGCATTATAAACATCATATGAGAGATACTGAAATTGAAGAAGGGAACTATGAAAAAGACCTAGGAGTTTATGTTGACTCAGAAATGTCTTCATCTAGACAATGTGGGGAAGCTATAAAAAAGGCCAACAAGATGCTTGGATATATTGTGAGGGTCTGGAACCAACTCCCCAGTGATGTTGTTGACGCTGACACCCTGGGATCCTTCAAGAAGCTGCTTGATGAGATTCTGGGATCAATAAGCTATTAACAACCAAACGAGCAAGATGGGCTGAATGGTCTCCTCTCGTTTGTAAACTTTCTTATGTTCTTCTTCTTATGTTCTTATCCAGGGCGACTTACAGTTGTATACAAAAAATACATCAATAGTTACAGTGCAAATCAAACCTGTCCATTGATTGAAATCCTGAAATGAAGAATAAACTGTAATTTAAGTCACAGCTGCCTCTCTTTGGGCTTCCCTTGATTTTGCTGATCCACTCGGATGCCTCTTGGAGCAGCCTAATCAACAGCACTGTCCTCTCTACTGTGCACACTCACTATCATACACTATGGTTTAATATGCTTTACCATACCTCTGTGCTTTACAATGCTTCCCTATGCTTTATCATACCTCTCTGCTTTACAATACACCCCTGTGCTTAACAATAGCTCTCTAGCCTTTACAATGCTTTAGTGTGCTTTACCGTACCAATCTCCGCTATACCATACCTATCTGTGCTTTACAATGTTTCCCTGTGCTTTACAATGCTTCTCTATGCTTTACCAGACCTCTCTGTGCTTTACAATGCTTCCCTATGCTTTACCAGACCTATGTGCTTTACAATGCTTCCCTATGCTTTACCAGACCTCTGTGCTTTACAATGCTTCTCTATGCTTTACCAGACCTCTGTGCTTCCCTGTGCATTGCCATACCTTTGTGCTTTACAATGCCTCTGTGCTTTAAAATACTTCCCTAAACTGCACTAGATCTCTGTGCTTCCCCTATGCTTTGCCAGACATCGGTTCTTTAAAATGCTTGCATCTGCTTTATCATACCTCTCTGTGCTTTAAAAGGCTTCCCTATGCTTTGCCAGACCTCTGTGCTCTATAACGTTTCCTTGTGCTTTAAAAACATTAGAAAGTTTACAAACGAGAGGAGGCCATTCAGCCCATCTTGCTTGTTTGGTTGTTAGTAGCTTATTGATCCCAGAATCTCATCAAGCAGCTTCTTGAAGGATCCCAGGGTGTCAGCTTCAACATCAGCTTCAAGTCTCTGTGTAAAAAAAAAAGTGCTTCCTCTTTTGTGTTCTGAATGCCCCTTTATCTAATCTCCATTTGTGACCCCTGGTCCTTGTTTCTTTTTTCAGGTTGAAAAAATCCCCTGAGTCGACATTGTCAATAACTTTTAGAATTCTGAACTTGAATCAGATCACACAGAAGTCTTCTTTGTTCAAGACTGAACAAATTCAATTCTTTGAGCCTGTATGCATACAACATGCCTTTTAAACCCGGGATAATTCTGGTTGCTCTTCTTTGCACTCTTTCTCGAGTAGCAATATCATTTTTGTAACAAAGTGACCAGAACTGTACACTATATTTGATTTAAAATCAACACTTTTCACAATATGTCCAAGCATCTTGTTGGCCTTTTTTTTATAGCTGCCCCACATTGTCTAGATGAAGACATTTCCAAGTCAACATAATTATTTTTCATAGATTCCTTCTTCAAATTTCAGTATCTGCCATATGATATTTATAATGAACATTTCTATTACCTGTGTGCAGTACCTTACATTAACTGTAATTTGCCAGTTGTCTGCCCAGTTCTGAATGCTGTCATTATTATTATTTGTTTATTTAGCAGGCGCCTTTATCCAAGGTGACTTACAGAGACTAGGGTGTGTGAACTATGCATCAGCTGCAGAACCACTTAATTACATCTCATCCGAAAGACGGAGCACAAGGAGGTTAAGTGACTTGCTCAGGGTCACACAGTGAGTCAGTGGTTGAGGTGGGATTTGAACCGGGGACCTCCTGGTTACAAGCCCTTTTCTTTAACCACTGGACCACACAGCCTCTGCATGCACATGGATTAGGGAGTGGTTAACATGTAGAAAACAGAAAGCACTGATTGGAGGAGAAACCTCAAAATGGAGTGAGGTAACCAGTTGTGTACCACAGGGATCAGTATTAGGTCCTCTGCTATTCCTAATCTACATTAATGATTTCGATTCTGGTATAGTAAGCAAACTTGTTAAATTTGCAGACGACACAAAAATAGAAGGAGTGGCAAACACTGTTGCAGCAGCAAAGGTCATTCAAAATGATCTAGACAGCATTCGGAACTGGGCAGACACATGGCAAATGAAATTTAATAGAGAAAGGTGAAAAGTATTGCATGCAGGCAATAAAAATATCCCGCGCTTAAAAGGCATGTCGTATGCAGACAGGCTAAAAGAACTGAACCTATTCAATCTTGAACAAAGAAGACCGTGCGGTGATCTGATTCAAGTTCAAAATTCTAAAGGGTATTGACAATGTCGACCCAGGGGACTTTTTCGACCTGAAAAAAGAAACAAGGACCAGGGGTCACAAATGGATATTAGATAAAGGGGCATTCAGAACAGAAAATAGGAGGCACTTTTTTACACAGAGAATTGTGAGGGTCTGGAACCAACTCCCCAGTAATGTTGTTGAAGCCGACACCCTGGGATCCTTCAAGAAGCTGCGTGATGATATTCTGGGATCAATAAGCTACTAAAAACCAAACGAGCAAGATGGGTTGAAATAGCCTCCTCTCGTTTGTAAACGTTCTTATGTTCTTATGTTTTTGAGAAAAAGGAAAACTGCACCATTGGGCAGCTGGCTATCTATCTATTGTAGCGTGTACGGGGGAAGGCAGCAGTAGGGCTGGTATGTGATGTAATCACACACAAAGACATAAGCCTGATATACGCTCCTTGCAAGGGAGCCGGCTCTTTTGTACAGCGGTATCGGTGCTATGCTTTTGTGCGAGAGGTCCCGGGTTCGCGCCCGCCCTCTGCTTCTGTGTTGATTGCCTCGCCCTGTGTGATGCGCCTGCCTGCGGGAACCAAGATCGCTACATTGGTATCGGAAGTGGACGTAGGTACGCACTCTTTGGACTGTAGCCTGGTTAGCAAGTCCGGGGCAGACTTGAGGCTGGCAGGGGAGAGTGTAGCGTGCACTGGGTAAGGCAGCAGTAGGGCTTGTAGGTGACGTAATCACACTTGCCTGCGGGAACCAAGATCGCTAGCGATGCTGGGGTAGAGGGGGTAGAGGGAGGAGAATCAGGACAGTGTAGAGCAGCGGTAGCCCCACGGGTGGATAGCAAAAGATTTTCGGTGGATCTCGGGACAAATCACAACAAGCAGTAGACTATACAGTTTTTGTTTCGGCTGATGGGCAGAGCCTTCTGGGTCGTCCAGTAGCACAGATGAAAATATCCCAACAGTTTCTGCATATGAGACTAACAAAATGCTGTGCCAACGTACATTTTAATTTAGGCGCACGTATGCGACTAGAAATTCCTAAAGGTTGACTATAAACAATAAACGTGATTTACTTTTTTCAGCTGAAAAGTATAACACAAAAGAAAAAAAACAACCTCATAGTCGGATCTAAACTCATAGCTCAATCGTAATGTACTCTGGGAAAGTAGTTTATTGGTGTCCACTTCCCACTGTTTATCACACATTAAAAACTACAAATCCCATACCCCGCCAATTTCACAGATTTATCAGTGCGGTGGCTACTCGTTTCCAGACAGTTTGTCAAACCAAGATGAGGAAAACAACAAATTCATATAAGTCGGCGTCTTTACAAGAAATGAGCAATGCAGGTGTGTCAGAAGATGAAAGCGATCAGGGAACTTGGAGTTAGTTACAGCGTGTTCACAGTTGTGTAAAATAGTGGCTAAAAGATTTCCCCTGGCTTAAGTTTTACAATGTTTAAAAAAATCAATGTTTTGCACGTTTTATCAGGACGCAGGGGAACTGATGGCAGGCAAGACTGCATGTTTAACAGGGAGAGAAGTTCAAACATGAAAATATATTAAACACAGTGCTTCAAAACGGCACGCAGTGTGCGGAGAAGCAGCCCATCCCGCTACCATAAACAGCAAGCAGCGCATTCTGACCATTTTAATTTTGTGATGCAAAAGTATTGAACTGCACAAGTGTTATGTAAGAAAGGAAGGGAAAAAAGATCTGTAGATATTCAACAATACATTTAAGCAAAAATTGTGTTATTATCATAATTAATTGTGTGTGTGTGGCCCTAAATTTTTCAGTGCACGTCTACCTTTTTTTCCCTTAACTTAGGCGCACATGTGCCTGAAAAAGTTAGAGTAGAGTGTTCGTTACGTTTTTGTTGATGTGGTTGTTTTGTTTTTATTATTGCTGTCTTACGTATCGGACACTATTGTATTAAAACCCGCTAATAATTGTTGGTCATAGCTTACTGGTGGATCGCGGAGCCCGTTGAGATCCACTAAACTCGTAGTGTTTGGTGTATTTGCCACCACTGGTGTAACAGTGTGTACGTGGGTTTTGCATTTGGTGTGTATGCGTGAAGGGGTTGTGTGTGAAGGAGAATTGAGGTGCAGGTTTGGCGCGAAAGATAAATGTAATATTTGTAAATAATAAACGGCTTGAGCCTTTATCACCTACCTCACGGTTGCAGTCTCGGTTCTGTCCCAGGAGAACCCGAAAAACATCTACCCCTTACACACACACACACACACTCACGCAGACACATTGGTTACCAGTCAAAACAATAATGTCTCATTTACGTAAAAACCTAAACAAATCCCACAACTTTATTATATATATATATATATATATATATATATATATATATATATATATATATATATATATATATATATATATATAATGCACATAAGAAAGTTATGTAACACAAGTAAACGTTTGGTCTCACCCGGGTGTATCTGCAGTCCGCTGTGTAGATTCTGTCCATTCATTTGAAGCTGCGATGCGCTGTTTTAAATGTCCCTTTGGTTCGTATTTATTCACAGCAGAAAAAGGTCCAAAGTAACAACAGAAAAAAAGAACCGTAACATTTGAAAAAAGTAAAAAAAAAAAAACTAAAAACACACACACACACACAACACGATAGAGCCATGATAGTTTTGTTGTGCACTGAAGCACCATATACTAAGACAGCCTTTTTTTTTTAAATAATTTATTCGTTGCCAATTTTTTATTATTATTTTCTCCCCAATTTGAAATGGCCAATTATTTTTAGGCTCAGCTCACCGCTACCACCCCTGCGCTGACTCGGGAGGGCGAAGACGAGCACACGCTGTCCTCCGAAGCGTGTGCGGTCAGGCGACCGCTTTTTTTCACACTGCGGACTCCCCATGCAGCCACCCAAGAGCTACAGCGTTGGAAGGCAGCGCAGCTTACAGGCAAGCCCTCAAGCGCCCGGCCAGACTACAGCGGTCGCTGGTGCGCGGTGAG
The DNA here is from genome assembly GCF_902713425.1 of Acipenser ruthenus. NCBI lineage: Eukaryota > Metazoa > Chordata > Actinopteri > Acipenseriformes > Acipenseridae > Acipenser > Acipenser ruthenus. The sequence continues at coordinate 3,569,988 of NC_081240.1, read as the reverse complement.
CCGAGGACACCCTGGCCGACCTAACCCTCCCTCCCCCCGGGCGGCGCGCAGCCAATTGAGCGCCGTCCCCTGGAAGCTCCCGTCCTCGGTTGGAAAAGGAATAGCCTGGACTCGAACCGGCGACGTCCAGACTATCGAGCACGTCTTACACTCCACGTAGCGCGGCTTTACTGGATGCGCCACGCGGGAGCCCCAGACAGACATGTTTTGACTGGTAACCAAAATAGAATACGGCTGACAAAAATCAACAGACTAACGATATGTTGGCTCTTGGGCCCTAAATGTCAAAAGTGTCTCCCAACAGTCCGAAACTCGCTGTCTCTGTCTGTTTTAACCCGTTGTTTTCCATCATGAAATGAAACCGTTTTCTGCATTTTTGCGACAGGTGGAATGGGTGCAATTTACATAAAAGTGGCACAATAACTATTCAATATTTAAATCAGAAATCTATATGTTTCAGGATTTGATCAATGGACAGATGGGATTGAAAGGTAGTAAAGGTGGAGAAAAACAAAATAGATGTGTTTTTCAGGAGATATGGAGAAAGAAAAGAAGATTTAATAGAACATAATAAAGCAAGAGATGTTCTGTCCTGTTAATTCAATTAGTTTCATGTACCCGGTTTTGGTAGATATTTTATGCCAAAATGAAAAGCAAATGAATAAATAAATGAAACATAAATAAAGACACGTGTTTACTTATTCGTGTTATTTATTTATTCTTTTTGGCATAAAATAGCCTACATAGCCGGTTGCACATATGAAAATTAGTAACAATCAAGTGTATAATGCGATATCATACAAACAACAGGGCAAAGAATGACACGGCTGTAAGCGATACCCTCAGGGTGCTCGACTCTAAATCCTCTTAACTTCACATAAACACATATCTTCTGTTAGGTCCAAACAGGTGGTTTATTTTAGACAGAGCATGTTTGAAATAGGTTCTTATCTCCATTAGGACTCTTTAAAACAGGTGGAACCATTTTAGACTCATTCCGACCACAGCAACCCTTTTGATTTTTGCACGGGGGTATGTTAATTAGGTACCCACTTTAATTTGCATAACATTCTTCATACTGTCGGAATTTGGGTTTTGTGACAGTTCGCATCCTTCCTGGCCATTTTTTGGAGATATCATAATGTTGAACTCATTTTGACAGATTTATTAACAGACAAGTAAAGAAACAAAGGGAAACCATCTACAGCATGGTTGCAATTGAGATCTTTAGAGGATATCTAGTCCAAACCAGCAGGGCGACTAAACATGCCCCTGATTCACTCTACCGGAGTGTTGGATATGTTTAACTTATAATATTTGATATTAAGGATATTTTGATGTCACTAATTCTGGTTTAAATGTTTCTTGTAAGAAATGGCAAACTCGCCTCTACACAGGGAAGGAACGACCCCAGAAACATTACACACGACACGCAAAACTGAACCGCCCCACATCCAATGAAAATGTTAAACACCATCGCGACAAAGGCGACTGCAGTGACAGCCTTGGAAAACTGAACATGTAACAAAGTCCACGACAGCAATAAAGGGTACAAATAAATGAAATGGACTTAAATTAGTGGAAAAACGATCTCACACATCGGAACTTGTGTTTGTTTAATTATTACTCTTACAAATCAATAATGTAATCATTATGTAAAAAAAAGCTGCTTCATGGTCTAAAAAAATAGGTGTTTCAACACGATTAACATAATATTTATTAAACAGAAAAAATAGCATTGTTCAAATGTATAATTCTCAAGAGTTATTATACAACAAAATGTTCTTAAATATTTAAAACGCTTATCCGAAGCGCAGTAATTGTGAAATTGTACAATAGTTAGTTTATGTACACCTTTTAAAGACATTCTATTTTCACCATCAGTTAATTATCAAACAAAACAAAAACATACATAAAAGTAAAAAACAACAGACGTGTGACAGAGCAAATACTTTAAGTGTAGCATCCCTTTCACTTTGCACAGCACAGTATATGACATGTGAATAAACTGTTTACCTTCTGTCAGGGTGATGGGTGCAGGTGCTATTCAAACAAAACAAGAGAGTCTCAAATGACGTCTTTAACCCGCAGGGCCTTTTAATATTTGAGGCAAGTTATTTTTACAATGATGTATACACAAACAAAGAGACCATACCAACAAACAATAAGTGTGAGTCCAGATGTGGTGTGTTATGGGGTGGCGAGGTAGGGTTGGGTGACATGCGGGTCGGGGTGGTGAGGTAGGGTTGGGTGATGTGTGGGTCCAGATGTGGTGCGTGACGGGGAGGCGAGGTAGGGTTGGACGACGTGGTGGCGAGGTAGGGTTGGGTGACGTGCGGTTTGGGGTGGCGAGGTGGGTTGGGTGATGTGCAGGTCCAGACGTGGTGCGTGACGGGGTGGTGAGGTAGGGTTGGGTGACGTGCGGTTCGGGGTGGTGAGGTGGGTTGGGTGATGTGCGGGTCGGGGTGGTGAGGTAGGTTTGGGTGATGTGCAGGTCCAGACATGGTGCGTGACGGGGTGGTGAGGTAGGGTTGGGTGGTGTGCAGGTCCAGACATGGTGCGTGACGGGGTGGTGAGGTAGGGTTGGGTGACGTGCGGGTCCAGACGTGGTGCATGACGGGGTTGTGAGGTAGGGTTGGGTGACGTGCGGGTCGGGGTGGTGAGGTGGGTTGGGTGATGTGCAGGTCCAGACATGGTGCGTGACGGGGTGGTGAGGTAGGGTTGGGTGACGTGCGGGTCGGGGTGGTGAGGTAGGGTTGGGTGGTGTGCAGGTCCAGACATGGTGCGTGACGGGGTGGTGAGGTAGGGTTGTGTGACGTGCGGGTCGGGGTGGTGAGGTAGGGTTGGGTGGTGTGCAGGTCCAGACATGGTGCGTGACGGGGTGGTGAGGTAGGGTTGGGTGACGTGCGGGTCCAGACGTGGTGCATGACGGGGTTGTGAGGTAGGGTTGGGTGACGTGCGGGTCGGGGTGGTGAGGTAGGTTTGGGTGATGTGCAGGTCCAGACATGGTGCGTGACGGGGTGGTGAGGTAGGGTTGGGTGACGTGCAGTTCGGGGTGGTGAGGTGGGTTGGGTGATGTGCGGGTCCAGACGTGCGTGACGGGGTGGTGAGGTAGGGTTGGGTGACGTGCGGGTCCAGACGTGCGTGACGGGGTGGTGAGGTAGGGTTGGGTGACGTGCAGGTCGGGGTGGTGAGGTGGGTTGGGTGACGTGCGGGTCCAGACGTGCGTGACGGGGTGGTGAGGTAGGGTTGGGTGACGTGCGGGTCGGGGTGGTGAGGTGGGTTGGGTGATGTGCGGGTCCAGACG